>NC_041388.1:424820478-424820760 GCF_002162155.2 Triticum dicoccoides | reverse complement strand
CCGTTGACCTCCTCCAGCCTCCACGGGCTACCGTCAACCTCCTCCAGCCTCCACGGGCTCCTGTTCATCCAACCTCCACCGCGCGCTACTCCACCGGCTACTATTCAATCACCCCTCCATGGGCACTCCTCCATCGTCTACTGTTCATCCAGCCCTCCACACCACGGGGTCCTGTTCAACCACCCCTCCACGGGCACCCCTCCACCGTCTACCGTTCATCCAGCCCTCCACCACACCACGGGGTCCTGTTCATCCAGAGGCAACGCCACCACTCACTGTTCA
>NC_041388.1:424807218-424820468 GCF_002162155.2 Triticum dicoccoides | reverse complement strand
GTTCATCTCATCGATCGGCTTCAGTTAGCAGCAGTAGCCAAGGAATCGCTCGATCGGGTTCAGTTAACAGCCATCTATCGATCGCTCAGGTTCAGTAACGCGTAGCCTGCAGTGCAATCGCTCGGGTTCAGTTAGAGCCCAACGCCTCGCTCGGGTTCAGTTAGAGCCAACGCCTCGCACACACGCGTGTACGTATACGAGAGAAACGCGCATCGCTCGGCCCCCGACCTCCCACCGTAACCGGGAACTCCCCGAAATTTTCATCCCCCTCGCTTCTACCATGGTTTTTTCCGTCATGGACGGCCCAAAGAATGTCATGCAGCTGCGTCTCCGGCCCGCCCAGGACGAAAAGCCCATTTTCTATCATGATTTTTTGTCATAGAAGTAGGAGCCCACCACATCTATGATGATACTGGGTTTTGTCACAATTATCGTCATAGAAGTGTCATATGTATGACAGGAAAAAAATTCGTTCGACCTAAAATGTTACGGATGTGTCTTTTTTTTTGTAGTGTGGAGGTGGTTGTGAAGGAGCACGAGGTGGAAGAGCACGGCAACGACCCACGTTCATGGAGGAGATACGGGGAGGCAGCAACACAGCAAAACGACGACCGAGAGGAGGCACGGCGCCAAGCAGCTGCGTAGCACGGGGAGAGGAGTGGCACAACTAGTAGGATCACAACAAGGCATACCAACGGCAAGACGCGACTGTGAGTCATGGCGAGCAGTGGGATACGCACAAACAGACAAGGTAAATGGGATGGCTGAACGCGAGTTGCCTAATTTGGGCTAAGTGCTAGTTTGGTCAAAGATTTTATCGTGTAATTCTAAAATGTGCATAAGGGGCAAATCATCAAGAATCTGGGAAAGTTGTGGCAAATAATTGATGACAAAAAGAAGAGGGGCAAATCCTCAAAGTGCAAAGAAACCTGTGGCAAATCCTCAAATTCACAGGTGCTAGCAGGTGCATGGGGTGCCTGACTCCATCATTTGGTCGTCGGAGCCAGACGGGACGTTGTGGATTTGGTGCTCCCATGCTCCGCCTATATATATGCCGCTTTTTTGCTTGGCTTCTGGCCCGCGATCGCCTTGGATTTGGTGCTCACGTGCTCCGTCTATATATGTGTCGTTTTTTTACTTGGCTTCTGGCCTGCGATCGTTGCTCGACAGCTGATCGTCCGCATCGGCATGGAATTCCTCACCCTACCGCTTGTCTGTTGTGGGGCCAGATGGGGCCAGATGGAGTGCATGACAGCGACAAATTTGAATCTTGTAGCTTGGTGGACTGCCAAGTGTGTTGTCGCGACTAGCTCATGATATCTTGACCTGCTTGGTTCTGGTGTTCTGGTGCTTATGGCGGCATTGGAAATAGGTTATCCTCCATGGGGAGTCGGTCTCGCTCCAGTCGATTCAGCAGCGGATTGCTCAGGAGTTTAAGGTGTGGCGGTTGTCCCCAACATGCGGTCAGTCGTTCAGGGCGACCCATCCGTTTGCAGCACTGGCCATGTTACGCTTGCCAACTGCAACATAAGCCATATTGTGCTTGCTGCTGTGTCGTGTCAGCTCGTCAAGTCGCATGTGAACGTTTGCAACATGGAGTATATTGCAATCACCTTTAGCTTGCATAACGTCGGAAACACGTGGACCTTTTGGTCACCCATTTTACATGGACCATGTTGCGGTTTATTTGCAGCGCTACGCGTCCCCTGCGAGTGGGTGGCATTAGTCCTACCGGTTTGAAGCGCGGTGGTTGGCCATGGGAGTGCTTTCTTTCCTGTCGATCCTAAAGGAGGAGTGAAAGATGGGAGGTCTTCACCTGTCGATTCTGGCTGGTGAGGGAAAGATGGGAGGAGAAAAGCCACGAACTCAATGAAAGTCCCCTTCTGCTCGCGAGCTCATCAGCTCGCGATGAACAGTAACACCAAAAAACATTGAAAAAAAGTTCAAAATGTCTGATTTTTTTGTGGTAAATTTTGACAAATGTTCTATGTGCTTGCAAGGTTTCATGATGAAATCACATCCGTGGAAGTCGCGGCAAAAAAAAAAAATCAATGCTCCAAAATTGCTTTCAAAAGTAGCATTTTCGGAGCATCGATTTTGTTTTTGTTTTTTTGGCACATCTTCCACGAATGTGATTCCTCAACAAAACTTTGCAAGCACTTAGATAATTTGTCAAAGTTAATCAAAAAATCATAATTTTTTGAAGTTTTTTTCAATGTTTTTTGGTGTTACTGTTCATCTGGTTGCAAATGTGCTCGGGAGCAATAACTTTGCGTCCCGAACTCAGCGTCTCTTTTCAGCCGGGTGAATCAAAAGTTTCCTACTACTAAACATTTAGGGCCTGTTCGGCTCTCCACCGGCTCCGCAGAATTACAGGATCTGCGGAGTGCCTACTTTCCAACTACACTATTTTAGCCCGCAGCTCCGCGAGCTCCGCGGAGCTGAGTCCGGAGCGGAGGGAATCCGAACACCCCCTTAGTCTCTTTCTTCCCATATACATCCTCGTCGTTCATCACATTTTTCCTTCCACGCAACAACTAAAATACGGCCTTGCTGTAAACTGCATATCGTATGTAAACATATCATACACAATATCCTTACGACAGTCAAAATTTCCGGGCACCAATTGCAAAGAAGCAAACACAAGCCCTCATTATTTCCAGGCCTTCCGTCCCCTGAACTGCTTTCCTGAGTGCTTCGCTTTGGTCTTCTTCTCCTGGCGAGAACGCGCTGCCTTTGCTCTCTTTGCCGCCAGAGGCATCCTCTTCTGGTGCTGTTTCTGCTTATTGCTCGAGCCACCCGTCTAACAGACACCAAAAAGAAAGTGATCAGACAAGGAATAGAAGGTCAAACAAAAAACCGCAGAAGAAAACATTACAGCATCCATGTCGTATATGGAATGCCACCGAGATCACATTTTCACCAGCCACGAACATGTAGCCCAGGCTAACATAAGGAAATAAGGTTCTTGGGTTACCTTTTTCTGTTTAATAGCTGCTCTTGCTTGGTATTTTCCTCTATCCTCCCTTCCAGCTTTCACCATCTCTAATCTCTCTTCCTTGGTCATCTTTCTCTTGACGTGAGCCTGCATAAATAGTTTATACAGGTCAAGTGTATGTGCTTTTGCGCGTGCGGTAGGTGGGGAAGAATAGTTTATATAGATAAAATGTATGTGATTTTGTGTGCGGGGAGCGAGAGGATACCGCGAGCTCCGATGGATCAACGCGCTTCAAGCTAAGCTCATCAGTAGAAGGAAGTTTGAAGGTCACTGATCTTGTGTCACCCGTGCTGAGCCCATGTTGAACCAAAGCCAACTTTGCTGCTTTCTTTGCCTGAAACTCATGCACTTTCAGTAAAATGTTTGCTTAACAGCAATTTTAGTTTTGAACAAGAGTAGGTACTCTAAGCTTGAAACACAATGAATGAATGTATAACAGAAGTAGAGAAGCTATGCGAAATTCACATACCTTGAGCTCTTTTATGCGCTTAAAATCTTCATCGCCGAAAATTCTGCCAGCTTCATCTGTTGAGGCTTCAGCCTTCTTAGCTCCTGCTAACTTCTTCAGAGCTCGAAGGCTTGCATCTGCAGCATCAAGTTGTCCAATATAATCACTTAACTTTCTCTTCTGCACCTTGGAACCGCTGCCCTTTGATTTATCCCCCTCATCACTGTCTTCAACCTCCTGGTCCGAGTCTTCATTCTCTGAATCTTCATTGAGCTCCTCATCTTCATCCTCATCAGACGCATCAGTATCACCATCCACGTTAGAGTCGTCATCTAGTTCATCCATATCGTCATCACTATCATCCTCGTCTAGTTCCTCTGCATCATCTTGTTCCCCAGATACTTCATCTTCATGATCTTCACTAGCATCAAGCTTGTTTGATAAACTCTCCAAACTTTGCCGGGTACCACTCGCAGATGGCAACACTTCCTCGTCATCGGAATCAAAAGCATCAGACTCATCGTCTGAACCCCCCTCTGGTGACATCTCTTCATCTAGCAACTCAGCTCCAGGCACATCACTAGCAATAGTGGTTTCTCCAAATGCTTTTGGCCGAGCAGTTGGATCAATAGGACGGCCACGATCTTTCTTGACTAGCAATGAAGGACAGATCTGAATTCAGAAAAAAAGTAGGTTTAGCTAAGTGAAACAAAACTGCAAATGCCAAAACAGACACAGAATCTGCAAGAAAATATCTGACCTCCCTGAATAATGTGATAAGTGAGCGAGCGGCAATAGAAACAGCTTTCTCGTGGGACTTCTTATATAAAACAAGGTCTTGGAGTAGATCCTCATTCATCATCTGCCGATTTAGAGGAAGAATCAAAGGAAGTTAAGTGAGTAAAGGAACCAGTAGTATCTTCCTGGGCATTCTAGAATCCATAGAGGACCCAAGGACACAAGGTATGCAAGACTGCACGTTTAGTTTACAAGCATAAAAGAACAGCACCAGTGAAACTTTCCAAGCTCAAGATCGACAATATGGTAGACCACTACTAAAATTAAATAAACGAAGCCTGGTCATGTATAGCCGAGTCTACGCGTCTTCATTTAGTTATGCTTAAAACTTTTAGTCACACAACTATCACAATCTTTTCAGTGTACCATCCATGAGTCTTTTAAGGTAGCACCACAAACTAAGTAAATGCACAGAAGTCTGAAACTGGGATGTCAGAGAAGAGCAAAGTAAGTACCAAAGGAATTCGCATGCAGATCTCTCTCACAACATTCAGGCCAACAGCAATAGCCTAAAAGAAGTCAATTAGTTAGACATATGCTCACGTTAATCAGGAAGTACACACACTTCAAATGATGAATAAGCGAGTCGTGCAAACCTCCGGACGGGAACGATCATGCACAAATTGATTTACTATCTGCTTGAACAGCGGTTCAACAGCATCAGGAGGCACCTGCAAAAGAAACAAATTAATTTCGTTGCATTTAAAATATCCAGAGAAGTGACATCATTGGTTACAAAATACAGGGGGAAAGTACAGTGTCCAACCATCTCATGGCAAGCCTGTACTGCTGCAGCAAGTAGAGTAGTCACATCTCGTTGGTGAGGCTGCATTGCATAAGGGTAAAGGAATATATGACCATATCAGCATAGAATAGAACTAGCAATTTTTCAAAGGCTGATGCAGGCTAGGCATACTCTCAGTTAAGTAACATACTTGAACATATCTTTGAAGATATGGATAGAAGTTCAACAAAACCAAGTGATGCAGGCCAATAGTCCTTGCTATGACCTTCAACATCATCATCCTTACCTGCACATGCAATGGTTTTCCTTTAAACTGAAATGGTTCGTGTTCACCAAAAAGTGGCAGAAGCCTAAGCTACAGAAGAGCATGCAATCGCATGCTAAATGTGGAAAAGGTTGATATGATAGCGAGCATATGAAGTCAGAACAAGCCGAAAAATAAGAACGGGATCTAACAATCTTAACCATTGGATGAAAACTAGCTCACGCCAGCCACCTAAAGCAACCTATTTTTGGTTTCAGATGACACTTCTAATAATTACACCCTTGTAGACTACCCTTTAACCACCTAGTGAGCTGAGCAACCGATCTTGCTGTACACAATTCAACAATTGAGATTTAAGTCTGTATTCTCCTACTTTGAGGGTTGTTCTTACTCGTGTCACAATACAAGTAATGTTAGAATCTGCATCAGCGAACATTTGAAAGATTGACCATCAACATAAGAAATTACAGACATCTATGACACCAACTTGATAATGGTCACTGTGTAACCGAGGAAACCATGTCAACCTCCAAAAGGACAACACAGCAGCATGAAGGGATATTAGATATAGGAATAATAAGACCAACCTCAAATCGTTCATTGCATTTCTGTAGCCGAGAGAAGAGTTTCTCTGCAAAACCCTGTAAGAGCCCCAAAAGGAGTTTCAGCATAATAGAAGATTATCTCATCAACAGCAAGAAGTGGATGTGGCATCTCATTTTATGGTGACAATGACACAGCTTAAAAATTTATGATGTTACTCTACCTGGGGATCCTTTAAATACGTAAGGGGCGAATAGTAATTGGAGCCAGTCTCCTCATTGGATTTACGTTGTTGCCTTTTCATACTACGAACTACACGCTCCAATTTAGCTTTCTTCTTTTTCTTACTAGCAGAGGTACCCTTGTGATTTGCCTGAGAAAAAAAATATCAAGAAAAGACAGAATGCATTAGAAGAGACAAGTGAAACCATAAGATCTAAAATACTATCAATAGAGACCCAATATTCAAAACATCCAAATCACCTTGTAGACATCTTCTTTACTAAGTATAATATTTGGGTTTTGACTTGCTTCATCTTCACTACTGGCATCACTATCATCCTCTTGCTCAACATTTTCATACCCAATGAGTAATGAAATAGCAGCTGTCATAAGCCTGCATGTAGAATACACTGTTTTAGATGGGAAGCAACCAACAGCAAACACCTACATTTCCTTACAAAATGTACCTCGAAGAGGGATGGAAACAAGCATCGCATATAGCATTTGCTGTGCGGTCATCAAACCAGACCCTTCGACGGTGAAGATCACATAGGATAGTAAAAGCCCTCTTTGCTCTCGACTCTTCCTCGCCCTGACAAACAGGAAATAATCAGATGAGGTGAGAAATGGCCTCAAGTGTATGCTTACCAGCTACAATGTTAAGTATGATAATACTTCTTAAATCAAGTGTAAGATGTTGCAAACCTGTACTAATTTAAAAAGGATGCCTTGCAGTTTACGATTCTTGGCTTCATTCTTGTGCTTCTGATTCATCCTTCTGATGCTGTGTACAATATGTGAAAATGCAAGCTTTTTTACTGCTCGGTCTCCAATGACTTGAAGCTCCATAAATAACTCCATGGTGTCTTCCAGATCAACAATCTAAACATTTAAGTAACAAAAGATTGCAATGATATAAGATTGCAAAACTGAACTCTGCAAGGCAAAGAAAAAAGCTCTTCATTCGGTAATAATCCACTCTCTAGTCCTCCTCCATTACCAAATAAAAAACGCGTCTAGAAACTCAACTGCGACCCAGAGGCCCTTAAATTTTAAAGATGACAGCCAGACAATCACGGACTCGCAGTCCGGTTACACTTCCTAATGGGGCTGATAGAACATCAAATTTGGAAGGAAGAAAACCAAGACCATATACTCTGGGAACAGTGGTGGTTACAGTTCAGGTCAAAGTTCAAAACTTTCCGTTGAGATGATTTATCCTAGGCTTCGGCCATTGCATTACTGTAGTATCAGTATGAATGAATTCCTGAACAATGCAAAGCCCATCGGCCTAATTTGCTGCTATCCTATAATGTACCAACAGGTACACATCTTCTGTGGTCATAAGAAGCAAAACTGAAAGAGGTACACATTTTCCCAATGTACTAGCAGAAAAATCTTGTCAACTGCCGTATACATTAACCACGATAAACAGACCCCACATCAATGAATTTGAACAATAATTCGTACCAATAGCTCATTATCTCTTCTTGCCCACCAATACCAAACAAATTTCAATCTGAAGGCAACTAATGAATTGAACAGGAATTCACCTTCCGATTGACCAGCAGTATGAGTGCCTGCACGAGGTGCACCCGGAGGCCGGACGGCAGCGCGCGGGCGTTGGTGTCGAGCAGGCCCCCGATGTGGTCGGGCAGGTCGGCGAGGTCGTTGGGGTAGAAGGGCGCGACGTGGGCGAGGAAGAGCGCGAGGTCGCCGAGCTCCTTGGCCGTCTCCCCGCCGCCGCCGCCCGAGGAGGACGACGACAGCGCCGCCTGCTGCCGGAAGAGGAACACCGAGGACTCGAAGTGGCGCTGCAGCTGGCGGAGCTCCGTCTCGTACCCCTCCGGGTCGCGCTTCATCTTGGCCTGCAGCGCCGGCAGGCTGTGCCGCTCGCCCGCGCCACCCGTGGCCGACGCGGAGGCCGCCTCCGGCGTGTAGGCGGGGGCGTGCTGGCGCATCGCCGCGGGAGGGGGGAGGTTCGGGCTGCGCCGCCGGGGATGGACGCTCTAAGGTGTGTTTGGTTTGTGTCAGGAGGTTTTGGTTGCCCATGATTTGGTCAACATTGTCAGAAAAAATGAATTGGCTAGAGTTTATTAACATGCTAAAAAATTGACAACCATTCAAACAAAGACCAATCTTTAAGTCATGACCAAAATTTTGATAAAATACACTTTGGCCACAATCCAAACACACCCTAAAACCCTACTAGTAAGAGCATATCCAGCCACGCCCCAACAGGCCTCCGGGGCGACTTTTTTCACGTCGGCGTTGAAAAAAAACCCAGTCGCGTCCCTAAGACGCCGAAATTTGCCGGCTCGGCCCGTTTTGGGGCCATGCGATCCCAGACCGAACCCAGCGCATTAGGGGGCGCTCGGGGGCTCTAGGGAAGGAAAAAACATGCCTGGGCCACATTGTCAGACGAAAAGTCAAGGCAATCTTCCAGATTCGTCCCCCACCCCCGCGCGCTCGGCCACCACCCTGCCGATCCCGGCGCCGCCCACCGCCTACCACCGCTAGATAGGCCATTTCCCGCCGGAAAAGAGAGAAGGTTTCACCGCGGCAACCTCTCCACCACCTTCTGGGCGAGTTTTCCGGCGCTCCGGCCGTGCAAGGCGGTATACCGGCGGCTGCGCGCCCGCCAGGTGTTCGGCGATTTGTCTGCTCGACAATGGACTCAGACGATGAGGAGGCGCTCGAAGTGCTGCTGGAGGAGGAAGCCGATGCCGACGTCCAGGACAAGGAGCATCTCATGGTTCTCGCCGCCCTCGCCAGCCTGCTTGCGAGTAATGAAAAGCCGCGGCGAGGTGGCTCGGCGTCGAGGCGGCTGAAAGCAAAGAACCGGCATTGTCTGGAATGCTATTGCATGCTCTACCCCGACTACTTCACCGACGCTCCACTGCACGGCGACAAAGTATTTCGGCGTCGTTATCGGATGAGCCGAAAGCTTTTCATCGGGATTGTAAATTCCATTCGGGAGTTCGACAGTTACTTCAAGTGCAAAAAGGATTGCACTAGCAAACTTAGGTTCACCTCAATCTAAAAGTGCACGACAGCTATGAGGATGCTTGTATACGGAGCTCCCGGTGATTCACTCGACGACTATGGGTGCATGACCGAGTCCACGACCATTGAGTGTTTCTACAAGTTCTGCAGGGCAGTGGTGGCGGTGTTTGGACCGCAATACTTGCGGTCACCCAATGCTGAAGACACTGCTCGGATCCTAGCACAAAATGCAGCAAGAGGATTTCCTGGAATGCTTGGAAGCATCGACTGCATGCATTGGAAATGAAAGAACTGTCCATTTGCTTGGTAGGGGATGTACAAAGGCGCCAAAGGCGGTTGTAATGTGGTACTTGAGGCAGTGTCCACACAGGACCTCTGGATTTGGCACTCCTTCTTTGGTATGCCAGAAACTCACAATGACATCAACGTGCTGCAGTGCTCCCCTGTCTTTGCCAAGCTTGTTGAAGGTCATTCTCCTCCGGTGAACTTCGAGATCAATGGGCGGCACTACAACAAGGGATACTACCTAGCTGATGGCATCTATCCGAGATGGTCTACATTTGTGAAGACTATCTCAAACCTCGTGCCAAGAGGCAAGAACTCCCACTTTGCGAAGGTTCAGGAGGCCTGCAGGAAGGATGTCGAGCGGGCATTTGGTGTGCTCCAATCTTGATTTGCTGTTGTTCGATACCCTGCTCAGACCTGGCCGAAAGATCAAATGTGGGAGATCATGACTTGTTGTGTCATCTTGCACAACATGATCATTTAGAGCGAGCAGAAAGAGCCAGTGTTTGACACTGAACCATATTACAGGCAGGGTCCTCTTGCGCAAGTAGATCACCAGCTACCGGTAACCTGGACTGCCTTCCTCAATATGCGTCAGGAGATCCGAGACCCACAGGTGCATCAACAACGGCAGCAGGATCTGGTGGAGCACCTATGGAGGCTCAAGAGCAACGCCTAGCTCGACGTGTGATGAAATATGAGTTTTTATTTGTTGAACTATATAATTTGTATTGAACTATTTGTTGTTAACTATTTGATTTCTATTGATTTTCTGTGATGAACTATGTGATAAAAAATAACTTCTGTTGAATTTGCGCCAAACCACGACGAATATGGACCGATTTGCGCCGACAGCGGGCCGATTTTTGCCGGAAGTGGGCCAAAAAGCAGGCACAATTGCGGCAAAAACGGGCCGATATCGATGCCTTGGGCGGCGGCTGGGAACTCAATCGCCCCCAGAGCCGATTTTAACGTCGGCTCGCCCCCAGGCGGCGATTTTTTAGCCTCCTGGAGGGGCAACGGCTAGAGATGCTCACAAAATCTTGTACGCCTTTTTCCTCCGTATAATAAATACTTTTGCATCCGATGGTGGTCGGAGTCCTTGCAATGCGCGTCGCCGTCGCCGAGTTTCATTCCAGGGGTGGGCATTCTATGAAGGAAATATGCCCTAGAGGCAATAATAAAGTTATTATTTATTTCCTTATATCATGATAAATGTTTATTATTCATGCTAGAATTGTATTAACCGGAAACTTAGTACATGTGTGAATACATAGACAAACAGAGTGTTACTAGTATGCCTCTACTTGACTAGTTCGTTGAATCAAAGATGGTTAAGTTTCCTAGGCATAGACATGAGTTGTCATTTGATTAACGGGATCACATCATTAGAGAATGATGTGATTGACTTGACCCATTCCGTTAGCTTAGCACAATGATCGTTTAGTTTGTTGCTACTGCTTTCTTCATGACTTATACATGTTCCTTAGACTATGAAATTATGCAACTCCTGAATACTGGAGGAACACTTTGTGTGCTACCAAACGTCACAACGTAACTGGGTGATTATAAAGGTGCTCTATAGGTGTCTCCGATGGTACTTGTTGAGTTGGCATAGATCAAGATTAGGATTTGTCACTCCGATTTTCAGAGAGGTATCTATGGGCCCTCTCGGTAATGCACGTCACTATAAGCCTTGCAAGCAATGTGACTGAGTTAGTTGCGAGATGATCCATTACGGAACGAGTAAAGAGACTTTCCAGTAACGAGATTGAACTAGGTATTGAGATACCGACGATCGAATCTCGGGCAAGTAACATACCAATGACAAAGGGAACAACGTATACCGTTATGCGGTTTGACCGATAAAGATCTTCGTAGAATATGTAGGATCCAATATGAGCATCCAGGTTCCGCTATTGGTTATTGACCGGAGATGAGTCTCGGTCATGTCTACATAGTTCTCGAAGTCGTAGGGTCCGCACGCTAAACATTCGGTGACGATCAGTATTATGAGTTTATGTGTTTTGATGAACCGAAGGTAGTTCGCAATCCCAGATGAGATCGGGGACATGACGAGGAGTCTCGAAATGGTCGAGACGTAAAGATCGATATATTGGACGACTATATTTGGACATCGGAAAGGTTCCGAGTGATTCGGGTATTTTTCGGAGTACCAGAGAGTTACGGGAATTCGTCGGAGAGTATATGGGCCTTATTGGGCTTTAGGGGAAAGAGAGAGAGAGAGAGGAGGCTGCACCCCCCCCCCCAAGGCCTAGTCCGAATTTGACTAGGGGGAGGGGCGGCGCCCCCTTCTTCCTTCTCTTCTCTTTTCCCTTTCCTTCTCTCCTACTCCTACTACATGGAAGGGGGGAATCCTACTCCCGATGACTCCCCAGAGCGCGCCATAGTAGAGGGCCGCCCCTACCCCTCCTCCACTTCTTTATATACGAGGGGGCACCCCATGGACGCACAAGTTGATCAGTTGATCTTTTAGCCGTGTGCGGTGCCCCCTCCATCATAATCCACCTCGATCAGTGGTGCTTAGGCGAAGCCCTGCATCGGTAGCATCATCATCACCATCATCACTCCGTCGTGCTGTCAGAACTCTCCCTCGAAGCTTTGTTGGATCGGAGTTCGTGGGACGTCACCGAGCTGAACGTGTGCTGAACTCGGAGGTGCCGTACGTTCGATACTTGGATCGGTCGGATCGTGAAGACGTACGACTACATCAAACACGTTCTCATAACGCTTCCGCTTACGGTCTACGAGGGTACATGGACGACACTCTCCCCTCTCGTTTCTATGCATCACCGTGATCTTGCGTGTGCGTAGGAATTTTTTTGAAATTACTGTGTTCCCCAACAGTGGCATACGAGCCAGGTTTATACATATTGCTTGCCGTCACTAGTTGATTCTTGATTCAGCGGCATTGTTGGATGAAGCGGCTCAGACCGACATTACGCGTACGCTTACGCGACACTGGTTCTACTGATGTGCTTCGCACACAGGTGGCTAGTGGGTGTCTGTTTCTCCAACTTTAGTTGAATCGGATTCAATGAACAGGGTTCTTTCTGAAGATCAAAAAGCAATCACTATACCGTGTTGTGGTTTTTGATGCGTAGGTAAGAACAGTTCTTGCTCAGCCCGTAGCAGCCACGTAAAACTTACAACAACAAAGTAGAGGACGTCTAACTTGTTTTTGCAGAGCATGTTGTGATGTGATATGGTCAAGACGTGATGAGATATAAATTGTTGTATGAGATGATCATGTTTTGTTAAAGTTATCGGCAACTGGCAGAAGCCCTATGGTTGTCTCTTTATTGCATAAGATGCAGGTGCCATGTAATTGCTTTACTTTATCGCTATGCGAGAGCAATAGTTGTAAAATCAATAGTTGGTGAGACGACCATGCACTAAAAAAAAGACACATCCGTGACATTTTGGGCTGAACGAATTTTTTTTCTGTCATACATATGACACTTCTATGATGATAATTGTGACAAAACCCGGTATCATCATAGATGTGATGGGCTCCTACTTCTACGACAAAAAATCATGACAGAAAATGGGCTTTTCGTCCTGGGCGGGCCGAAGACGCAGCTGCATGACATTCTTTGGGCCATTCATGACGGAAAAAACCATGATAGAAGCGAGGGGGAGGAAAATTTCGGGGAGTTCCCGGTTATGGTGGGAGGTCGGGGGCCGAGCGATGCGCGCTTCTCTCGTACACGTACGCGCGTGTGTGCGAGACGTTGGCTCTAACTGAACCCGAGCGAGGCGTTGGGCTCTAACTGAACCCGAGCGATTGCACTGCAGGCTACGCGTTACTGAACCCGAGCGATCGATCGATGGCTATTAACTGAACCCGATCAAGCGATTCCTTCGCACTGCTGCTAACTAAAGCCGATCGATGTTGCATCTGGATGAACAATGAGCG
>NC_041388.1:424723471-424806745 GCF_002162155.2 Triticum dicoccoides | reverse complement strand
GAACAGGACCCCGATCAATCGAGTCGGTTGGGGCTGGATGAACAGGACCCCGTGGAGGGCTGGATGAACAGGACCACCTCGTGGAGGGCAGGATGAACAGTAGACGGTGGAGGGCAGGATGAACAGTAGCCCGTGGAGGGTGGTTGAACAGGAGCCCGTGGAGAGGACTGGTTGAACAGTAGCCGGTGGAGTAGCGCGCGGTGGAGGCTGGATGAACAGGAGCCCGTGGATGAATAGTCACAGGTGGAGGCTGGAGGAGGTCGAAGATGGACGAACAGTAGCTCGTGGAGGCTGGAGGGGGTCGACGGTGGAGATGAACAGTATCCCGTGGAGTCCTGTTTTGCGGTACGCCACACCCCTCCCGATGAACAGGACCCCCGTTTCGACCGTAGCGCTCCAACACAAGTTCGTTTCATCCGTTTTGCGGTATGCCACACCCCTCCCGATGAACAAGACCCCTGTTTCGACCGTAGGAGGTTCGTTTCGTCCATTTTGTGGTACGCCACACCCCTCCCGATGAACAGGACCCCCCCTTTCGACCGTAGGAGGTCCGTTTCCTCCGTTTTGCGGTACGTCAGACCCCTCCCGATCAACAGGACCCCGTTCCGAATGTAGGAGGTGAAGGAAATATGCCCTAGAGGCAATAATAAAGTTATTATTTATTTCCTTATATCATGATAAATGTTTATTATTCATGCTAGAATTGTATTAACCGGAAACATAATACATGTGTGAATATATAGACAAACAGAGTGTCACTAGTATGCCTCTACTTGACTAGCTCGTTGATCAAAGATGGTTATGTTTCCTAACCATAGACATGAGTTGTCATTTGATTAACGGGATCACATCATTAGGAGAATGATGTGATTGACTTGACCCATTTCGCTAGCTTAGCACTTGATCGTTTAGTTTGTTGCTATTGCTTTCTTCATGACTTATACATGTTCCTATGACTATGAGATTATGCAACTCCCGTTTACCGGAGGAACACTTTGTGTGCCACCAAACGTCACAACATAACTGGGTGATTATAAAGGTGCTCTACAGGTGTCTCCGAAGGTACTTGTTGGGTTGGCGTATTTTGAGATTAGGATTTGTCACTCCAATTGTCGGAGAGGTATCTCTGGGCCCACTCGGTAATGCACATCACTATAAGCCTTGCAAGCATTGCAACTAATGAGTCAGTTGCGGGATGATGTATTACGGAACGAGTAAAGAGACTTGCCAGTAACGATATTGAACTAGGTATTGAGATGCCGACGATCGAATCTCGGGCAAGTAACATACCGATGACAAAGGGAACAACGTATGTTGTTATGCGGTTTGACCGATAAAGATCTTCGTAGAATATGTGGGAGCCAATATGAGCATCCAGGTTCCGCTATTGGTTATTGATCGGAGACGTGTCTTGGTCATTTCTACATTGTTCTCGAACCCGTAGGGTCCGCACGCTTAAGGTTTCGATGAAAGTTATATTATGAGTTTATGAGTTTTGATGTACCAAAGGAGTTCGGAGTCCCGGATGAGATCGGGGACATGACGAGGAGTCTCGAAATGGTCGAGACGTAAAAATCGATATATTGGACGACTATATTCGGACATCGGAAAGGTTCCGAGTGATTCGGGTATTTTTCGGAGTACCGGAGAGTTACGGGAATTCGCCGGGAAGTATATGGGCCTTATTGGGTCATACGGGAATAGAGGAGAGAGGTCAAAAGGAGGAGGCGCGCGCCCCTCTCTGGTCCGAATTGGACAAGGGGTGCAGCCCCCTTTTCCTTGTTCCTCTCCCCCTCTTTCCTTCTCTCTTACTCCAACAAGGGAAGGAGGAGTCCTACTCCCGGTGAGAGTAGGACTCCCCCCTTGGCGCGCCCTCCTCCTAGGCCGGCCGCCTCCCCCCTTGCTCCTTTATATACGGGGGCAGGGGCACCCCAAAGACATAACAATTGATCATTAATCTCTTAGCCGTGTGCGGTGCCCCCTCCACCATAATCCTCGATAATATTGTAGCGGTGCTTAGGCGAAGCCCTGCGGCGGTAGAACATCAAGATCGTCACCATGCCGTCATACTGACGGAACTCTTCCCCAACATTTTGCTGGATCGGAGTCCGGGGATCGTCATCGAGCTGAACATGTGCTAGAACTCGGAGGTGCCGTAGTTTCGGTGCTTGATCGGTCATGCCATGAAGACGTACGACTACATCAACCGCGTTGTGCTAACGCTTCCGCTTTCGGTCTACGAGGGTACGTGGACAACACTCTCCCCTATCATTTCTATGCATCACCATGATCTTGCGTGTGTGTAGGAAATTTTTGAAATTACTACGTTCCCCAACAGTGGCATCCGAGCCTAGGTTTTATGCGTTGATATTATGCACGAGTAGAACACAAGTGAGTTGTGGGCGATATAAGTCATACTGCTTACCAGCATGTCACACTTTGGTTCGGCGGTATTGTTGGATGAAGCGTCCCGGACCGACATTACGCGTACGCTTACGCGAGACTGGTTCTAGCGACGTGCTATGCACACAGGTGGCTGGCGGTTGTCAGTTTCTCCAACTTTAGTTGAACCGAGTGTGGCTACGCCCGGTCCTTGCGAAGGTTAAAACAGCACCAACTTGACAAACTATCGTTGTGGTTTTGATGCGTAGGTAAGAACGGTTCTTGCTAAGCCCGTAGCAGCCACGTAAAACTTGCAACAACAAAGTAGAGGACGTCTGACTTGTTTTTGTAGGGCATGTTGTGATGTGATATGGTCAAGACATGATGCTAAATTTTATTGTATGAGATGATCATGTTTTGTAACCGAGTTATCGGCAACTGGCAGGAGCCATATGGTTGTCGCTTTATTGTATGCAATGCAATCGCGCTGTAATGCTTTACTTTATCACTAAGCGGTAGCGATAGTCGTGGAAGCATAAGATTGGCAAGACGACAACGATGCTACGATGGAGATCAAGGTGTCGCGCCGGTGACGATGGTGATCATGACGGTACTTCGAAGATGGAGATCACAAGTACAAGATGATGATGGCCATATCATATCACTTATATTGATTGCATGTGATGTTTATCGTTTATGCATCTTATCTTGCTTTGATTGACCGTAGCATTATAAGATGATCCCTCACTAAATTATCAAAGTATAAGTGTTCTCCCTGAGTATGCACCATTGCGAAAGTTCTTCGTGCTGAGACAGCACGTGATGATCGGGTGTGATAGGCTCTACGTTCAAATACAACGGGTGCAAAGCAGTTGCACACGCGGAATACTCAGGTTAAACTTGATGAGCCTAGCATATAACAGATATGGCCTCGGAACACGGAGACTGAAAGGTCGAGCGTGAATCATATAGTAGATATGATCAACATAGTGATGTTCACCATTGAAACTACTCCATCTCACGTGATGATCGGACATGGTTTAGTTGATATGGATCACGTGATCACTTAGAAGATTAGAGGGATGTCTGTCTAAGTGGGAGTTCTTAAGTAATATGATTAATTGAACTTTAATTTATCATGAACTTAGTCCTGGTAGTATTAGCATATCTATGTTGTAGATCAATAGCTCGCGATGTTGCTCCCCGTTTAATTTTTATATGTTCCTAGAGAAAACTAAGTTGAAAAATGTTAGTAGCAATGATGCGGATTGGATCCGTGATCTGAGGATTATCCTCATTGCTGCACAGAAGAATTATGTCCTTGATGCACCGCTAGGTGACAGACCTATTGCAGGAGCAGATGCGGATGTTCTGAACGTTTGGCTAGCTCAATATGATGACTACTTGATAGTTTAGTGCACCATGCTTAATGGCTTAGAATCGGGACTTCAAAGACGTTTTGAACGTCATGGACCATATGAGATGTTCCAGAAGTTGAAGTTAATATTTCAAGCAAATACCCGAGTTGAGAGATATGAAGTCTCCAACAAGTTCTATAGCTAAAAGATGGAGGAGAATAGCTCAAGCAGTGAGCATGTGCTCAGATTGTCTGGGTACTACAATCGCTTGAATCAAGTGGGAGTTAATCTTCCAGATAAGATAGTGATTGACAGAATTCTCTAGTCACCATCACCAAGTTAGTAGAACTTCATGATGAACTATGATATGCAAGGGATAACGGAAACGATTCCCAAGCTCTTCGTAATGATGAAATCAACAAAGGTAGAAATCAAGAAAAATATCAAGTGTTGATGGTAGACAAGACCACTAGTTTCAAGAAAAGGGCAAAGGGAAGAAGGGGAACTTCAAGAAGAACGGCAAGCAAGTTGCTGCTCAAGTGAAGAAGCCGAAGTCTGGTCCTAAGCCTGAGACTAAGTACTTCTACTGCAAAGGGACTGGTCACTGGAAGCGGAACTGCCCCAAGTATTTGGCGGATAAGAAGGATGGCAAAGTGAACAAAGGTATATTTGATATACAGATTATTGATGTGTATTTTACTAGTGTTCGTAGCAACCCCTCGGTATTTGATACTGGTTCAGTTGCTAAGAGTAGTAACTCGAAACTTGAGTTGCAGAATGAACAGAGACTAGTTAAGGGTGAAATGACGATGTGTGTTGGAAGTGGTTCCAAGATTGATATGATCATCATCGCACACTCCCTATACTTTCGGGATTAGTGTTGAACCTAAATAAGTGTTATTTGGTGTTTGCGTTGAGCATGAATATGATTTGATCATGTTTATTGCAATATGGTTATTCATTTAAGTAAGAGAATAAATTGTTGTTCTGTTTACATGAATAAA
This sequence comes from Triticum dicoccoides, assembly GCF_002162155.2. Taxonomy (NCBI): domain Eukaryota; kingdom Viridiplantae; phylum Streptophyta; class Magnoliopsida; order Poales; family Poaceae; genus Triticum; species Triticum dicoccoides. Next base: position 424,802,001 of record NC_041388.1, on the reverse strand, counting down.
ACCTTATATAGTTACACGCCCAATGAAAATGGTTCGTTGGATCTCGATCGTAGTGATACACATATTCATAATATTGAAACCAAAAGATGCAAAGTTAATAATGATAGTGCAACTTATTTGTGGCACTGCCGTTTAGGTCATATTGGTGTAAAGCGCATGAAGAAACTCCATGCTGATGGACTTTTGGAATCACTTGATTATGAATCACTTGATGCTTGCGAACCATGCCTCATGGGCAAGATGACTAAGACTCCATTCTCCGGAATAATGGAGCGAGCAATTGACTTATTGGAAATAATACATACTGGTGTATGCGGTCTGATGAGTGTTAAGGCTCACGGCAAGTATCGTTATTTTCTGACATTCACAGATGATTTGAGCAGATATGGGTATATCTACTTAATGAAGCACAAGTCTGAAACATTTGAAAAGTTCAAAGAATTTTAGAGTGAAGTGGAGAATCATCGTAACAAGAAAATAAAAGTTTCTACGATATGATTGCTAAGGTAAAATATTTGAGTTAAGAGTTTGGCCTTCAGTTAAAACAATGTGAAATAGTTTCACTACTCACGCTACCTGGAACACCACAGTGTAATGGTGTGTCCGACCGTCATAACCGTACTTTATTAGATATGGTGCGATCTATGATGTCTCTTACCGATCTACCACTATCTTTTTGGGGTTATGCATTAGAGACAACTGCATTCACGTTAAATAGGGCACCATCTAAATCCGTTGAGATGACACCATATGAACTATGGTTTGGCAAGAAACCTAGGCTGTCATTTCTTAAAGTTTGGGACTGTGATGCTTATGTGAAAAAGTTTCAACATGATAAGCTCGAACCCAAATCGGAAAAGTAAATCTTCATAGGATACCCAAAATAAAATGTTGGGTACACCTTCTATCACAGATCCGAAGGCAAGATATTCATTGCTGAGAATGGATCCTTTCTAGAGAAGGAGTTTCTCTCGAAAGAAGTGAGTGGGAGGAAAGTAGAACTAGATGAGGTAACTGTACCTGCTCCCTTATTGGAAAGTAGTTCATCACAAAAATCTGTTCCTGTGACTACTACACCAATTAGTGAGGAAGCTAATGATGATGATCATGTAACTTCAGATCAAGTTACTACCGAACCTCGTAGGTAAACCAGAGTGAGATCTGCACCAGAGTGGTACGGTAATCCTGTTCTGGAGATCATGTTACTTGACCATGATGAACCTACGAACTATGAGGAAGCGATGATGAGCCCAGATTCCGCGAAATGGCATGAGGCCATGAAACCTGAGATGAGATCCATGTATGAGAGCAAAGAATGGACTTTGATTGACTTGCCCAATGATCGGCGAGCCATTGAGATTAAATGGATCTTCAAGAGGAAGACGGACGCTGATAGTAGTGTTACCATCTACAAAGCTACAATTGTCGCAAAAAGGTTTTCGACAAGTTCAAGGTGTTGACTACGATGAGAGTTTCTCACTCGTATCTATGCTTAAGTCTGTCCGAATCATGTTAGCAATTGCCACATTTTATGAAATCTGGCAAATGGATAAACAAAATTGCATTCCTTAATGGATTTATTAAAGAAGAGTTGTATATGATGCAACCAGAAGGTTTTGTCAATCCTAAAGGTGCTAACAAAATATGCAAGCTCCAGCGATCCATCTATGGACTGGTGTAAGCATCTCAGAGTTGGAATATACGCTTTGATAAGTTGATCAAAGCATATAGTTTTATAGAGACTTGTGGTGAATCCTGTATTTACAAGAAAGTGAGTGGGAGCACTACAACATTTCTGATAAGTATATGTGAATGACATATTGTTGATCGAAGATAATGTAGAATTATTATGCAAAGCATAAAGGAATGTTTGAAAGGAGTTTTTCAAAGAAAGACCTCGGTGAAGCTGCTTACATATTGAGCATCAAGATCTATAGAGATAGATCAAGACGCTTGATAAGTTTTTCAATGAGTACATACCTTGACAAGATTTTGAAGTAGTTCAAAATGAAACAGTTAAAAAGGAGTTCTTGCCTGTGTTACAAGGTGTGAAGTTGAGTAAGACTCAAAACCCGACCACGATAGAAGATAGAGAGAGAATGAAAGTCATTCCCTATGCCTCAGCCATAGGTTCTATAAAGTATGCCATGCTGTGTACCAGACCTATTGTATACCCTGCCCTGAGTTTGGCAAGGGAGTATAATAGTGATCTAGGAGTAGATCACTGGACATTGGTCAAAATTATCCTTAGTGGAATAGGGATATGTTTCTCGATTATGGAGGTGACAAAAGGTTCGTCGTAAAGGGTTACGTCGATACAAGTTTTGACACTGATCCAGATGACTCTAAGTCTCAATCTGGATATATATTGGAAGTGGGAGCAATTAGCTAGAGTAGCTCCGTGCAGAGCATTGTTGACATAGAAATTTGCAAAATACGTACGGATCTGAATGTGGCAGACCCGTTGACTAAACTTCTCTCACAAGCAAAACATGATCACACCTTAGTACTCTTTGGGTGTTAATCACATAGCGATGTGAACTAGATTATTTACTCTAGTAAACCCTTTGGGTGTTGGTCACATGTTGATGTGAACTATGGGTGTTAATCACATGGTGATGTGAACTATTGGTATTAAATCACATGGCGATGTGAACTAGATTATTGACTCTAGTGCAAGTGGGGGACTGAAGGAAATATGCCCTAGAGGCAATAATAAAGTTATTGTTTATTTCCTTATATCATGATAAATGTTTATTATTCATGCTAGAATTGTATTAACCGGAAACATAATACATGTGTGAATACATAGACAAAGAGTGTCACTAGTATGCCTCTACTTGACTAGCTCGTTGATCAAAGATGGTTATGTTTCCTAACCATAGACATGAGTTGTCATTTGATTAACGGGATCACATCATTAGGAGAATGATGTGATTGACTTGACCCATTTTGTTAGCTTAGCACTTGATCGTTTACTTTGTTGCTATTGCTTTCTTCATGACTTATACATGTTCCTATGACTATGAGATTATGCAACTCCCGTTTACTGGAGGAACACTTTGTCTGCCACCAAACGTCACAACGTAATTGGGTGATTATAAAGGTGCTCTACAGGTGTCTCCGAAGGTACTTGTTGGGTTGGCGTATTTCGAGATTAGGATTTGTCACTCCGATAGTCAGAGAGGTATCTCTAGGCCCACTCGGTAATGCACATCACTATAAGCCTTGCAAGCATTGCAACTAATGAGTTAGTTGCGAGATGATTTATTACGGAACGAGTAAAGAGACTTGCCGGTAACGAGATTGAACTAGGTATTGAGATGCCGACGATCGAATCTCGGGCAAGTAACATACCGATGACAAAGGGAACAACGTATGTTGTTATGCGGTTTGACCGATAAAGATCTTCGTAGAATATGTGGGAGCCAATATGAGCATCCAGGTTCCGCTATTGGTTATTGACCAGAGACGTGTCTCGGTCATGTCTACATTGTTCTCGAACCCGTAGGGTCCGCACGCTTAAGGTTTCGATGACAGTTATATTATGAGTTTATGAGTTTTGATGTACTGAAGGAGTTCGGAGTCCCGGATGAGATCGGGGACATAACGAGGAGTCTCGAAATGGTCGAGATGTAAAAATCGATATATTGGACGACTATATTCGGACATCGGAAAGGTTCCGAGTGATTCGGGTATTTTTTGGAGTACAGGAGAGTTACGGGAATTCGCCGGGGAGTATATGGGCCTTATTGGGCCATACGGGAATAGAGGAGAGAGGCCAAAAGGAAGGAGGCGCGCGCCCCCCTCTGGTCCGAATTGGACAAGGGGTGCAGCCCCCTTTTCCTTGTTCCTCTCCCCCTCTTTCCTTCTCTCTTACTCCAACAAGGGAAGGAGGAGTCCTACTCCCGGTGGGAGTAGGACTCCCCCCTTGGCGCGCCCTCCTCCTAGGACGGCCTCCTCCCCCGTTGCTCCTTTATATACGGGGGCAGGAGCACCCCAAAGACATAACAATTGATCATTGATCTCTTAGCCGTGTGCGGTGCCTCCCTCCACCATAATCCCCGATAATATTGTAGCGGTGCTTAGGCGAAGCCCTGTGGCGGTAGAACATCAAGATCGTCACCACGCCATCGTGCTGACGGAACTCTTCCCCGACATTCTGCTGGATCGGAGTCCGGAGATCGTCATCGAGCTGAACGTGTGCTAGAATTTGGAGGTGTCGTAGTTTCGGTGCTTGATCGGTCGGGCCGTGAAGACGTACGACTACATCAACTGCGTTGTGCTAACGCTTCCGCTTTCGGTCTACGAGGGTACGTAGACAACACTCTCCCCTCTCGTTGCTATGCGGCACCATGATCTTGCGTGTGCGTAGGAAATTTTTGAAATTACTACGTTCCCCAATAGGAGGTCTGTTTCCTCCGTTGTGCGGTACGCCAGGCCTCGTTTCCATCGTCTGTTCCGTCCAAGCCCTCCCGATGAACACGACCATGCATTCCGTTCCGACCCAGCCGGTTGGCTCCCACGCGTTCCGTTGCCTCTCCATGAACACGAGCATTTCATTGCCTCCTCATGAACACGACGCATTTTGTTGCCTCCCCATGAACACGACACATTTCGTTGCCTCCCCATGAACACGACGCATTCCGTTGCCTCCCCATGAACACGACGACGACGTTGTTTCTCCGTTCCGACCCAGCCATGTACACGAGCCCTGGCCGTACGTATGCGCGAGTAGGCGTTTGAGACCCTGCCCGTATGTACACATACGTGGCCGTATTTTCTTTCTTGCACCCTGGCTGTTGTACGTATGTGTAGATGCTACGTGCGTGCCTCTACTACGACACGTGCGCGCCTCTACATCGACCAGTATGTATGTACACGTTAGCGACCAGAATGACAACGCTACGTACGCTTCGACCAAGTGGGTCCCGATTGCCAGGCACTTCCTTGCGTGCGAAGATGTAGCTGGTGGGTCCCAGCAGTCAGGGGCAAACGTTTTTTTTGCGAAATACGGTGGCCTGTCCGGTGGGTCCCCGCTGTCAGGTGGAGGAATAATTATTTTGCACGTAATATGGAGGCACTTCCTTCTTGCGGCCATGGACCCAGCTGTCAGCCTCTCCACGTACAGTCCACGTCCGATGGAAGTTGTTTCTTGACCACGTTGACCACGCCGCGCCGAGAGCACCAGGGCGGTCGACGACGGCGAGGCCTAGGAAGGGGTCGACGCGTAACCGGGGAAGACGCGGCAGTGGATGCCCATGCATAGAGGAGTACGAGGGTTCACTGGTTCGCTGCGGTGTGAGGCTGCCGTCGCCGCAGAATAACAGGGGGTGTGGGTGAGTAGAGGGATGGCCTGGCCAGCGGTGGGAGTAGTAGGGGGCGATGAGGCCTCCGCCGCATCGCAGCCGGCCACGGGAGGCAGGAGCACGAGGCACGACCGGCGCTGGTTTGGGCGGCTGGAGTAAGAAGACCAGAGGTTGAAGAAGCACTACGGCCATTGGATGGACATCGTATGGTTACTGGAGCTAGAATCTTGCATATTGACTAAGTTGACAAAGCCCTCCGTCCCCGTCAACTTAGTAGGCCCACAAGTCAGCCTCCCACCAAGGTGGGTCCCAGCTAGCAGGGGGTATTCATTTTTTTTGTGCGTAATAAGGAGGCACTTCTAGTGGGTCCAAGCTGACAGCAGGGGAACGTTTTTTTTTGCGAAATACGGTGGCCCGTCGGGTGGGTCCCAGCAGTCAGGGGCAAATGTTTTTTTTCGCGATATACTGGTGGGCGTCCGGTGGGTCCCTGCTATCAGGTGGAGGAATAATTATTTTCCGCGTAATAAGGAGGCACTTCCTTGCGGCTGCCGTGGACCCAGCTGTCAGCCTCTCCACGTACAGTATTCTTCTGATGGAATTCGTTCGTTGACCACATTGACCACGCCGCGCCGACAGCACCACGGCGGTGGACGACGGTGAGGCCTAGGAAGGGGACGATGCGTAGCCAGGGAAGACGCGACAGTGGATGCCCACACAGAGAGCAGTACGAGGGTTCACTGGTTCGGCTGCGCTGCCATCGCCGCAGAATAACAGGGGGTGTGGGTGAGTGAAGTGGAGAGATGGCCTGGCCAGCGGTGGGAGTAGTATGGGGACGGTGAGGCCTCTGCAGCAGCACACCCGGCCACGGGAGGCAGGAGCAGGCGGCACGACCGGCGCTGCTTTGGGCGGCTGGAGCAAGAAAACCACAGGTTGAAGAAGTACTACGGCCGTTGGATGGACATCATACGGTCAGTCGAGCTAGAATCGTGCATATTGACTAAGTTGACAAAGCCCTTCGTCCCCGTCAACTTAGTAGGCCCACTATACTGGGTCCCAACTAGTAGGGGAGTATTCATTTTTTTGTGTGTAATAAGGAGGCACTTCTTTACGTGCGAAGATATAGCTGGTGGGTTCGAGCTATCAGCGGCGGTAACATTTTTTCACGAAATACAGAGGCTGTTTCGGTGGGTCCCAGATGTCAGGTGGAGGAAATCATTATTTTGCGCATAATAAGGACGCATTTCCTTGCGTGCGGCTGCGGACCCAACTATCAGCCTCTCCACGTATAGTCCACTTCAGATGCATGTCGGTCGTTGACCACACTAACCACGCCACGCCGAGAGCACCAGGGCGGCGGACGACGGCGAGGCCTAGGAAGGGAATAACATGGAGGCAGGGAAGACTTGGCCATTGTTTTTGTTTCCCACGCGGAGGGGAGTATGACTGTACGAGGGTTTACTGGTTCGTCTGCCGTCGCCGGAGAATAACAGCAGGTGTGGATGAGTAGAGGGATGGCTAGGCCAGCGATGGGAGTACGGCGGGGCGGTGAGGCCTGCGCGGCAGCACAGCCGGCCGCGAGGAGGAGGGAGCAGGCAGTTTTGTCGGCGCTTGTTTAAGCGGCTGGAGCAGGAAGAGCAGAGATTGTAAAAGCACGACGGCCGTTGGATGGACATCCAACAGTATACAGGTCATATGTGGAAAGCCTCAAATCTGTGGAAAACAGCATACAACCTATTTGTCATTATTTCAAATAATTTACAGCTCATTTGCTAATTCTTACGGGTTTTTTTTGGAGCCCATATTCTTTATGTTAGCATTATAGCTCATATTGTGGCCACGCTTAAAAAATATACGAAATTTTGCATATGTCGATGCGGTCTGAACTGTTTTTAATCCCGAAATTTCGAGTCACATTCAGACAGATTTTAAAAATAAATGTATATCAATATAAAATCCAATAAATTGTCCACGCATAAAAATCAATGCAATTTAAAATCTCGAAATGAAAAAAAGATATTTGAAAATAATTGCCGGTTTGATGTGTTTTAAAAATGTACAGCCCATTTCTCATTACTGATAGGCCATTTTCTCGGCCAGACGAATGAAGCTCTCCTCATCTTGAAAGATTTGCAGCCCAACAAGCCTGATAAAGCGACTTACTTGACAAATCACAAAAGAACTGGGCTAGCCATTTTCAGAAAGAAAAAAAAACTACCGGGCTAGTCTGTGGTAAACATAAAAGAAAAGGCTGTCTAGACAGGCCAGAGTGTCCCGCACAGCCCAGTTGACACCCTGCTTCCATCTCAAAAACAAATTAGATAAATGCCACTCCAGTTATGGTGATTCATAAAAATGCCACTGCAATTTCCAAACTTTGAAAAATGCCACTGCAATATTTGCAAACTTTGAAAAACGCCACTGCAGTTTGCAAACTTTGAAAAACGCCACTCCAGACTTCGAAAAATGTCACTAGAAATGGCATGAAATGGCATTTTTTAAAGTCTGAAAATTACAGTGGCATTTATCGGATACACCAGATTTGGAGTGGCATTTATCAAATTAACCCAAAACAAAAATAACTGGGCGAGCTGCTGGGTCCCTGGTGTCAGCCGATCGTTGTGCAATTCTCTCGTTTATTGACTACGTTGACAATGGCATGGGACCCAGATGTCAGAAATCCACTAGGAGGAGCCATTTTTTATTGGCTTGAAATAAGGAGGCACTTGCTTGCGTACTGCCATGACCTTGGCGGGCCCCTGTTGTCATCCTCTCCACATACAATCATCTCCTGATTGTGTACGCGTCAACTTGCTAGGCCCACAAGTCAGCCTCTAAACCGTGGAGGACAAATACAACCCATTTTCTCTGCGTACAGTACCAGTTAGTCGTGCTTCAAAACTGATTGGCACGCCATTAAAAAAATAAAGGTCGATAACTAATGCGGCACCTCGGTCCAACGCGGCCAGATCGCATTTTGCACGAGAAATTACACACCATGTTTCGTTGACATGTGGTCCCGTTCCAACATATCAGTGAGACGACGGCGAGTAGTAGGAGTATTTCTGAACGGGCATGTAGGCCAGGGCGCCTCTTCATGAACCGTGGCAAACTCGCAACCGTCCACCGACTCTTCGCCTTTCCCTCTCGATTTGGAACTGCTGTCGCACGCTCTTCCTCTCCCTCCTCCATTTTCCTTCAGCCCTTCACCCTTTCTTTTGCCTGTTCGATCGTCTTCTCCATGGAGGGAACATGCCGGAAACGACCCCGTTATTCTTGCCCCAATCTGAAAGATGACGTGGTGGAGGAACTCATTGATCGGTGTGACGTCATCACCTCGGCTAGCATGGCAGGTTCGTTCAAGCCCATTCTCGACTCAACTAATAACATCATTGCAAGGAACCCTAGAGTCAAGGAGCGGTTTGATCTCCCCTTCTTCATTGTCGTGACCCTGATGACTGGCGCCGGCACGACGGAGGCCTCGCCCTGTGCAAGTTGATGCTGCTTGATAATGATACGTATGATGTTAAGATGCCATCGCTTGAGGGCAAGGCTTGGGCGGGCGCAAATGGAGATTGGGTTGTTTACGTTGGGTCCAACTGCGAGTGGGAACTTGTGAATGTGTACACTCGTTCTCAGCACACTGCCCAGAGGTTGAGCACACCGGTAATGTACGCACGTTCAAATACGATCATGGTGACTGTCTTCTATGGAAGATAGCAATTTGTCGAGTTCCCAACCGCTCTTGAAATTACAACAACTATTAAGTTGTTGCTATCTTCGACAAGCTTGTTGCCGTCCTTCGTGGTTCAACTCGATGGATATTGCTCAAAAATTAGTTTCTGTACACGGATGAGTACTGTGATGCAATTCAATATGAGGGCCTTGTGTTTGCTGCCACCACTCGTGGCACTATTTTTGCATGGCATCCTAGTAGTTTCGGTACATTTGTCTTCCACCGTAATTATAATTGTTTCATCCACATGCATGCGGGTTAGCAAGTTTCCCTTTACTAATTAACCTTCTTCTTGTGTTTGCAAGGTCCTGTGAACATCCCACCACCTATACTTGAAAAATTTTATAACCAAGGGGGAGATGCCGATGGTGATGATCACGAGCAACGCCCATATACTCTGTGGCGCCTGGCAACTAATTCCGATGGATCACCTCTTCTTGTGTGTATACAGGCCACTGATGATGTTACTGCTAAGGAAGCAGGTGTCTCCCTTGGTCGCACTCTCCGGACCTATTCCAACAACCGTTACATGGTATTCGGGATGGATACTAGTGTGCTAGCGCCAACTCCTTCTCCCTAGCACAGAATTGATAGTCTTGGAGAAAACTCGCTCTTCCTTGGACAAAACTATCCGATGATGGTGAAAGGCGATCCAACTATTGTTGACACATTTATGAGAAGCAATTGTGTCTATACCTCGGACATTTGGGTGGTTCCCTACCCTGGTACTGATATAGTAGGCCACTTCAGCCTGGATGATCAGTCCTGCGTTGGTCTCCAAATCGACAGCGGATGGCCCGTCCCAAAGAATCACTTGTGGTTCAAAGCAAGCGTTTCCAATACCGCAGAATGGTTGAGTTGAAGTTCATTTCATGGCTTGTTATTTGTTGTGTGGTGAAAAGTTTAGTATTTATAATGTATCCTCGTTGTCGATGTGGGTTGATGACCTGTTGTATGTAATAAAATGATATGCCTATGATAAACTTACTAAATTTATGAATGGCTTTCGAGTCGCTTCTCTGAGTGAGTGGTGCGACGAGGCAAAAAAATATTTTCCGAATACATAATTGTACGTGCATTGCAACAGGTTATCGGATGAGGCCAATCAACAATAGTAGTACACTATTTGTACTAGCTTCACATGCTTCGCGCGTCGGGCGAGTGTTTTTACTGTAGCCATATGTTAATGTGTTCGTTGTACGTAACCAGCACCTCGAATCCTCGATACTAGTATACTATATAGTAGTAGGAGTAGTAGGGTGGCATGGGCCAGAACAAGCATTCACGTCCAGGAGTATGGCACACGCCACCACCACGACATCCATCTGACACCATATTATTTCTTGGAGTCCGTGCTAGAGCAATCTCTTCAACCTCGTCATTTCTCTAACTCCAGCCATCGCGCGGCGGGCGAGGTGGGGGTTTGCCGATAGTCGGTTTCCTTAACTGTGGTCCCACTTGTAAGGCCAACTCCAACGCACCTCCGTTTTGCACGAACTCCAACGATAATTTTGACTGGAAAAGCAAGATCAAAGAAAACAAGAACCACAAGAATACATTTTACTACTCCTGTAAGTTGGATTAGTGCCTTCTCGATGCATTCATTGTTGATCTGCGGAGGCTCGATCTTGCGTCTGTGCTAGCTAAAAGTGATAGAACATCTACTAAATTGTGCTCTATCAATATATGGATGTACTCTTCTTCCCAATACAAAAACTTGCATCCATTCTACTCCCTCTGTTGCACAATACATGCCTTCTATTTGTCAAAATATATGTGTATCTAGACATGTCTTAGTATATAGGTACATCCATTTTTGGACAAATGGAAGTCAAGTATTTTGGAATGGAGGGAGTACACAATAAAAATTTTAAGTTAGCACAACTAGTCTAATCCGAGAGAAGAACCGAAGATTTGGTCGGGTTCTTCCTCCTTTTGCCGACACGTGGGACATCCAGCATCCAGGTCGTGTCATGAAAGAAAATAGAGTGGTAGTTGAAGCCACGAGATGTGCATCTTGGGTTAAACTGTAAATAGAATCTTACTACTCTTGAGTAACTCCAAAAGCGGCCACCGAAGATCTTTATTGGATTTGTTTTTCATCACCAGCACGTTGAGGTGAAAGATGTGCAGGTGCAGTGGGTCCTCTTGCGTTTTCACTGACATGTGGGGCTGCATGTGAGCAAACAACGATGGGCTCCGCGCGTCCGCTGGCTGGCTGAGAAGAGAGATACAGGAGGGATAAGCACGGACCGCAGGAAATTTGTTCTACGTACCTCGATATAGGCTCGATATAGTGGGGTGGCATGGGCCATAACTAGCATTCACGTCTAGTAGTACGGCACACACCACCCACACGAGTCCCATCTGACACCAATTTTCTTGGAGTCCATGCTACAGCCAGCTCTTCTCCCTCCTGTTTTCTCAGCCATCGCACGGTGGGCGGGGTGGGGGTTTGCCGATAGTTGGTTTGCTCAACTGCGGTCCCACTTGTAAGTGAAAATGCAATACCGCACGCATTCCCGCTTGAGCGGTGTGCCGGACCAACCGTGTGGGGGTGCGACGCGAACACGGCAGGCTTTTCCTTTTGAACTCGTAACTTGTAAATTTTGGTTCTGCTCCATGGCGCGACCGATAGATAGAAAATAACGATTTTGCCTAGAGTAATGAGAAGTTTGGTTCTCGCGCCGTTCATGCATGGAGTACGTACGAAAATTATGAAGTTGATGTGAAACTAAGATAATTACTGTAGTATCGTATACTACTACATGGATTTGATGGAAAGATAAAAGTACATATGGATCCATCAACGTTCAACGACATCCTCACGCCCTAGTGCGTCGGGTCACCAACCAACGTGTGAGGAGCAGCGGCGTTGGCGGCGAGCTCAACGTGCTTCTGAACAGTGCCGTCCAAGGTTGCCCTGCGCTCCAAGAAGGCCAGCATCCTATCGTCCTCCTCTTGCATGTAGTAGTCTTGTGGACGATTTGCGCATAGACGTGGGTGATTATGTCGATGGTGTCTTGCTGCGCCAGGCGCTGCGCGACGAGCGCGACCTCGAGGTGGACATTCTCCGGCACGACGGCGGGCAATCACAGGGCCACTAGTGCATCGAAGAGGTTGTTACCATAGTGGCCGTTGAGGGTGGCGGGCATCGCAGAGCCTGGGCACGTCGGCTGGAGGCTTACGTCAAAGTTGTCTGCAAGCTTCTTGACGACGGTGAACTTGTCGAGGAAACCGACGAGGACCTCGTCGAACAAGGAGACGAAGCTGTCATCCAAGCGGCCCCTCGCCCTGGTGGCCTCAAGCAATACTACCTGGAGACGTTCCTCGGTGCCGGGCCGCAGGCCGGCGTCGTGGACCATCTGGCACAGCTGGCTGATGCTCGCGCTCATCACCTCCATGGGTCTAGCGTAGCTTCTAGTCAACTGATCTTGCGATTCAAGTGATCACTCAGCCCTTGGTTAGCGTGCGTAGGTGCGTAGGATTTCGTACTACTCCTCGGCTACTGCACCTGCCTTTGGCTGTATGATAGGTGGGCCAGCCACCCCCTGGGGCCATGTGTCATTCACCCAAAGGCAGTTGCCGTAAGTCAATGAAGTTGCGTCCCCCTCCATGCCGGTGTAGTATAGTCATCTCACCGGACCTCTAGTTGGGGCCAAACGAGAGAATTTTGATGTTTACTGGTTTATTGGCCCCTTTGCATTTTGCGCCAAGTTTTGACCTTTGATTTAACTAATAAAATGTTAATGCATGTAAACAAAAATGTTGTGTAAGTCACCTTACGAAAACCAAATAATCCCAAAATACTTAGGCACGGTGCATTAACTCCCTCCTTGTTTCTTATTTCGTGACATATCAACCAATGAGAGATGTAGGCCGTGCATGCTTTCAATGACTTGAGACTACCAAACATGACATGCAATGTTTAGTTCATTGCATGTAATCCTATTAGTACTCTAGTTAGGAGTAGCAAAAAAAATTAAGTTCTCTCGCCGATAGGAATAAAACACCATGTATTTATTTACACAGGGAGTAGTACATTTTTGGTGACATGCATTACTAGATATTGCTAGTCAAATACTAAAATCTAGATGGACGTGGTAGTACTCCTAAATCCAGACGGTGCTGCTACTAGTACTACTAGTAGTACTACCAATGTAGTAGTAGGAGTACTAGCACTGTACTACCCGTTGGTCAAATTATTACGTGCTGCTCCTCACAGTGAAGTGACAAGACCCTGCACCGGAGATGACACCTGAGTATAGGCGCCGTGTTCGGCATACCATAGTCAGCCTCACCGTCTGCAGTCACTATCATCATGGTTGTAGAGCTAGCCTACTTACAACTAGCCCTGTTCGACATAATTTCCCGTGCGTAGATGCCCATGCATTGCACGGAACACCAAGATTGGGGGTGGACGGCTCCGGCAGCGGCCATCACGCCAGATTTTTCCACGGCCTTCTACTCCTAGATGTGGTGGGGAGGAGATGAGGCTGATTGTGAGAGACAATGAGTTGTTTGTAAATAGGGAACAAGTGCGGGCATCTTTTTGCAAAAATGGAGAAGCTTGGTTTGTATGCGTCAGATCTAGATCCGACGGCTATTGGTGAAAGATGGGAGGCACAACATCATCACCAACTCAGGACCTGTTTGATTCGCAGGATTTTGAAAATGCAGGAATAGGACATGGCAATATCACAAGTTTCAAACTGATATTACAAATGTTAGGAGTAATGCTGCACCTATGAAGAGGGAATTACTAGGAAGTTTACGTAAGAACTTTCATTACTTTAGGTGGATGCAACATTATCGTACAAACTAAAATCCACCGCCCTGACAAGTCACTAATGGGCAAATAAGTTTTCGAGTCTCTGGCCACTTGATGTTTCAAAAACAAATTCAGCTTCTGCGGAGACTTTGTCATTTAAGCCTAGACGCTTGCGGTGATCAGCACGCCATTCATTGTTGCGCCAGAGAACGCCAAACCTCATTACCTTGAGCACACTTGCCTCCAGAACAAAGAACCTGGCCAATTTAATCTCAGATGTGCTGCCTCGGTAGTCGATCAAATCAATTTCTGTAAGATGGAGATCAAGGCATTCGATGAGATTGTTATAGTGCAGCACATTTTTCACTTTCGGGTCTTTTTTATCTGCAAAAGAAGAGAACATATTAGAGCAGCTGGCTGCATAAGATTGTCGTGTCATCAAGAGGTACCAATATCATTCGCTCATACGATAGGGTTGGCTCGCTAGTGATATTTTTTACTCTCTCTCTCTCTCTGTTTCCTCTAATTTAACTAGGAGCACGTGAAGAGCATGGGCATTTGTTGCCTTCCACCATGTGGCCGATGCCATATTTCACAAAAGTATGCCACATAACACGCATCGATGTCAAATCAAAAGATTTTGGCACCGCTCTCGCGATGTGAGAGAGTTGGCACCGCTGTGCACACAGACCCACATGTATAAACAAATCAATCAAACCAACTACACGAGCCTCTCACTCTCCCAAACAAGTGTTTTTATTGCCTCGGTCCTCTCTCTCTCCCACACAATGTTTTTTCATTGCGTGAGTTAATTTGGCACCGGAGCAAAGTAGGTGATCCAGATTGGGACACCAGGAGAGCAATGGAGGGGCATCGATGCCAAATGCATCACAAGTGAATTTGGCACATGTTTTGGCCTACATAGCCCACTTTTGTAATACTACCTCATATTTAGTATAAAATTTTGACCATAGATTTACCTAAGAAAATACCAATGCATGTCACTAAAAATTACACCATTTGAAATTATGTTCAAATACGAATCCAACGATATACTTCCTCCGTTCCTAAATACTTGTCTTTCTAAGCATTTCAACAAGTGACTACATACGGAGCAAAATGAGTGAATCTACACTCTAAAATATGTCTACATACATCCGTATGTAGTAGTCATTTGAAATGTCTAGAAAGACAAATATTTAGGAACGGAGGGAGTAGTTCTTAGTGACATGCATTAACATTTTGTCAGTTAAATCTATGGTCAAATTTTGATACTACGAAATTGGAAGAGTAAACCAGGACAGAGGTAGTACTTGCTCTTAGGGTAACCATAGAGTTACTGGAGTAGTCTAAGTTACTTTCCACTATGACTAGCCTAGGCTACTATAGTAGTACAGCATAAAAACGATGCAGGTGATCACGTGAGAAAAAAATACTAAAAACATTTCTTTCGGTGCAGTGCGTAGATGCAGTTTTGAACACTACACTTGTCATCGTAATTTGGGAAAATTATGAAAAAATTGAGCTACGTTGTGATTACCGTTTACTTATAGGAAAGAAGTTTCACCTCGATGAGTAGCTTCTCCGTGCATGGAAAGCATGTAAGGAATCCAACAACTTGATCCAGATTGGGGCCGATAGATTTTAGTGCTAAGATCTTCACTGTGCGCATGGACTGGGTCAAGCTTGTGGGAATCATTTTCTGGAAGACGATCATAAATACATCAAGAAGAAATTTAAAAATGTGAATTTCAAGAAGACAGAGAATAAGATGAGTGCTGTACCTGAACGATTACGGATCCAATAAAGAGTTCAGAGAATTTGGCAGACGAGTACACCAACGCTGTCAATTTCGGCGCGTCAATGACCCTGATTTTTGTTGGACCTTCTAGATCCGATACAAGCAATCTCTCAAGGAAAGGCGCATTCTCAATGACCATAACGTGGAATAGCTGGAGTGATCTCTTCCCAATTGATGTCTTGTTGCGGGGCCAGCAAGACACATAAATCCATCGAAGATTCGTCGAGGCGATGTGGAGGCTAATGAACCCATGGATCTACTCAAGACGAAGGTACTCGAGTGCAGTACAGCTGCGGAGCAGGTGCTCCATAGCCTTCTTCGAGATGACAACATCGAAGAGGTCGAGCTGCTTGAGTTGAGGGAGAAGAAGAGCGGGCACGGCATTAATCTGGGGAAGATGGCAGGAGCTGAAGCTGGCGCGGCGCAGCGTTGGCGTGAGGCGGAGCACGGACGGCGGCAGAGAGCGACATCGTCCGGCTTCAAAGCTGAGCTCCTCGAGCTGAACTAGGGCGGGGGATAAGAACCACTCGTCGAACTTGGGTTGGACCTTGCAGTTGGTACTGAACATGCGGATGTCAAGGCATTTGGCTGGCCTAGGGTGCGATGAAAGGATCTTGGAGACTGCGGCCATGCATTTGCAATCCCCATTGCAGAGGCAGCTATCAACGGTGAGGTTGAGGGGGACGCGGCGCCAGAGGGGGCGCCACCGCCGGGAGAGCAGGGCGGTCCGCACGGCAAATTTGGTGGGGAGGAGGCCGATGATGACGAGCAGCGTGTCATCTGGGAGGCTGCTGATGAAGTCCAGGCTCGCCAGATGCGGTTTTGGCTCGAGCCACCTCCGCTTGTTGGCTGCCTCGCCGTCCATCTCAACCGGCGGCGACACCGGTGTACACGTGTGTTGGTGTGTGTTGTGTGCTGGGTGTGCGCGAGTGCGTCCTTCTGTGCATGCCGCCGCGCAGTGGTGAATTGTGCGCGAGTGCGTCCTTCGTGCGCAAGAAGTTTGTCCTCAATGCGCCCTCAATTTACTAGCGTGAGGGGTGCTACCCCGAGTGGTTTCAACTTTGTTTACTTCACCGCGTGCCAGATGGGCCTCTAGTTTACTTATTTTCACCCACTGCCACATGGGCCAGCACACGAAGATATAGAACACGAGCTGACAAGGCAGCATGTGGATTGGTTGACCAGTCAACTAAACAATATACGGAGCTATACGCTGACACAGTGAGCGTATAATCCGTCAGTATAGAGAGTTCGAGTGAGAGGGGAGGCCCATGAGAGATAGCAGAGAGAGAGAAAGAGCTACTCCCTCCGTTCGATAATGTAGTTCCAACATTTTTTTAAGTCAAACTTTTGAAACTTTAACCAAGTTTATAAAGAAATTACTTATATCTACAATACCAAAGATAAATGATAGTATGAAGTAAGTACATGTTGTGATGAATCTAATGAGCGTTCCAGATGTAAATGTTTTTCTCCACATATACCTGGTCAAACGTTTCTGAGGTTTGACTTTTCAAAACATCCATATGCTTATGGACATGACAGAGTACCTAACAAGAGAGAGAGAGTGAGTAAAAAAGTGTGTGCGTGTGTGAAAGAGACATGGACAACACACGATAAAAGTAGAGAAAAAGCGTGCATGTCTTATGCAAACATATCACACATGCATCTTCGACAATGGAGGCAAGGTGAGGATATAGTGTGTGGTTGTTTGGAACCGAGAGAGCAAGACCCCTAGCATGTGGCCAAGAGGGGTCTGACAAACAAGGGAGAGAGGTCGAGTGAGACGTACGGAGAAAATGCAGACATGGGGAGGAGAGAGTGTATGTTTGTCATAGAGAGATCCCCTGGAGATCATGATGGGACTACATGGGTGGGAGATCGAGTGACAAGGTGTGTGCGCGATAGAAGATGCCCCGAGAGATATCGAGATAGACGTATGGATGGAAGGAGACAATTCGTGTGTTCCTGTTGGCTAGTAAGAGATAATCATACTTAGGGGGGGGAGTGCTTGCGCCTATGATGGATTGAGGGATTATGGTACTTAGGGGGGTGCGTGTCACATGGAGAGAGAACAAGGGCGGAGAGTGTTGGATGGGTCTATATGTATAGTGCAAGCGAGACATGTGTATGTGTGAACCAGGGAGATATAAGGCCAGTTTGGCTTGCGTCCTAAGCATCTTTTGCCTGGCCTGGGGTTGTGGCTAGATTTCATGCACACTTGTTTGGTTGCTACCCTGTGAAAAAGAAAGCCCGCCTGGCCTGGGTTCCCTTGCACTTTAATTAGCCTGGCTGAACTCCAGACACTGCAAGTAGCGTGGCCCAGGCGACCGATTTCGAACGCCTGGTCGTGCCTGGTCGTGTGGCCACGAGGCTAACAGCAACATGGATGGATATTAGCATTAAATAATTGATGCATGGATTGATTGATGGGACGTTGATGCTTTGCCTGGCCCAGGCATGAACCAAACGCTTCAGCACCACACAGCCTGGCCAGGCAGAAATATTTTACATCTCACGTCCACACCAGGCAGTACCGGCCATCAAGGCATGAGGGTCAGGTCACGAACCAAACTGGCCAATAAAGTTTGAGAGAGATTGAGGAGCCCCGATAAGGCTGAGTGGTGCGTCAGATAGCTGAGAGGGGGAAAGAGATATTCCATCCGCTCGATAATGCAGTGCATGTAATTTTTTTAAAAGTCAAACTTTGGAAACTTTGATCAGGTTTACGCAAATGTTATTTATATCTACAATACCAAAGATACATCATACATAACTACATCTCATGGTGAATCTAATGGTATATGTTTGTCGTACTAGATGTAATTCTTTTTCTCCACATACATGGTCAAACTTTGTGATGTTTGACTTTTCAATAAATATATATGCTATGGACCAAGGAGAGTGCCTCAGTCGAGACAGATCAAGTGCGTGTGAAGGAGAATGAGTAAGTGTGCAAAAAAAGTATGTGTGTGAAAGAGAAAGTGACAACAAAAGATAAATTAGAGAGAGTGTGTGTTTTTTCGTTTCTTATGCGAACATATCACGCATGCATCTCCGAGATGGAAAAGCAAGGCGAGGAGATACACGAAGATAGCTAGTGTGTGATTGTTTGCAACGGAGAGAGACACCCCTATAGCACATGTCCAATAGAGGTGTGGACAACAAGGAACAAAGGTCGAGAGGGACACATGGATGGCATGGACGCATGGGGAGGGAGAGGGGGTGTGTTTGTGATAGAGAGATGCCGTCGAGATCGTGAGGGGACTATATGGGTGGGAGATCGAGGGAGTGTGTGCGCGATAGAAAGATGCCCTGAGAGAAATCGAGATAGACCATGCACATGTTTGTGCTGGAGACTAAGATTAGCTAGTCATATACATATAGGGGGACTGCGTGTGCCTACAATTGAGTGAGAGACCATCATACTTGGCTAGCTGGGCATGAGATTGTGTGTGTGCGCGTGTGATATGGAGAGAGAACGAGGGGGAGAGATAGAGTTTTAGATGGGCCTATCGAGTGCGAGTGAGATATGCATGTGTATGTGTGACCTAGGTGGATGGAGAGTTTGAGAGGAGGGAGAGCTCCGAGAGGACATAGTGGTGCGTGAGAGAGTTATAGGCAAAGAGCCAAGGAATCTGTGTGCGTACGATGAGTGCACCCAAGATATCTAGCTTGGATTAGCTAGAGTATCATACATAGTGTGCGAGAGAGACCTATAGATGGTGTATATATGCATGCGAACTAGAAAGACCCCCCCCACACACACACACAAAGAGAGAGAGAGAGAGAGAGAGAGAGAGAGAGAGAAATGGAGAGAAAGGGAGAGGGACGAACAAGGTTTTTGTGTCGGATGCATGTGATAGAATTGAAGATTGTCAGCGCGCGCGAGAGAGAGAGAGAGAGAGAGAGAGAGAGAACAGGAGTCCGGGAGAGGGGGAGGTCGCGTTTTATGCATCAAAGACTGATATAAACCATGTTTCGATATAAACTTGCATTCAAATATTTAAATTGGAGAACATGTTGTCTGCAATCCACACATGAACGGATATATGCGTATATCAAACAAGTTCATTAATTTGACTTTCAACATGTTCATGGAGTACTATAATACTGTACAACATGCTACTCGATTGAGGTGTTCAATTTTGGATTTAGTTCACTATTTTGACCTACTGAACGAGCTATTTCATTGAATCGAGATATTTCATTTTGGGTTTGATTCGTGTTTTTGAGTGGGTCAACTATTTGTCATATAGTAAATCGCTAGCAACGAGCATGTAAAAACACATTACTCCCGAGCATCATCTCTCCATCTAAAAAAGAAGTGGCAAGCTAATATTTCAAACTTTGATCCGAATCGACTTGGTAAGGTAGATGTGGATGCTCGTTCTCCCAAAATTTGAACGAACCGTTAAACATCCTCTCTGCTCGGTGGAATTCGCCCAAGCAAATAAATGGGAGACGCGAAATTACCGTCCTATGTGGGACACGCATCAATTGGCCCGTTGTACATCGAGGGTAGGTTCGTAACTTCATCCGAGCGCGCCTTCTCCTTGGCCGAAATGACATGTGCCGAATAATTCATAAACCATGGTCGGCAAAACACACTCTCCTCGCCCGAAATAGCTCGCGCCCACTATTTCAAAACACGCTCTCCTCGCCCGAAATCGCTCGCGCCCACTATAGTTCAAAACACGCCCTCCTCGCCTGAAATCGCTCCTGCCCAGAGAAACAAAGTTACTCTACTATCCCCGACCCTCAGTACACAGACCCAATCCGAGAAGCCTATAGGCAAGGGTAGAACTGTAACTCCCCCTCACATTTCAGACAAATGCGTCCGTAAGACATGGTTCCACTCCCCTCCCAATTTCCTCCGTCCGCCCCCATTCATACCTCGTGAGCGCCAAATCACCTTCTCCCCGGGAAGCTCCCTTCTCCCGAGCCGCGAAACCTCAGCCCCACCTCCATGGCGCCCCCACCGCACCAATTTCATAGCCGCCCTCCTCCCTAATGCCGGAGACACTGTCCATTTGCCGTCGTGCACTGGGCCGTGTGCCTCTTACTCCGTGCTATTGGTGTTGCCTCGACGACGGCCGCGTGAATCGTACCGGAGCCGATTCACCCCCGCCGTTGTTCATGGCGCCGGAGCGGCTCCAACTTCGGATCCGTCCAGAGTCCTGGCGTTGCTTCGGTGTAGCCGTCGACCGTCACGACATCGCTCTTTCCCTGCCGCCGGTCGCCACCGCAACCGCGCCGGCCTCACCGACTCGGCAGCTGGACCTGCCTACTTCACCATGCCGCCAGATAGGTCGCACCCTCATCTCAAATCACTTTATTTAGGCGTCAGTTGTCTGAATTTTTATTCTGGGCCAATCGATTTGCAATGGGAAGCAGCACCCCTCGAGGCGGCGGAGCTCCTAGGCTACCGGTTGGCTGGTGTCTAACGTAAGGGTGCGGGGCCATAAGTTCGCCGCGGAAGCAGCGCTTAGATGGCTATCTTTTAGAGTTGCGTGGGTTGAAGGTACTGCCGCCGCCGGATCTGGATGACGGGGAGTCTTTGTGGATTGGCCCGGGGGCGGTGCAACCATGGCAGTGCGGTGGGGCGGGGAGCGGGGTTTTGGCCGAGGCCACGGACGGCGGAGGCAGGCTGCTCTGCCGTTGGTCGCTAGCTCTTCGGGGAAGATTCTGAACAGTGTTAGCCGGGAGGCACAAGACGGCCAGCCATCCGGCGTAGATCGGACAATACTTAAATAAAATAAAATCATGTGACCCCAATTTAGTCTTCAGTCAACAGACGTGTGACCACTCTCGTACCTTGCTGTTGATCTCTTAGTGTATTTCTTCAGATCAAAGAGATATGTTGTTCTTAACATTATGCGTTATCTGCATCTTTAGACACACCGTCTTCTGACTCACCGCAGCTGCTCCAACAAGGGAAGCATACACCAGAAGGGAGCTATAGTCCCCACTCAACAGTGCCCTGCATTGAATGCACGTGCCCGACATGCACAGCCACAACAACTGCAGGGCCATCGACAAGTCAGCACATGATGCTCACTCCTATGGATGGCAGCCAGATAGGTTGTGCCCTCATCTTACTTGTGTGCAACATTTATGGCTTTGTTATTCATCTAAGCATGGAAAATAGATCATCACATTTCACTGTATATTCATGCTGATCTCTTACAGGTCTTGTTCAGGAGTTAACGCTCTTCCATAGTTTAGCTACGATACTTGTTCTTTAGGTAGCACTGTTCCATAGTTATCATCCATCAACCAATGCTATCCCACAGGCTGGTGATTATAGTATTATACCACTTCTAGTATTTCCTATGTTGTTCTTTAATACTTTTGTGTGCCATCTAGTTAATCTCGAGTACAAACGATACATATTTTGTAGCTTTCATTTGTGTTCTCCCTTTAGTTTATGAGACCTATATCTGCTAGTTAACCCCAGTCCTACTATTTATGTCGTCTCCTACAAGCACTCATTACATAAATCTAACTACTAGTTGTCTTCCATGCATGTCAGATATAATTGCACACACTGATATATCCACAAGAACCTCACGGAGCAATGTAAAGGCCAATAAACTTGATGTCAATGATACCCAATATGATGGAACATGTAAATGCAGTTCTTCAGAAGACTTGCAGAAAGATGATGAATCCTCTTCACCCCACAAGGTCCTTGCTCTAACTTGGCCTGTGATATGGGTACAACATGCATATAATGTCCTGGAGTGTATCTACTCTGTTGCAATGCCATGTGCTTAGCATGCTGATCATGCATGTAAATATGTCATGCCTTCCTGTTTTTCAGTACCTATTCCATTCATGATAACATGTTTTCAAATTCAAGTACTGTCATTCTACTCTATCGCAATGCCATCTGCTTAATTTGGACATCATGCTTCTGAATATCTTATGCATTATTATTCATCAGTATGTACTTCATCTGTCTACCATACCATGTTTTTTACATTGAAGTGTTGTTCTAGTGCTCTGTTGCAATGCCATCTTATTTTCCCAATCATACACGTGTATGTTGCCTTAGTTATTTCTGTACGTATTCCGCTAGCATACAGTTTTACATTCGACTAGTGTTTTTTTTGCTGTGTTGTCCTGTCGTATCCCTAGCTCTTACACCATACTCCCTCCATCCGGATTACATGTTGCCGAAATGGATAAAAAGGATGTATCTAGAACTAAAATACGCCTAGACCCATCCATTTTTTCCGGATGGAGGGAATACATGTCAATATGTCATGCCTTTCTATTCTTCAGTACCTATTCCATCTCTTTGCTGCTGCATGTTTTATAATTAAAGCACCATTCTTCTATACAAGGCATGCAAGGGGAAGACGACTATGTTAGAATCTGAAGGGTTACAAACAAGGCCTTTGCAAAAGATCCAAACGCCAGGAGATAATAAACCAACTCCAGTTTTTATAGATACTACTCCAGCATAGAGAAACCCAACTCCTACTGATAATAAGCAGATTACAGTGGCCAAAGAACTAGTCCGCTCCAGTCCAGCAAAAATATGTCAACTAAATTCTAAGAAGTGTGTGCGTATCCTTGCATCATGAAATTTTATAGCATGCTGATCATATTTTCTACATGTTTCTTACACATCTCTCTTTTAGAAAATAAGCTTAACAGATAGAAGATTTTCTGCAATGGTATCGTTTATGAGGAAAGATTCTTGCAGGAATTCTCTATGCTCCAATGTAGATGTAAGTACCTGTTGTATATCACTATATTTTTTACATCAGCATGTATTTTGTTAATCGGCGTGAATCCAACCTTTATCTGATCTAAATTTAGTTGTAGCAAAATGTATGATTAAAGGCCACAATGTTGATTTTTGCAAGGAAAACTGCTTGGTAGTTTTGCATCCTGAGCTGCATGAGTGTACTATCTCATATCATTGGGTTTGAATACTTTGGTTTTGCAGTGGGTTTTTCAATGTTTTTTTACTGTGTTGTCCTGTCGTATCCCTAGCTCTTACATCATACTCCCTCCATCTGGATTAAATGTCGCAGAAATGGATAAAACTGGATGTATCTAGAACTGAAATACGCCTAGACCCATCCATTTATTTCCAGATGGAGTGAATACATGTCAATATGCCATGCCTTTCTATTCTTCAGTACCTATTTCATCTCTGTTGTAGCATGTTTTATAACTGAATCATCATTCTTCTATATAAGGCATGCAAGGGGAAGACGACTATGTTAGAATCTGAAGGGTTACAAACCAGGTCTTTGCAACCAAACGCCAGGAGATAATAAACCAACTCCATTTTTCATAGATACTGCTCCAGCACAGAGAAACCCAACTCCCACTGATAATAAGCAGATTCCAGTGGCCAAAGAACTAGTCCGCTCCAGTCCAACAAAAGAATGTCAACTCCATTAAGAAGCGTGTGCGTATGCTCACATCATGAAATTTTATAGCATTCTGATCATATTTTCTACATGTTTCTTACCCGTCTCTCTTTTAGAAAATAAGGTTAAATGATACAAGACTTCCTCCATTGGGATCGTATTTGAGGAAAATATCTTGCGGGAATTCTCTGTGCTCCAGTGCTGATGTAAGTACCTATTGTATATCACTATATTTTTACATCAGCATGTAGTTTGTTAATCAGCGTGAATCTAACCTTTATCTGATCTAAAATTAGTTGTAGCAAAATGTTAAAGGCGCCAATGTTGATTTTTGTAAGGAAAAATGCCTGATAGTTTTGCATACTAAGCTGCATGAATGTGCTATCTCATATCACGCACATTACTGAATTGTAGTGCTTCTCTGGTTGCCCGTTCATTCATTGTGTCAATGTTGCTTTCGTATTACCTTACCTGGCTGATGATAGTTGTGCCATATTGTGTTAATTTGGTGTAGGCTAGTTGCCCAAACGTTCGTTATGTCAATGTTGCTTTCCTATTATCTGACTTGGCCAATGATAGCAATGCTAGTGTGTTAATTTTGTGCAGGCTGCTGAAGATAAGAAGACAAACTCTGAAAACAGCAAGGCAACCCCATTGTTTCTTTCCAGTAAATCTAGGCCAGGTAATATGGCAATAACTCATGATTAATCTGTTTGGTTCCCGTCCTAATTTATGTTATGATGCAGTGGTCAAGACACTCTCCACTACCAATAATACAAGCCTGCCAAAATCGTCATCTGAATCTGTTCAGTATATTTTGTCTCGAATGCAACGGAATGAATGTATGTTTGTGAACCAATTAATGGCTGAAGCAATGATGGAAATGGTGGATGAATCAGAGGTGCAATGTTTTTAGAGACAGTGTGGCAAAGCAGCAAGAACTTTCCCACATGCTTATGGGTGTCATCTGTGCTGAGGTTGCAGATTGTGACATTGTAGATGGTTAGGTTCTGCTCATTTATTTGCACTGGCATCAATCTTTGATTGCCCAGTGGATGTAATTCCCTGTAATATATTCTGGATGTGCAACGTTATTCCCTGTATGCCGTACCTTTGCTCGTCGTAATGGGCTCAAATTATCTAATTTGGCCTAAAGACATGAACGAACTTTAGTGGGCCCATTAAGTTAATGGGCCGTTACTAGGCCGAAAGTTAATGGTCGGCCCTCTTACCTCCCGGGTCGTTAACATGCCGACATCGAAGCGGGCAACAGGTGATCCCAATTTATTTCACGGGCCGTTAACAGGCCGTTACTAAGTTTGGGCTACATATGGCCCAACTATACTGTAGGCCTTTAGCAGGCCGAAAGAGACAGTGGGCTTGTATTGGACCATGAAGAGCATGGGCCGCTAAGAGGCCGAAAGTCAGGTCGTATTGTAAACGGCCCAACTGTGTTGTGGGCC
This sequence comes from Triticum dicoccoides, assembly GCF_002162155.2. NCBI lineage: Eukaryota > Viridiplantae > Streptophyta > Magnoliopsida > Poales > Poaceae > Triticum > Triticum dicoccoides. The sequence goes on along the minus strand of NC_041388.1, from coordinate 424,776,528 downwards.
TTTAGCAGGCCGAAAGAGAAACCAGGCTGGTATTGGACCATGAAGGGCATGGGCCGTTAAGAGGCCAAAACTAAGGTCCGACTACAAATGACCCAACTCATTTATGGTCCGTTAACAGGCCGAAAGGCACACAGGGCCGGGAATTGGCCCAACACTTAAATGGGTCGCTAAAAGGCCAAAACTCAAGTCCGACTCAATTGGCCCAACTGATTTATGGGACGTCAATAGGCTGAAAGTGACACCGGGCCAGAAATTGGCCCAACACTTAAATGGGCCGCTAAAAGGCCGAAACTCAGGTCCGACTACAAATGGCCCATCAGATTTATGGGCCGTCAACAGGATGAAAGACACACCGGGCGGGAAATTAGCCCAACATTTAAATGGGTTGCTAAAAGGCCGAAAGATGTACATCCTGAAAATTGGCCCATCCATTAAATGGGCCATTAACAGGCCGAAATCTCATCGGGTCGATATTGAGCCCAAATATATAGCAGGCTGTTAACGGGCTCGAACTGACGATGGGCTGCAATGGTGTCAAATCTTTAACGGGACAAATTGGCACATCTCGTATGGGTCGTGGGCTTAAATGGACCTGACACAAGTAGGCCTTATATGGGCCGGCCTGCTAATTTTTACTGGGCTGGCCATTTTCACCAGAATGGGCCACTATTGGGCCGTGCCACGTGTCGACCTATCATAGGCGCCTCCTGTCCAATGAGTGGATGACATCTGTCCCAACGATGAGCCGACACGTGTTTCCTCTAGCCAATGATGATTTTACACGTGGAAAATCCCCATTGGTCGGGGCTGTTAACGGGTTATCGGATCAAAAACCCGACCCGATAGCTTAACGGCATTCCGTTACGGTGGATGCCACGTGTCGGTCACCCTTGACGAAAGCACTTCTGTGACGCGCGATTTATCATCATGGAAGTGGACACTTTCGTGATGATAATTTTGGTAATGTCATGGAACACTTCTACGACAGCACAGGTATGACTATCTTGATTCTGTCATAAATTTTTCATGGATGTACATGCATGACAAAAAACGCGACCTACTGTGACAAACACATATCATCACAGAAGTGTATTTTTTGTAGTGATGTGACGACACATTGATAGAGATCAAGATGATAGAGATCATGGTGTCATGCCGGTGACGATAGAGATCATAAAGGTGCTTTGAAGATGGAGATCAAAGGCGCAAGATGATCATGGCCATATCATGTCACATATTTTGATTGCATGTGATGTTTATCCTTTATGCATCTTATTTTGTTAGTTCGGTGGTAGCATTATAATACGATCTCTCACTAAATTTCAAGGTACAAGTGTTCTCCCTGAGTATGCACCGTTGCCAAAGTTCATCGTGCCGAGACACCATGTGATGATCGGGTGTGATAAGCTCTACGTTCACATACAACGGGTGTAAGCCAATTTTGCACACGCAGAAATACTCGGGTTAAACTTGACGAGCCTAGCATATGTAGATATGGCCTCGGAACGCTGAGACTGAAAGGTTGAGCGTGAATCATATAGTAGATATGATCAACATAGTGATGTTCACCATTGTAAACTATTCCATTTCACATGATGATCGGTCATGGTTTAGTTGATTTGGATCACGTGATCACTTAGATGATTAGAGGGATGTCTATATAAGTGGGAGTTCTTAAGTAATATGATTAATTGAACTTTTAATTTATCATGAACTTAGTACCTGATAGTATTTGCATATCTATGTTGTATATCAATTGCTCGCGTATAGCTTCCCCGTTTTATTTATGATATGTTCCTAGAGAAAACTAAGTTGAAAGATGTTAGTAGCAATGAAGCGGATTGGATCCGTGATCTCAGGATTATCCTCATTGCTGCAAAGAAGAATTATGTCCTTAATGCACCGCTAGGTGACAGACCGATTGCAGGAGCAGATGCAGACGTTATGAACGTTTGGCAAGCTCGATATGATGACTACTTGATAGTTTAGTGCACCATGCTTTATGGCTTAAAATCGGGGCTTCAAAGAAGTTTTGAACGCTGATGTCTACTACACAACCTTCTTCTTGTAGATGTTGTTGGGCCTCCAAGTGCAGAGGTTTGTAGGACAATAGCAAATTTCCCTCAAGTGGATGACCTAAGGTTTATCAATCCGTGGGAGGTGTAGGATGAAGATGGTCTCTCTCAAACAACCCTGCAACCAAATAACAAACAGTCTCTTGTGTCCCCAACACACCCAATACAATGGTAAATTGTATGGGTGCACTAGTTCGGCGAAGAGATGGTGATACAAGTGCAATATGGATGGTAGATATAGGTTTTTGTAATCTGAAAATTTAAAAACAGCAAGGTAACTAATGATAAAAGTGAGCACAAACGGTATTGCAATGTGTTGAAACAAGGCCTAGAGTTCATACTTTCACCAGTGCAAATTCTCTCAACAATAATAACATAATTGGATCATATAACTATCCCTCAACATGCAACAAAGAGTCACTCCAAAGTCACTAATAGCGGAGAACAAACAAAGAGATTATGGTAGGGTACGAAACCACCTCAAAGTTATCCTTTCTGATCGATCTATTTAAGAGTCCGTAGTAAAATAACACGAACTTATTCTTTCCGTTCAATCTATCATAGAGCTCGTACTAGAATAACACCTTAAGACATAAATCAACCAAAACCCTAATGTCACCTAGATACTCCACTGTCACCTCAAGTATCCGTGGATATGATTATACGATATGCATCACACAATCTCAGATTCATCTATTCAACCAACACAAAGAACTTCAAAGAGTGCCCCAAAATTTCTACCGGAGAGTCAAGACGAAAGCGTGTGCCAACCCCTATGCATAAGTTCACGAGGTCACGGAACTCGCAAGTTGATCACCAAAACATACATCAAGTGGATCACATGATATCCCATTGTCACCACAAATAAGCACGTGCAAGACATACATCAAGTGTTCTCAAATCCTTAAAGACTCATTCCTATAAGATAACTTCAAAGGGAAAACTCAATTCATCACAAGAGAGTAGAGGGGGAGAAACATCATAAGATCCAAATATAATAGCAAAGCTCACGATACATCAAGATCGTACCACCTCAAGAACACGAGAGAGAGAAAGATCAAACACATAGCTACTGGTACATACCCTCAGCCTCGAGGGTGCACTACTCCATCCTCGTCATGGAGAGCGCCGGGATGATGAATATGGCCACCGGAGAGGGATTCCCCCCCTTCGATAGGGTGCCGGAACGGGTCTAGATTGGTTTTCGGTGGCTACGGAGGCTTTTGGCGGCGGAACTCCCGATCTAGGTTTCTTTCTGGAAGTTTTGGGTTATATAAGAGGTGTTGGAGTCGGGGACAAGTCAGGGGGGTCCCGAGGCGGTCACGAGGCAGGGGGCGCGCCCAGGGGGGTAGGGCGTGCCCCCCACCCTCGTGGTGGCCTCGGGACTCTTCTGGCCCACCTCCGGTACTTTGTGGGCTTCTTCTGGTCCAAAAATGATCTCCGTGAAGTTTCAGGTCAATTGGACTCCATTTGATTTTCCTTTTCTACGATACTTAAAAACAAGGAAAAAACAGAAACTGACACTGGGCTCTAGGTTAATAGGTTAGTCCCAAAAATCATATAAATTAGCATAGTAATGCATATAAAACATCCAAGATTGATAATATAATAGCATGGGACAATCAAAAATTATAGATACGTTGGAGACGTATCAAGCATCCCCAAGCTTAATTCCTGCTCGTCCTCGAGTAGGTAAATTATAAAAACAGAATTTTTGATGTGGAATGCTACCTAACATATTTATCCATGTAATTCTCTTTATTGTGGCAGGAATATTCATATCCGAAAGATTCAAGCCAAAAGTTTAATATTGACATAAAAATAATAATACTTCAAGCATACTAACAAAGTAACCATGTGTTCTCAAAATAACATGGCCAAAGAAAGCTATCCCTACAAAATCATATAGCCTGGCAATGCTCTATCTTCATCACACAAAATATTTAAATCATGCACAACCCCGATGACAAAGCCAAGCAATTGTTTCATACTTTTGATGTTCTCAAACTTTTTCAATCTTCACGCAATACATGAGCGTGAGCCATGAACATAGCACTATAGGTGGAATAGAATGGTGGTTGTGGAGAAGACAAAAAGGAGAAGATAGTCTCACATCAACTAGGCGTATCAACGAGCTATGGAGATGCCCATCAATAGATATCAATGTGAGTGAGTAGGGATTGCCATGCAAGAGATGCACTAGAGCTATAAGTGTATGAAAGCTCAACAAAAGAAACTACGTGGGTGTGCATCCAACTCGCTTGCTCACAAAGACCTAGGGCATTTTGAGGAAGCCCATCATTGGAATATACAAGCCAAGTTCTATAATGAAATATTCCCACTAGTGTATGAAAGTGACAACATAGGAGACTCTCTATCATGAAGATCATGGTGCTACTTTGAAGCACAAGTGTGGTAAAGGATAGTAGCATTGCCCCTTCTCTCTTTTTCTCTCTTTTTTTCCTTTTTTTAGGCCTTCTCTTTTTTTTATGGACTCTTTTTTTATTTTATTTTTTATTTTTCGTCCGGAGTCTCATCCTGACTTGTGGGGGAATCATAGTCTTCATCATCCTTTCCTCACTGGGACAATGCTCTAATAATGATGATCATCACACTTTTATTTACTTACAACTCAAGAATTACAACTCAATACTTAGAATAAGATATGACTCTATATGAATGCCTCCGGCGGTGTACCGGGATGTGCAATGAATCAAGAGTGACATGTATGAAAGAATTATGAACGATGGCTTTGTCACAAATACGATGTCAACTACATGATCATGCAAAGCAATATGACAATGATGAAGCGTGTCATAATAAAAGGAACGGTGGAAAGTTGCATGTCAATTTATCTCGGAATGGCTATGGAAATGCCATAATAGGTAGGTATGGTGGCTGTTTTGAGGAAGGTATATGGTGGGTTTATGGTACCGGCGAAAGTTGCGCGGTACTAGAGAGGCTAGCAATGGTGGAAGGGTGAGAGTGCGTATAATCCATGGACTCAACATTAGTCATAAAGAACTCACATACTTATTGCAAAAATCTACTCCCTCCGTCCCATAATATAAGATGTTTTAGCAAGCTATGTTAGTTTGCAAAAACGTCTTATATTATAGGACGGAGGGAGTATTAGTTATCGAAACAAAGTACTACACACATGCTCCTAGGGGGATAGATTGGTAGGAAAAGACCATCGCTCGTCCCCGACCACCACTCATAAGGAAGACAATCAATAAATAAATCATGATTTGACTTCATCACATAACGGTTCACCATACGTGCATGCTACGGGAATCACAAACTTTAACACAAGTATCTCTCAAAATCACAACTACTCAACTAGCATGGCTCTAATATCACCATCTTCATATCTCAAAACAATCATCAAGTATCAAACTTCTCCTGGTATTCAATGCACTCTATATGAAAGTTTTTATTATACCCATCTTGGATGCCTATCATATTAGGACTAATTTTATAACCAAAGAAAATTACCATGCTGTTCTAAAGACTCCCAGAATAATATAAGCGAAGCATGAGAGTTCGTCTATTTCTTCAAAATAAAACCACCGCCGTGCTCTAAAAGGATATAAGTGAAGCACTAGAGCAAATGACAAACTACTCCGAAAGATATAAGTGAAGATCAATGAGTAGTCGAATAATTATGCAACTATGTGAAGACTCACTAACATTTAAGAATTTCAGATCTTGGTATTTTATTCAAACAGCAAGCAAAACAAAATAAAATAAAATGACGCTCCAAGCAAAACACATATCATGTGGCGAATAAAAATATAGCTCCAAGTAAAGTTACTGATGAACGAAGACGAAAGAGGGGGTGCCATCCGGGGCATCCCCAAGCTTAGGCTCTTGGTTGTCCTTGAATATTACCTTGGGGTTACTTGGTAATCCCCAAGCTTAGGCTCTTGCCACTCCTTATTCCATAGTCCATCGAATCTTTACCCAAAACTTGAAAACTTCACAACACAAAACTTAACAGAAAACTCGTAAGCTCCGTTAGTATAAGAAAATAAATCACCACTTAGGTACTGTTGTGAACTCATTCTAACTTCATATTGGTGTAATATCTACTGTATTCCAACTTTTCTATGGTTCTTACCCTCCGATACTACTCATAGATTCATCAAAATAAGCAAACAACACATAGAAAACAGAATCTGTCAAAAATAGAACAGTCTGTAGTAATCTGTAGGTTTCGAATACTTATGTAACTCCAAGAATCCTAAGAAATTAGGAAATCCTAGGCAATTTGTTTATTAATCTACTTCAAGTGGAATTGGTATTTTATCACTCTCTGGTAAAACAATGAAAATTATTCTCGTGAGCGCATACTTTCTGTTTTTTACAGCAAGATCAAATAACAATCACCCAAGAAGATACTAAAGGCTTTACTTGGCACAAACACTAATTAAAACATAAAAACACAATCATTACAGAGGATAGATGATTTACTCATTACTAAACAGGAAGAAAAAGCAAGGAACAAAAATAAAATTGGGTTGCCTCCCAACAAGCGCTATCGTTTAACGCCCCTAGTTAGGCATGATGATTTAAATGATGCTCACATAAAAGATAAGAATTAAAACATAAAGAGAGCATCATGAAGAATATGGCTAGAACATTTAAGTCTAACCCACTTCATATGCATAGGGATTTTTTGAGCAAACAATTTATGGTAACAATAATCAACTAGCATAGGAATGCAAAACAAGCACAACTTTAAAACTTTAAGCACATAGAGAGGAAACTTGATATTATTGCAATTCATACAAGCATATGTTCCTCCCTCATAATAATTTGTAGTAGTATCGTGAATGAATTCAACAATATAACTATCACATAAAGCATTCTTTTCATGATCTACAAGCATAGAAATTTTATTACTCTCCACATAAGCAAAATTCTTCTCGTTCGGAATAGTGGGAGTATCATAAAAACTTGAATACTATAAATTGTTTCCACATTAAAGGAGTAATGTTTAGAAAAAGGGTAATCATAATCATGACAAGTTTTAAAAATATAATCATCACTACTTTTTATAGCATAAGTGTCATCACAATAATCATCATAGGTAGCAACTTTGTTCTCATCATAATCAATTGAAACCTCTTCCAAGATAGTGGAATCATTACTAAATAAAGGCATGACCTCTCCAAATCCACTTTCATAATTGTCACAATAAGATTCAACACCCTCCAAAATAGTGGGATCGTTACTTCCTAAAGTTGACACTCTTCCAAACCCACTTTCATCAATATAATCATCATAAGTAGGAGGCATGCTATCATCATAATAAATTTGCATATCAAAACTTGGGAGACTACAAATATCATCTTCATTACACATAGCATCCCCAAGCTTGGGACAAACATTAATTGCAGCAAATATATTTTCAAACTTGTCATTCTCATCAAACATAGCATCCCCAAGCTTGGGCCATTTCAAATCATAAGCATAATCACTCTCATCATTAATAGTATGGATAGCACCAATAGTATAACAATTATCATCATCACAATGAGTAATAGGAGCAACATCATTTGGGAGGGATACCTTTCTACATTTGCTCCTCTGTATTTTCTTTTTCTTCTTCACATTATGTGTGGGTTCAATCCTCTTTTTGGAGCTCCTTATTGATGAGATTGGTTGATTAGAAGGCTCCTCCTCGTTACCTGATTCATCATAAGAAATAATAGGAGGATATTGGGAAGCCTCTTCCCTTTCATTAGTATTCTCTTCATCCTCTATTTGTTTTCTTTTCTTTATGTAATTTGCAATATAAGGATTTTCAATGCAATTCACCACACAGTACATAAAAATTTCTTCTAGATCAATATCGAGGAATTTCTCAAGGTTATATTCTGGAATATGCTTAGTTATACATTTCATTTCTTCATAACCCAAAAGCAAACTAAGTTCATTATGATGTGCAAGGGAAATCAAATCATCACAATTTTTGGACACGATACGATCATGGAACAATTTGCATCGGAGAAATTTTAAATTTTTAGCACAAAACATCCAGCCTCTCTTGCAACCACTTAGTTTCCAAATACTTATGCCTCTTGCAAAATCTATTTTCCCTAATTAGTGTGTACTTGCAAACTCTATGTACTCCACAAAAGTTGACATGCTTATAAGAGACATTTTCATCATGACTAGTGCAATCATCATTAGTACTATGGATATTCAAGGAGTTCATACTAACAACATTGCAATCATGCTCATCATTCAAAGATTTAGTGCCAAACATTTTAGAGACTTCTTCTTCTAGCATTTTAGCACAATTTTCCATTCCATCATTCTCGCGAAAGATATTAAAAAGATGTAGCGTATGAGACAAACTCAATTCCATTTTTTGTAGTTTTCTTTTATAAACTAAACTAGTGCTAAAACAAGAAACAAAAAGATTCGATTGCAAGATCTAAAGATATACCTTCAAGCGCTAGCCTCCCCAGCAACAGCGCCAGAAAAGAGCTTGATGTCTACTACACAACCTTCTTCTTGTAGACGTTGTTGGGCCTCCAAGTGCAGAGGTTTGTAGGACAGTAGCAAATTTCCCTCAAGTGGATGACCTAAGGTTTATCAATCTGTGGGAGGCATAGGATGAAGATGGTCTCTCAAACAACCCTACAACCAAATAACAAAGAGTCTCTTGTGTCCCCAACACACCCAATACAATGGTAAATTGTATAGGTGCACTAGTTCAGCGAAGAGATGGTGATACAAGTGCAATATGGATGGTAGATATAGGTTTTTGTAATCTGAAAATATAAAAACAGCAAGGTAACTAATGATAAAAGTGAGCACAAACGGTATTGCAATGTGTTGAAACAAGGCCTAGAGTTCATACTTTCACCAATGCAAATTCTCTCAACAATAATAACATAATTGGATCATATAACTATCCCTCAACATGCAACAAAGAGTCACTCCAAAGTCACTAATAGCGGAGAACAAACGAAGAGATTATGGTAGGGTACGAAACCACCTCAAAGTTATCCTTTCTGATCGATCTATTCAAGAGTCCGTAGTAAAATAACATGAAGCTATTCTTTCCGTTCAATCTATCATAGAGTTCGTACTAGAATAACACCTTAATACACAAATCAACAAAAACCCTAATGTCACCTAGATACTCCAATGTCATCTCAAGTATCCGTGGGTATGATTATACGATACGCATCACACAATCTCAGATTCGTCTATTCAACCAACACAAAGAACTTCAAAGAGTGCCCCAAAGTTTCTACTGGAGAGTCAAGATGAAAACGTGTGCCAACCCCTATGCATAAGTTCACAAGGTCACGGAACTCACAAGTTGATCACCAAAACATACATCAAGTGGATCACATGATATCCCATTGTCACCACAGATAAGCATGTGCAAGACATACATCAAGTGTTCTCAAATCCTTAAAGACTCAATCCGATAAGATAACTTCAAAGGGAAAACTCAACTCATCACAAGAGAGTAGAGGGGGAGAAACATCATAAGATCCAAATATAGTAGCAAAGCTCGCGATACATCAAGATCGTACCACCTCAAGAACACGAGAGAGATAGATCAAACACATAGCTACTGGTACATACCCTCAGCCCCGAGGGTGGACTACTCCCTCCTCGTCATGGAGAGCGCCGGGATGATGAAGATAGCCACCGGAGAGGGATCCCCCCCCCCTCCGGCAGGGTGCCGAAACGGGTCTAGATTGGTTTTCGGTGGCTACGGAGGCTTCTGGCGGCGAAACTCCCGATCTAGGTTTCTTTCTGGAAGTTTTGGGTTATATAAGAGGTGTTGGAGTCGGGGACAAGTCAGGGGGGTTCTCGAGGTGGCCACAAGGCAGGGGGGCGCGCCCAGGGGGTAGGGCGCGCCCCCCACCCTCGTGGTGGCCTCGAGACTCTTCTGGCCCACCTCCGGTACTCTGTGGGCTTCTTCTGGTCCAAAAATGATCTCTGTGAAGTTTCATGTCAATTGGACTTCGTTTGATTTTCCTTTTCTGCGATACTTAAAAAAAGGAAAAAATAGAAACTGGCACTTGGCTCTAGGTTAATAGGTTAGTCCCAAAAATCATATAAATTAGCATAGTAATGCATATAAAACATCCAAGATTGATAATATAATAGCATGGAACAATCAAAAATTGTAGATACGTTGGAGACGTATCAAACGCCACGGATCATATGAGATGTTCCAAGAGTTGAAATTAGTATTTCAGACTCATGCCCGTGTCGAAAGGTATGGGACCTTTGACAAGCACTTTGCCTACAAGATGGAGGAGAATAGCTCAGCTAGTGAGCATGTGCTTAGAATGTCTGAGTACTACAATCACTTGAATCAAGAGGGAGTTAATCTTCCAGATAAGATAGTGATTGACAGAGTTCTCTAGTCACTATCACCAAGTTACTGGAACTTCATGATGAACTACAATATGCAAGGGATAACGGAAACGATTCCCAAGCTCTTCGTGATGCTGAAATCGATGAAGGTAGAAATCAAGAAAAGCATCAAGTGTTGATGGTTGACAAGACCACTAGTTTCTAGAAAAGGGCAAAGGGAAGAAGGGGAACTTCAAGAAGAACGGCAAGCAAGTTGCTGCTCAAGTGAAGAAGCCCAAGTCTAGACCTAAGCCTGAGACTAAGTGCTTCTACTGCAAAGGGACTGGTCACTGGAAGCAGAACTGCCCCAAATATTTGGCGGATAAGAAGGATGGCAAAGTGAACAAAGGTATATTTGATATACATGTTATTGATGTGTACTTTACTAGTGTTTATAGCAACCCCTCAGTATTTGATACTAGTTCAGTTGCTGAGATTAGTAACTCGAAACGGGAGTTGCAGAATGAACAGAGACTGGTTAAGGGTGAAGTGACAATGTGTGTTGGAAGTGGTTCCAAGATTGATATGATCATCATCGCACACTCCCTATACTTTCAGGATTAGTGTTGAACCTAAATAAATATTATTTGGTGTTTGCGTTAAGCATGAATATGATTTGATCATGTTTATTGCGATATCGTTATTCATTTAAAGTCAGAGAATAATTGTTATTCTATTTACATGAATAAAACCTTCAATGGTCATACACCCAAGGTGAATGGTTTATTGAATCTCGATCATAGTGATACACATATTCATAATATTGAAGCCAAAAGATGCAAAGTTAATAATGATAGTGCAACTTATTTGTGGCACTGTCATTTAGGTCATATTGGTGTAAAGCGCATGAAGAAAATCCATGCTGATGGGCTTTTGGAATCACTTGATTATGAATCAGTTGATGCTTGCGAACCATGCCCCATGGGCAAGATGACTAAGACTCCGTTCTCTGGAACAATGGAGTGAGCAACAGACTTGTTGGAAATAATACATACTGATGTATGCGATCCGATAAGTGTTGAGGCTTAATACATATTGGTGTAAAGATGCAAAGTTAATAATCGTTATTTTCTGACCTTCACAGATGATTTGAGCAGATATGGGTATATCTACTTAATGAAACACAAGTCTGAAACATTTGAAAAGTTCAAATAATTTCAGAGTGAAGTGTAAAATCATCGTAACAAGAAAATAAAGTTTCTACGATCTGATCGTGGAGGAGAATATTTGAGTTACGAGTTTGGTCTTCATTTGAAACAATGCAGAATAGTTTCGCAACTCACGCCACCTGGAACACCACAACGTAATGGTGTGTCCGAACATCGTAACCGTACTTTATTAGATAGGGTGCAATCTATGATGTATCTTACCGATTTACCACAATCGTTTTGGGATTATGCATTAGAGACAGCTGCATTCACGTTAAATAGGTCACCATCCAAATCCGTTGAGATGACACCATATGAACTGTGGTTTGGCAAGAAACCAAAGTTGTCATTTCTTAAAGTTTGGGGTTGCGATGCTTATGTGAAAAAGTTTCATCCTGATAAGCTCAAACCCAAATCGGAGAAATGTGTCTTCATAGGATACCCAAAGGAGACAGTTGGGTACACCTTCTAATCTGAAGGCAAGACATTTGTTGCTAAGAATGGATCCTTTCTAGAGAAGGAGTTTCTCTCAAAAGAAGTGAGTGGGAGGAAAGTAGAACTTGATGAGGTAACTGTACCTGCTCCCTTATTGGAAAGTAGTTCATCACAGAAATCAGTTCTAGTGCTTCCTACACCAATTAGTGAGGAAGCTAATGATAATGATCATGAAACTTCAGATCAAGTTACTATCGAACCTCGTAGGTCAACCAGAGTATGGTCCGCACCAGAGTGGCGCGGTAATCCTTTCTAGAAGTCATGTTACTAGACCATGGCGAACCTACGAACTATGAAGAAGCGATGATGAGCCTAGATTCCGCGAAATGGCTTGAGACCATGAAATCTGAGATGGGATCCATGTATGAGAACAAAGTATGGATTTTGATTGACTTGCCCGATGATCGGTAAGTCATTGAGAATAAATGGATCTTCAAGAGGAAGACGAACGCTGATAGTAGTGTTACTATCTATGTCGGTGTCAAAACCGGCGGATCTCGGGTAGGGGGTCCCGAACTGTGCGTCTAGGCCGGATGGTAACATGAGGCAAGGAACATGATCTTTTACCCAGGTTCGGGCCCTCTTGATGGAGGTAAAACCCTACGTCCTGCTTGATTAATATGATGATATGGGTAGTACAAGAGTAGATCTACCACGAGATCAAGGAGGCTAAACCCTAGAAGCTAGCCTATGGTATGATTGTTGTATGATGAAGTTGTCCTATGGACTAAACCCCTCCGGTTTATATAGACACCGGAGAGGGTTAGGGTTACACAAAGTCGGTTACAATGGTAGGAGATCTTGAATATCCGCATCACCAAGCTTGCCTTCCATGCCAAGGAAAGTCCCATCCGGACACGGGACGAAGTCTTCAATCTTGTATCTTCATAGTCCTGGAGTCCGGCTGAAGGTATAGTCCGGCTACCCGAACACCCCCTAATCCAGGACTCCCTCAGTAGCCCCTGAACCAGGCTTCAATGACGACGGGTCCGGCGTGCAGATTGTCTTCGGCATTGCAAGGCGGGTTCCTCCTCCAAATTCTTCATAAAAGTTTGTAAACACCAAGAGTAGTGTCCGGCTCTGCAAAATAAGTTTCCACGTATTGCCATAGAGAGAATAATATTAACACAAATCTAATCTGCTGACGTATTCCACAGCATGACATCACACTACGGCCAAGCCTTTATTCGAATCGTTTTCACTTTCCACCTCAGCATGTTTTGCGAAGCGGTTTCCTTGGCACGTCTTGTTAAAGTAGAGATCGTGTCCCCCATTTACGGGATTCTCATCAATACGGACGTGGGTAACCCAACCGCGCCATTTATCACGGCGCTTGGGAGGCAAGCGAGTTTTACTAGGCTGGTGGAGACGCATAGTCGCATCCGCCCATATAAGGGGATAAGGATCCACCTTTTTACCTACTCCTTCTTCCTCCTTTGCCTATCCATCTTCTGCGCACCCGAGCTCCAGCGCCCAAGCCCGCACTTCCTACCTCAACCTTCTCCAACAATGTCCGGAGCGGGAGGCAAGTGGATGGTCTCCTCTGTCACGGAGGGCCATGTCAAAAAGCTAAGGAAGGTCGGATACTTGTCCAAAGACATCGCGCACCGGCTTCCTGAGGAGGGGCAGCTTCTCCCCACCCCAAGGCCCCATGAGAGGGTAGTATTTCTTCTCCACTTCCTCCGCGGACTGGGTTTTCCTCTCCACCCATTTGTCCGCGGGCTCATGTTCTACTATGGCCTAGATTTCCATGATCTGGCCCCGAACTTCATCCTCAATATCTTGGCGTTTATCGTCGTGTGCGAGGCTTTCCTCTGCATCCACCCCCATTTCGGCCTCTGGCTCAAGACCTTCAACGTCAAGCCAAAGGTGGTGCGCGGCAACCAGGCGGAGTGCGGAGGTGCCATGGCGGGCAAAATAGCCAACGTCCTATGGCTCGAGGGCTCCTTTGTGGAGACCTTGAAGGGGTGGCAGTCAGGGTGGTTTTACATCACCGAGCCACGCGATCCGAAGTGGATCGCAACCCCTGAATTCCGATCCGGACTGCCTACATGGCTCACGTCCTAGAAGGAGACAGGCTTGTCGTGGGGCGACGAAGAAGAGGTGACCGGACTGCAAAAATGCATCCAGTCCCTGGTGAACAAGCAGCTCAAGCTTGTCAACATAGTCCAGGTCATGCTCGTCCGTCGGATCCTTCCGTGTCAAGAACGGGACCTCAATTTGTGGGAGTTCAACCCGGCGCAGCACCGAACTCTGAGCAGGCTCTTCGACACGACGTACGAAGATGCCTGGAAGGGGCTAACCAAAGGCGCCGAGGCTCCCACATCCGCCTCCGAAGACCGCGGATTCAGCTCGCAGCGTCCTGCTGGCGAAGTAAGATATTTTCATCTTTTATAGGATGTTGAGTTTTTTTTCATAGTTTGACTCTATGCGGGATCTAAACTCCCTTACCTTTGACAGGATTGGCAGGCGAAGTCCGGACTGATTAACTGTCCGGCTCCCTTGCCCGAAGATCCAGCCCCTGCTCTCCTAGTGAAGCTGCTGGTTAAGGCACCTTATGTGGTGCCGGAGAGGAAGGCCAAGAAGAAGAAGGCCACGGGGACTCAAAAGAGTTCCCGGCATATGGTGGTGTCGGACTCGTCGTCCGACGAGTCCGAGACGCACTCCTCCCATGAAGACGAGGAGGAGGAAGAAGAAACCTCTCCCCCTCCAGCGGGGGGAGGAAAGAAGAGGAAGGCCACCCCAGTAGGGGAGGCCGAGGGGTCCAAGAAGAGGAAAACCCCTCCACCGGACTACGCCCCCGACGCCGACGAGGACGAAGAGGAGTGGCCGGACAGGGCCAAGCGTCCGGCAAAATCGTAAGTGTTCGGATACCAGAGTAACTCATGATATTCCTTTTGTTGCGCAGCTTTCCCTAATGTCGAATATAATCATGCAGCCCGCCCAAGGACGGGCTCGACGAGTCGTCGAGCGGCTCCCTGGATTCATCGGACGTGAATTTAGTTCCGCCTGCTGCCTCCCCATGTGCTGCGGATGACGCCGAAGTGGCGTCGCGACAAGCTCCGGGGCAAGAGGAGGTGGTCCAGGAGGAGCCGCGAGGCGACCTCCCGGACTCCAGGAGTAAAGGGGACAAGACCCCCCCCCCCAGGGCTCCAAGTCCGGCTTTAAGCCAGACACCGCGCCGGAATCATCAACGGTTCCGGACCGCGGCAGGCGAACTCCTGCCAAGAGGAGCAAGCCTATTGAGCCGGCGTCCTCCGTCCAACCGGAGGCGCCGGACAATCTGCTGGAGGTGCTTAAGGGCACCTCCATCGACGAGGAGCACCGTACCATCATGAGTACGGTGGTCCAGAAGGTTCGGTCCGCCAAAAGCGGACTTACTGAAGCTTGTGCTAGCCTTCTAACAGGCTTCGAGGTAAGTAGAAATATGTAAAAATATTACCGCATAGACAGTAGCCCCTGATGCTCTGTTTGGCGTTCAGAAAGAAAAGCTGAATAGAGGATCTATTAAATATCGCAGGAGTCTAACTAAAAAGGAGTCAATATATGTATGCAGGCTTCGCTGCTGGCCACCGCCGCACTAACTGCGGAGGTGGGTGCCCTGAAGCAGGGCCTCGAGCAGACCGAGCAAGAGCTCGGCCTTGCCAAACGGCAGCTCGAGGAGAAAGAAGGTAAGAGATACCTTATAGAAAAAATGCCTATAAGAAGACGCAATTGCAAAAAATGACAGGAGTATACTGTTTATTGTAGGGGCCACAACTGAGGTGGCAACCCTCAAGCAGGCGCTATCCGAGGCCGAGAAGAAAGCGGCCACGGAGCGCACCGAGCGGGAGACATTTGAGGCGCAGGTCGGCAAGGTGCAGCAAGAGCTTCAGGCTCTCATGAAAAAACATGAGAGTTTGGAGCTCGACTCAAAGACGCGAGCGTCCAAGCTTGCTGCGGCCCTTAAAACTGCCAAATCTGCCAAGGCCGAAGCCCAGAAGGCCCTCCAGGAATTGGATGCGGTGAAAAAGATAGCGGCGGGTAAGGCATTCTCTATGCAAAGCATACATATAAAAGTAAACTACTTGTTACTTACCCGAATCCGGAGCTCTCCAGGGGCATTCGCAGATCTTCCCCGCAGCGTATCCGATGCCGCCGCATTCTACCGAGCCGAGGAAGGCAGCTCGACGGAGAAGGTGTTCTAGTCTCAGTACGCTGAGGCCGGACACCCTGTGCCCTTGAGCGACCAGCTGAAGCAGCTGGTCGAGCTCCACAAGGCAGCCGAACAGGCCCTGAAGGGCTTCATAGTTCGGTTGTGGCCTGGAGAGGCCCTGCCTGGGAGCTACTTCGGACTGGTGCGGCGGCTGGTGGAGGCTTGTCCAAGGCTCGAGATCATCAAGCGCTCCGTCTGCATCGAAGGTGCCCGTAGGGCCCTTGCCCGTGCAAAGGTGCACTGGGGTAAGCTGGACGGTGAGAAGCTTGTGAGGGACGGGCCGCCACCGGGGAAGGAGCATCGCAAGCCCGAGAACTATTACAAGGATGTTCTGGCTGGTGCCCGCCTTATGGCGGATGAATGTACCAAGGATGTAATTTTTGAATGAACTCGCTCGTGTTATCCTGTGCGCTAAAAACTTGTTCATATGCGCTAAGCAATGCTTGAATTTAAAATATTACTTTCTGTGCAGCCGTTTATCAAAAAATTGAGAGATGGCCAGTCGTCGACTTCTGCCCCCATGCCACTAGTGTTGGGGTGTTCGGGATAAACCTGAGCGCTCTTTTTCCCATGATTGGGTCTGTCGAGGGAGGCGCTTAGCACAACGAACAAGGCAATCGGACTATAATGCTTGAACACTCTCACTTAGCCATAGAACTCTATAATTTTAAATTTCGGCGAAGCCCCTAGTATTCGGAAGACCGAGTTCGGGGCGCTATCCACGCCTTGGCCGGACAAAGCCGGTTCCTCAATCGAAGCGGCATAAGTCTTTAAGGACTCGAAAAACCTCTCGAACAGCGACCGGTCTCTCGCCTCATCATGACAGTCAGTTTTAGCTTTCTCTACTGAGGTGCTCAGCCCAGCTCAACTGGGGCACAATCGCAGTAGTTCTCCTAGTCCTACCTTAGCCGATATAGCGGAACGTAAGGCACCAAAACATAGGAGTCGGACAAACCCAACTATTGACCCAAATCATGATTCGGAGCCGATGCATATAGTGCTATAAGTTCGGGGTGCCGCACTTGTGAAAGTGTACGGACTTCTCACACCATATTGATGGGTACTGAAGCCCCTGACATATTTTGCCGTACCACAGTGTACGGATGCAGCATGTTATTAATAAACATATATATAAAAAGAGGATAATGCAAAAAATAGACAAAAAGCTATGCATTGTTTATAGAAAGGCTACTATGAAAGCGGAACGATACAAATAGTGTGATAAGCAAAAGAAATTGGACTATTTAACATGTCCTGGCCAGGGGCAGGCCGCGGAATTGTATTAAAAAACAGGTATACTGCTCGCAATAAAGACCACCTGGAAGTTCCATAATGCGGCGTGGCTTGTCTGCGTTCCTGGATCTTGCATCGTTTGTGCGGCAGTTGAATTGCCGAACGGGTCGTCCGAACTATGGAGTCCTGAGAGTAAGAAGAAAAAAAAGGAATCCGACAGCCCCTGGTGCGGTTTAAGCCGTATTTCGGGCGTGCCGTGATAGTGCCCCTTCCCCTGTGCCCATGGTATTTCAAGAGCGTAGTTATGTACGCGAAGCACTCTTTTCGCTATATCGCGAGGGCTAGGGTTGGGGCCGCATTTCTATGCTAGCTCAGAACATGCCAGGCGGTCTTGTTGTAGGGTACTCCGGGCGCGCTTGACAATGTTCGGCTTTTTGAAGGCCGAACTGGAGAACTGCCTAGAGAGGCTGCTTTGTACTTCTGCTGTGAGCGCTGCCGTGTGCTCCTCCGTACGGAGGGAGCGTTCAGTGTTCCCATTGACCGTGATTACTCCTCTAGGGCCTGGCATCTTGAGCTTGAGGTATGCATAGTGCGGTACCGCGTTGAATTTTGCGAATGCGGTTCGCCCGAGCAGTGCATGATAGCCACTACGGAACGGGACTATATCGAAGATTAACTCCTCGCTTCGGAAGTTATCCAAAGATCCGAAGACCACTTCCAGTGTGACTGAGCCTGTACAGTTGGCTTCTACACCTGGTATGACGCCTTTAAAGGTCGTTTTGGTGGGCTTGATCCTCGAGGGATCTATGCCCATTTTTCACACTGTATCCTGGTAAAGCAGGTTCAGGCTGCTGTCGCCGTCCATGAGGACTCTTGTGAGATGAAATCTGTCAATGATTGGGTCTAGAACCAATGCGGCGAAGCCGCCGTGACGGATGCTAGTGGGGTGGTCCCTTCGATCAAAGGTGATCGGGCAGGAGGACCATGGGTTGAACTTTGGGGCGACTGGCTCCATCGCATATACGTCCCGTAACGCATGCTTCCGCTCCCTCTTGGGGATGTGGGTTGCGTATATCATGTTCACCGTCCGCACTTGCAGGGCAAATCCCTTCTGTCCATCGTTGTTCGGCGGCCTGGGCTCCTCCTCATTGTCGCTATATAACCCCTTGTCTTTGTTTTCGGCTCTTAACTTGCCTGCCTGCTTGAACACCCAACAATCCCTGTTGGTGTGATTGGCTGGCTTTTCGGGGGTGCCATGTATCTGGCACAAGCGGTCGAGTATTCGGTCCAAACTGGACGGGCCCTGAGTATTTCTTTTGAATGGCTTTTTCCGTTGACCGGATTTGTAGCCCCGGAATCCGGCATTAACTGCCGTATCCTCGTTGTTGTCGCTGTTAACGTGGCGCTTTTGTTTGTTCCGACGCGACCTGTCGCTTTTGTCCTTGGTATTTGAATTACCAGGGTTCTTGGTTAAATTGTTGCTGCAAGCTAGCCAGCTGTATTCTCGCGCGCAAAAGCGGGTCATGAGTGTCGTGAGGCCTGCCATAGATTTCGGCTTTTCCTGTCCCAGATGTCGGGCAAGCCACTCGTCACGGATATTATGCTTGAAGGCCGCTAAGGCCTCTGTGTCCGGACAATCGACTATCTGGTTTTTCTTTGTTAGGAACCGTGTCCAGAATTGCCTGGTCGATTCCTCTAGCTGCTGAATTATGTGGCTTAGGTCATCAGCGTCCGGTGGTCGCACATAAGTGCCCTGGAAGTTGTCAAGGAATGCGGCTTCCAGGTCCTCCCAAGAACCGATTGAGTCTGCTAGCAAGCTATTAAGCCAATGTCGGGCCGGTCCCTTAAGTTTGAGTGGGAGGTATTTGATGGCGTGTAGATCATCACCGTGGGCCATGTGGATATGAAGGAGATAATCCTCGATCCATACCGCAGGATCTGTTGTGCCATCGTACGATTCGATGTTTACGGGTTTGAAGCCCTCAGGGATTTTATGATCCATTACTTCATCTGTGAAGCATAGTGGGTGTACGGAGCCTCTTTATTGGGCTATATCATGACGCAGCTCGAAGGAGCTTTGTCTGTTGAGTTCGGCCCGGCCGGATTTATTGCATCCGGAGTGACGATCACTGTCACGTGCCGTGGGGCGCCTGCGCGATCCGTAGATCGATCTTGTTTGCCTTGCCTTGTCCTCCAGTATGTCGCGCAGGTCGGGCGCATTTTCCCGTGCCTTAGTATGCTTGACACGGCGTTGGGGCATGGCTTGAGTGGAGGGCCAAGAGGCCTCTCTGTCGCGGCCACGAGGTGGCCGGTCGGCCATGTCATGCGCTGGTGATGTAGGTGCTTCCTCCTCTAGTCGGGGTAGCAGCCTGCGCTTTGGGTAACTCTTGGAGGGGCGTTCGAGTTCATACTCTTCGGCCGCAAGGACTTCAGTCCATCTGTCAGCTAGCAAATCCTGATCAGCTCTAAGCTGTTGCTGCTTTTTCTTGAGGCTGCTTGCCATGGCCATAAGCCTGCGTTTAAAACGCTCTTGTTCGGCGAGATCCTCTGGCACGACGAACTCGTCGTCGTCGAGGCTTGCCTCATCTTCGGAGGGAGGCGTATAATTATCGTCCTCAACCTCTTGGTCCGCCGCCCTCTCGTGAGGGCTGGCTTCTCTGTCCTCCTGTGCTGAATCTTGCCGGAGGGGGTGTTCTTCGGCGCTATCCGGAGTAGTATTATCTCCCATGCCGGAATCATCGTTTTTGTTTTGGCGGGATTTAGAGCGGCGCCGCTGACGCCAACGCTTGGGCTGTTTCTTAGAGGTATCGTCCCCCGCTGTTCCATCGCCATCTCCATCCTTTGGAGTGTCCACCATATATATGTCATATGACGAGGTGGCCTTCCAGCGCCCTACAGGTGCTGGTTCTTGTTCGTCTCCTGCATCATCGTCCATGCCGTCGATGTCTTCGGAGTCGAAGTCAAGCATGTCGGTTAAGTCATCGACAGTGGCTACAAAGTGGGTGGTGGGTGGGTTTTGAATTTCTTCATCGTTCGTATCCCAACCTTGCTGACCGTAGTCCGGCCAGGGCTCTCCTGATAAAGAGAGAGACTTTAGAGAATTCAGGATGTCGCCGAAGGGCGAGTGCTGAAAGATGTCCGCGGCGATGAACTCCATTATCGGCGCCCAATCGGATTCAATCGGCAGGGGCGCGGGGGGCTCGGAGTTCGGAGAGGAATCCGGCTCCTTGAAGTCACGGGCCATGCGGAGTGCGGAGCTGGAGTTCGGCCCGATCGCCTCTGAGATCGCAGCCCCTGAGGCAGCGTCCAACTGCTGATCCTCGATCGGCGCAGTAGGCTTCGAATCAATGGTCAGAACCGATGTGTGTGCGGCCTCCAAGGCGCTGTTCGGCGGCAGAACTATATCATGCCCATCGAGACAGTGCGGCGCGCTTGGCTGTGGCTCGAATCCATCGAAGACAAGTCCCCGCGGATGTCAGCCGTGTAGTTTAGGCTTCCAAACCTCACCTGATGGCCAGGGGCGTAGCTTTCGATCTGCTCAAGGTGGCCAAGCGAATTGGCCCGCAGTGCGAAGCCACCGAAGACGAAGATCTGTCCGGGGAGAAAAGTCTCACCCTGGACTGCATTGTTATTGATGATCGAAGGAGCCATCGGGCCTAAAAGCGACGACATAGAGGAACTCTCAATGAAAGCACCAATGTCGGTGTCAAAACCGGCAGATCTCGGGTAGGGGGTCCCGAACTGTGCGTCTAGGCCGGATGGTAACAGGAGGCAAGGAACACGATGTTTTACCCAGGTTCGGGCCCTCTTGATGGAGGTAAAACCCTACGTCCTGCTTGATTAATATTGATGATATGGGTAGTACAAGAGTAGATCTACCACGAGATCAAGGAGGCTAAACCCTAGAAGCTAGCCTATGGTATGATTGTTGTATGATGAAGTTGTCCTACGGACTAAAACCCTCCGGTTTATATAGACACCGGAGAGGGTTAGGGTTACACAAAGTCGGTTACAATGGTAGGAGATCTTGAATATCCGCATCACCAAGCTTGCCTTCCACGCCAAGGAAAGTCCCATCCGGACACGGGACGAAGTCTTCAATCTTGTATCTTCATAGTCCTAGAGTCCGGCTGAAGGTATAGTCCGGCTACCCGAACACCCCCTAATCCAGGACTCCCTCAATCTACAAAGCTCGAATTGTCGCAAAATGTTTTCGACAAGTTCAAGGTGTTGACTACGATGAGATTTTCTCACTCGTATCGATGCTTAAAAGTCTGTCTGAATCATGTTAGCAGTTGCCGCATTTTATGAAATCTGGCAAATGGATGTCAAAACTACATTCCTTAATGGATTTCTTAAAGAAGAAGTTGTATATGATGCAACCAAAAGGTTTTGTCAATACTAAAGGTGCTAACAAAGTGAGCAAGCTCCAGCGATCCATCTATGGACTGGTGCAAGCATCTCGGAGTTGGAATATATGCTTTGATAAAGTGATCAAAGCATATGTTTTTATACAGACTTGCGGTGAAGTCTGTATTTACAAGAAAGTGTATATGTGAATGACATATTGTTGATCGGAAATAATTTAGAATTTTCTGGAAAGCATAAAGGAGTGTTTGAAAAGAGTTTTTCAAAGAAAGACCTTTATGAAGCCGCTTACACGTTGAGCATCAAGATCTATAGAGATAGATCAAAATGCTTGATAAGTTTTTTCAATGAGTACATACCTTGACAAGATTTTGAAGTAGTTCAAAATGGAACAGTCAAAGAAGGAGTTCTTGCCTGTGTTGCAAGGTGTGAAGTTGAGTAAAGACTCAAAACCCGACCACAGCTGAAAATAGAAAGAGAATGAAAAGTCATTCCCTATGCCTCAGTCATAGGTTCTATAAATTATGCTATGCTGTTTACCAGTCCTATTGTATACCTTAGCATGATTCTGGCAAGGGAGTACAATAGTGATCTAAGAGTAGATCACTAGACAGCAGTCAAAATTATCCTTAGAGGACTAAGGAAATATTTCTCGGTTATGAAGGTGATAAAAGAGTTCGTCGTAAAGAGTTACATCGATGCAAGCTTTTTACATCGATCTAGATGACTCTAAGTCTCAATCTGGATACATATTGAAAGTGGGAGCAATTAGCTAGAGTAGCTCTATGCAGAGCATTGTAGACATAGAAATTTGCTAAATACATACGGATCTGAATGTTGCAGACCCGTAGACTAAACTTCTCTCACAAGCAAAACATGATCACTCTTTGGGTGTTAATCACATAGCGATGTGAACTAGACTATTTACTCTAGTAAACCCTTTGGGTATTAGTCACATGGAGATGTGAACTAATCACATAAAGATGTGAACTAGATTATTGACTCTAGTGCAAGTGGGAGACTGAAGGAAATATGCCCTAGAGGCAATAATAAAGTTATTATTTATTTCCTTTTATCATGATAAATGTTTATTATTCATGCTAGAATTGTATTAACCGAAACCTTAGTACATGTGTGAATACATAGACAAACAAAGTGTCACTAGTATGCCTCTACTTGATTAGCTCATTGAATCAAAGATGGTTAAGTTTCCTAGCCATAGACATGAGTTGTCATTTGATTAACAGGATCACATCATTAGAGAATGATGTGATTAACTTGACCCATTCCGTTAGCTTAGCACAATGATCGTTTAGTTTGTTGCTACTGCTTTCTTCATGACTTATACATGTTCCTTAGACTATGAGATTATGCAACTCCCGAATACCGGAGGAACACTTTGTGTGCTACCAAACATCACAACGTAACTGAGTGATTATAAATGTGCTCTACAGGTGTCTTCGATGGTACTTGTTGAGTTGGCATAGATCAAGATTAGGATTTGTCACTCCGATTGTTGGAGAGGTATCTCTGGGCCCTCTCGGTAATGCACGTCACTATAAGCCTTGCAAGCAATGTGACTAATGAGTTAGTTGTGAGAAGATGCATTACGGAATGAGTAAAGAGACTTGTCGGTAACGAGATTGAAATAGGTATTGAGATACCGACGATCGAATCTCAGGCAAGTAACATACCAATGACAAAGGGAACAAC
The DNA here is from genome assembly GCF_002162155.2 of Triticum dicoccoides. Lineage (NCBI taxonomy): Eukaryota > Viridiplantae > Streptophyta > Magnoliopsida > Poales > Poaceae > Triticum > Triticum dicoccoides. Next base: position 424,752,901 of record NC_041388.1, on the reverse strand, counting down.
GTATACCGTTATGCGGTTTGACCGATAAAGATCTTCATAGAATATGTAGGAGCCAATATGAGCATCCAGGTTCCGCTATTGGTTACTGACCGGAGATGAGTCTCGTTCATGTCTACATAGTTCTCGAACACGTAGGGTCCGCACGCTTAACGTTCAGTGACGATCGGTATTATGAGTTTATGTATTTTGATGTATCGAAGGTAGTTCGGAGTCCCGGATGAGACCGGGGACATGACAAGGAGTCTTGAAATGGTCGAGACGTAAATATCAATATATTGGACGACTATATTCGGACATCGGAAAGGTTCCGAGTGATTCGGGTATTTTTCGGAGTACCAAAGAGTTACGGGAATTCGCCGGGGAGTATATGGGCCTTATTGGGCTTTAGGGGAAAGAGAGAGATAGAGAGGAGGCTGTGCGCCCCCCAAGGCCTAGTCCGAATTTGACTAGGGGGAGGGGCGGCGCCCCCTCCTTCCTTGTCTTCTCCTTTTCCCTTTCCTTCTCTCCTACTCCCACTACATGGAAGGGGGAATCCTACTCCCAGTGACTCCCTGATGTCTACTACACAACCTTCTTCTTGTAGACGTTGTTGGGCCTCCAAGTGCAGAGGTTTGTAGGACAGTAGCAAATTTCCCTCAAGTGGATGACCTAAGGTTTATCAATCCATAGGAGGCGTAGGATGAAGATGGTCTCTCTCAAGCAACCCTGCAACCAAATAACAAAGAGTTTCTTGTGTCCCCAACACACCCAATACAATGGTAAATTGTATAGGTGCACTAGTTCGGCGAAGAGATGGTGAAACAAGTGCAATATGGATGGTAGATAAAGGTATTTGTAATCTGAAAATATAAAAACAGCAAGGTAACTAATGATAAAAGTGAGCGTAAACGGTATTGCAATGCGTGGAAATAAGGCCTAGGGTTCATACTTTCGCTAGTGCAAGTTCCCTCAACAATACTAACATAATTGGATCATAAAACTATCCCTCAACATGCAACAAAGAGTCACTCCAAAGTCACTAATAGCGGAGAACGAACGAAGAGATTATGGTAGGGTACGAAACCACCTCAAAGTTATTCTCTCTTTTTCTCTCTTTTTTATTTGGGCCTTCTCTATTTCTATGGCCTCTTTTCTCTTTTTTTTATTTGGGCTTCTTTGGCCTCTTTTATTTATTTATTTATTTATTTTCGTCCGGAGTCTCATCCCGACTTGTGGGGGAATCATAGTCTCCATCATCCTTTCCTCACTGGGACAATGCTCTAATAATGATGATCATCACACTTTTTATTTACTTACAACTCAAGAATTACAACTCGATACTTAGAACAAGATATGACTCTATATGAATGCCTCTGGCGGTGTACCGGGATGTGCAATGATGCATGAGTGACATGTATGAAAGAATTATGAACGGTGGCTTTGCCACAAATACGATGTCAACTACATGATCATGCAAAGCAATATGACAATGATGAAGCGTGTCATAATAAATGGAATGGTGGAAAGTTGCATGGCAATATATCTCGGAATGGCTATGGAAATGCCATAATAGGTAGGTATGGTGGCTGTTTTGAGGAAGGTGTATGGTGGGTTATGGTACCGGCGAAAGTTGCGCGGTACTAGAGAGGCTAGCAATGGTGGAAGGGTGAGAGTGTGTATAATCCATGGACTCAACATTAGTCATAAAGAACTCACATACTTATTGCAAAAATCTATTAGTTATCGAAACAAAGTACTACGCGCATGCTCCTAGGGGGATAGATTGGTAGGAAAAGACCATCGCTCGTCCCCGACCGCCACTCATAAGGAGGACAATCAATAAATAAATCATGCTCCGACTTCATCACATACGGTTCACCACACGTGCATGCTACGGGAATCACAAACTTTAACACAAGTATTTCTCAAATTCACAACTACTCAACTAGCATGACTCTAATATCACCATCTTCATATCTCAAAACAATTATCAAGTATCAACTTCTCATAGTATTCAACACACTCATAAGAGAATTTTATTATTCTTGAATACCTAGCATATTAGGATTTTAAGCAAATTACCATGCTATTTAAGACTCTCAAAATAATCTAAGTGAAGCATGAGAGTTCGTCTATTTCTTCAAAATAAAACTACCACCATGCTCTAAAAGATATAAGTGAAGCACTAGAGCAAATGACAAACTACTCCGAAAGATATAAGTGAAGATCAGTGAGTAGTCGAATAATTGTGCAACTATGTGAAGACTCTCCCATTCAATAATTTCATACCTTGATACTTTATTCAAACAGCAAGCAAAACTAAGTAAAATTACATCTAAGAATAGCAAACATCATGTGAAGAAGCAAAAACTTAGGATCAACCGAAACTAACCGATAGTTGTTGAAGAAGAAAGGTGGGATGCCAACCGGGGCATCCCCAAGCTTAGACGCTTGAGACTTCTTGAAATATTATCTTGGGGTGCCTTGGTGAAAGGATCGAGAAGAGGTGTCTAGAGGGGGGTGATTAGACACTAAGTGCCAAAAGTTGCAGTTTTTAATATCTTAAGTTTAAGTGGAGTTTAAGCACAAGTTTAACAAACACAATACATATCGAGCAAGCATGCAATGAGTATATGAGCAGCGGAAAGTAAAGCATGCAACTTGCAAGAATGTAAAGAGAAGGGTTTGGAGTATTCAAACACAATTGGAGACACAGATGTTTTTGTCGTGGTTCCGGTAGGTGGTGCTATCGTACATCCACGTTGATGGAGACTTCAACCCACGGAGGGTAACGGTTGCGCGAGTCCACGGAGGGCTCCACCCACGAAGGGTCCACGAAGAAGCATCCTTGTCTATTCCATCACGGCCGTCGCCCACGAAGGACTTGCCTCACTAGCGGTAGATCTTCACGAAGTAGGCGATCTCCTTGCCCTTACAAACTCCTTGGTCAACTCCGCAATCTTGTTGGAGGCTCCCAAGTGACACCTAGCCAATCTAGGAGACACCACTCTCCAAGAAGTAACAAATGGTGTGTTGATGATGAACTCCTTGCTCTTGTGCTTCAAATGATAGTCTCCCCAACACTCAACTCTCTCTCTCTCTCTCACAGGATTTGGATTTGGTGGAAAGAAGATTTGAGTGGAAAGCAACTTGGGAAAGGATAGAGAACAAGATTCATATGGTTGGAATGGAATATCTTGACCTCAGCACAAGTGTAGGTGGTTCTCTCTCAGAAAATGTGTATTGGAAGTGTAGGTATGTTCTGATGGCTCTCTCCACGAATGAAGAGTGGGTGGAGGGGTATATATAGCCTCCACACAGAATCTAACCGTTACACACAATTTGCCAAACTCGGTGGGACCGAATGGTTAAACTCGGTCGGACTGATTCAGCAAACCTAGTGACCGTTAGGATTTTTCGTGGGACTGAGATGCAACTCGGTAGGACCGATATGGTTAGGGTTAGGGCATAACGTAATCTCGGTGTGACCGATTACACAAACTCGGTGGGACCAATTTTGGTAATAAGCTAACCAGAGAGTTGGTCAGGTAAACTTGGTGGGACCGATTCGCTCATCTTGGTGAGACCGAAATGTTACAAAAGGTAAATAGAGAGTTTACATTGCAATCTCGGTGGGACCGATCTCTCATCTCGGTAAGACCGAAACGTTACGAAGGGAAATAGAGAGATTACAATCCCATCTCGGTGAGACTGAGATCCCTATCGGTGAGACCGATTTGCCTAGGGTTTGTGGCAGTGGCTATGACATTTGAAACTCGGTGGCGCCGGATAGAAAGAATCGGTGGGGCCGAGTTTGACTTTTGGTTTAGGTCATATGTGGATGTGGGAAGGTAGTTGAGGGTTTTGGAGAATATCACTAAGCACTTTGAGCAAGCAAGCCATTAAGCAACACCTCATCCCCTCTTGATAGTATTGGCTTTTCCTATAGACTCAATGTGATCTTGGATCACTAAAATAGAAAATGTAGAGTCTTGATCTTGAAGCTTGAGCCAATCCTTTGTCCTTAGCATCTTGAAAGGGTTCCACATCCTCTAGTCCATGCCACTCCATTGTTGAACTTATCTGAAACATACTAGGTAAAAGTGTTAGTCCAACAAGAGATATGTTGACATTAATTACCAAAACCACCCAGGGAGCACTTGTGCTTTCAATCTCCCCCTTTTTGGTAATTGATGACAACATACATCAAAGCTTTAGATAAAGATATAGAGAATAGCAAGTAAAGCTTTGGAAAGACATGTAACATGCATAGGCTCCCCCTACATGTATGCAATCATGTGAATATTGAATATAGGAGCATGTGAATGCGTAAACATGACAGAGTAAGCAATGTGTTACATGTATCTTGGCTATATGCATCAGAGCAAATGGTGTGAATGTGAGAAATGTACCTTCATGCTCATGAGTCCTTCTTGCAAACAGTATGTACATCAGCAAGAACTTCTCATTCACATGACTGTGATGCATATACTTACCTTGTGGTCTTGAGTTGGCTTAGGATGGGATGAACCTGCGCAAACAAGGTTAAATAACACAAATACACCTACTGACCAGAGCAAGCAAGAGAAACCACAAGAGAACCAAGACTGGGATGACACGTAGAGTGAGTACTAAGTACCACATTGGATATAGACATGTCCCCAAAGGTAAAGATATGCAATAAAATCAGAGATTTCCTTCCCTTAGATGTCTTGCTCCCCCCGAATCTGCATGGGATATTGGGAGAAGATAGGGAGCAGAAAATCAGAGCAACAAAAAGGAAACAACAGAGCTTGAGCTAAAGCAAGCAACCAAACATGTATTTCCCCTCTTAAAGACATGTGACATCTCTCCTCTTGAACACCAAGCATCTGGGGTCTTTGATGATTTTACTTTCTCCTAGTTGAGAAACTCTCTCCCCCTGAGTATTCTCTCTTTCTCCCCCTATAGGAAGGATTAAGCTTTGATGTGATCTCTCTCTCCCCCTTTAACATCAATTTCCAAGAAGGGTTCTGGACATGTGATACAAATGGGTTGGTCCTCGAGTCCCAGAGCAAAGCAGCATGTCTAATATAATGTTGGTAGAGGACAAGAATCATTGAGTGGAGCTGGAGCAAACAGAAATCAGGAATAAGTGGCAAGTTGGTTTTCCTGTGATGGAATCGGTGACTCCGAGTTGTGTGCTTCGGTTGCACCGAAAGATTTCGGTTGGGCCAAAGAGAACAATACCGGTGTGACCGAGTTCATCAGAGTGAAACCACTTGTCACCTCAGCTCACTAGATAAGTAAGATCTCACAAGGATATGCAAGGAATTTACTGAAAGATTTGCAATGAATTGGATGCAGAAAATGCAGAACAAAAAGGAAAGAAAAGAAACTAAAAGTTCTAGATGAAGTTTTTTTTTGAAAGGGGAAACAAATATGCAAATGCAAAAACACAGAGAAACACTAGATAACTTCGTCTAGAAATGGTCGGTGACAAAGTCACCTATGTTAGAGTATATTGACTTAGGAGTCAAGTGAGAGCACTTGATCATAGGTCATACTCATCGTTTAAGCTCAAAATGGGGTTACCATTTTTCGTTTAAGCATCTTGATGTATTCACATCTTGTCGAGTTGCTTTGGCTCATGACTTGGAGTAAAGCTTCTCTAAGATGGAATAACATACCTTGGGTGGTGGTGTTGATCTTGATCATGTAGTTGAACTTGTGTGGGTTGCTCAAGGTTGATGTAGTTCATCAAGAGTTGGGAGCACCACTTGGAGTTTGAGTTCATCTACCTACATGGGTTAGCTTTGCAAGGAAGAGCCCTTGCGTATCCAACATGACAATCATGAGACTCAACATAGGATTTGCCAAAGGATATGTTTGAATGGTTTCGTGCTTCCTTGTCTTCAACCACCATTGTGTAGAGACTTGGTGATGTAGAGATTGCTAAAGATGTGAGTGAGTTGCAATCTCATAGATTTAGATTTAACCAAGTACCTACACGGGTTAGATAACATGCAAGGTACAAATATATCCAAGACATATGAATAGCATCATAAGAGAAATGTCGAGGATTAGTCATAGGCTCATGCCCTGCATGTATCAAGTGGAGTTCCTACTCCAAGTTTGAAGCATCAATGATGTTCAATTCACCTCTTAACCTGTAAAACACTTTCTCATCAAGTTGTTTAGTGAATATATCCGCCAATTGCTTATCGGTGCGAACGTGCTTAAGGTTAATGTCCCCTTTTGCAACATGATCTCGAATGAAATGATTACGAACTTCAATATGCTTAGTTCGAGAATGTTGCACGGGATTGTGAGCAATCTTAATAGCACTTTCATTGTCACATAGCAATGGAACATGTTTCACATATATCCCATAATCTTTAAGAGTTTGGGTCATCCAAAGTAATTGAGCACAACATGAACTAGCGGCAATGTATTCCGCTTCGGCGGTGGATAAGGAAACCGAGTTTTGTTTCTTGGAAGACCAAGACACAAGAGATCTACCAAGGAATTGACAAGTACCCGAAGTGGATTTTCTATCAACCTTGTCTCCGGCATAGTCCGAATCGGAGTAGCCACCAAGATCAAAAGAGGACCTCTTAGGATACCAAATGCCAAAATTTGGTGTATGGATTAGGTATCTCACTATCCTTTTCACAGCCTTAAGATGACACTCTTTAGGAGCAGCTTGATATCGTGCACACATGCACACACTTAGCATAATATCGGGATGAGAGGCACATAGATATAACAATGAACCAATCATAGAGCGATAAACCTTTTGATCAACCGGTTCACCATCTTTGGTCAAATCAAGATGTCCACTAGTAGGCATGGGTGTAGTCATACCTTTGCATTCTTGCATATTGAACTTCTTGAATAAGTCCTTGGTGTACTTCGTTTGAGAGACAAAGGTACCTTCCTTAGTTTGCTTGATTTGCAAACCGAGAAAGAATTTGATTTCACTCATCATAGACATCTCAAACTTCTCCGACATTAGCTTTCCAAACTTCTCACTAAAATGAGGGTTAGTTGAACCAAATATGATATCATCAACATAAATTTGGCACACAAATAGTTCTCCATTAACCCTTTTAGTAAAAAGAGTAGAATCAATTTTACCAATTTCAAAGCCTTTTTCAATAAGGAACTTGGTCAAGCATTTATACCATGCTCTAAGAGCTTGTTTAAGACCATAAAGGGCTTTGTGAAGTTTGTAAACATGATTAGGTTTCTTAGGATTGACGAAGCCGGGAGGTTGCTTAACATAAACTTCCTCCTCGATTTTGCCATTTAGAGAAGCACTTTTAATGTCCATTTGGTACAAGGTGATATCATGGTGATTAGCATAAGCAAGTAAGATGCGAATGGACTCAAGTCTAGCAACGGGAGCATATGTCTCACCATAGTCCGTACCTTCAACTTGTGTGTAGCCTTGGGCGACGAGACGTGCTTTGTTGCGAACCACTTGTCCATCTTCATATTGCTTGTTGCGAAACACCCATTTGGTACCAATGATGTTGTGGTTGTTGTCGGGCTTCTCGACCAATGTCCACACTTGATTTCTCTCAAAGTTGTGTAGCTCTTCATGCATAGCGTTTATCCAGTCCGGATCCTCCAATGCTTCTTCAACCTTCATAGGTTCAATGCTAGAGATGAATGAGTAATGTTCACAAAAGTTAGCTAAATGAGTTTTAGAGCGAGTGATTCTCCCGGTTTGGATATCATTATAGATTTGCTCGACAGGATGATCCTTAGCAATTCTTTCTCGAACTCGTGAAAGCTTTTGCTTGGGTCGGGGTGGAACATCCTCTTCATCTTGTGCTTCTTCTTGGCCTTCTTAATTGTTGACGTTGTCGTTCTCTTGTCGTGGTGGAGAAGGAGGTTGTTGATGTTCATCTTGGTGCGCTTCCTCGTTTTCTTCATCTTGGCGTGTCCCACTTGTGGATGCTTCCGTATCAACTCTTGGTTCACCTTGTCGTGAGGTAGAAGCTTCCACTTGGACGGACGAGGTACTCTCCTTCACTTCCGTTGGACGAATCTTGCCAATGGACAAGTCTTGAATTGCTTCCGAAGGGTCTTTGTCTCCTCCATCAATTGGCAATTGCTCTACTTGCGAGCCGTTAGATTCATCAAACTTCACATCTACCGTCTCTTCAACCTTTCGGGTGAAATTGTTGTAGACACGGTAAGTGTGAGAGTTTGAGCCATAACCAAGTAGGAAACCTTCATGAGATTTAGGAGCAAATTTAGAACGATGATGCTTATCAAGAATGTAGCACTTTGAGCCGAATACTCGAAAGTATCCAACTTGGGGTTTGTTACCGGTGAGGAGCTCGTATGCCGTCTTGCCGAGTAGCTTGTGAAGATACAAGTGATTTGTTGCATGACAAGCTGTCTCAACCGCTTCCGCCCAAAAGTGCTTTGGTGTTTTGTACTCATCAAGCATCGTTCTTGCCATTTCGATAAGAGTCCGATTCTTCCTTTCAACAACTCCATTTTGTTGAGGTGTGTACGTAGCCGAGAACTCGTGTGAAATCCCTTCTTCGTCAAGAAAGGTGTCCACATTTGCGTTCTTGAACTCCGTTCCTTTGTCGCTCCGAACCTTCTTGATCTTCACGTCAAACTGATTTTGGGCCTTCCTGGCGAAGTTTTTGAAGATCTTTTGGACCTGCGATTTGTCATCAAGAAAGAACACCCACGTAAACTTGAAAAATCATCAACTATGACTAGACCAAATGAGTTACCACCGAGACTCTTGTAGGCATTTGGACCAAAGAGATCCATGTGAAGTAGCTCGAGTGGTCTTCTTGTGGTCATGATGTTCTTCGCGCGATGACTTCCTCCAACTTGTTTCCCTGCTTGACAAGCACTACAAAGTCTATCCTTGTCAAATATGACATCTTTTATTCCAAGGATATGATCACCTTTAATAAGCTTATCAAGATTTCGCATACCAACATGACCTAGTCTTCTATGCCACAACCAGCCTTTAGAAGATTTGGTAATTAAGCAAGTTCTAGGTTGAGCCTTTTTAGTGAAATCAAAAATGTAAAGATCTCCTCTACGTATACCGGTAAAGACCATTTTATGATTGTCTCTACGAAACACTTAGCAATCTACTTCAGTGAATAAGACATTGAAACCGAAATCCGCAAGTCTAGAAACTGAAAGTAAATTGTATCCAAGGGATTCAACGAGCATGACATTTTGTATGGAGCTATCATGTGAGATGGCCACCTTACCAAGGCCAACCACCTTACCCTTTGAATTATCACCAAAAGTGACATACTTCCGAGGGCTGTCATTTTCAGCAAGCTCACGGAACATGTCTTTATCTCTGGTCATATGATCAGTACATCCACTATCAAGGACCCATTCCTTTCCTCCAGCCATGTAGCCACGAAGATTTGCCATAAGACCAAAGTGTCTCATCGCATCATCGAGATCATAGTCACTATCATCATCATCATCCTCATCCGAGTATTCATGTTCAACATCATCTTGTGATTGATCAATTCCTAGAGAGGGCAATTCATTAGATAAATGATCATTTCTATATTATCTTTATGAATTCTAATAGCTCTGGAAATGATATTGCTAATGATTCCAACATCTCCTTTGGCACTCGTAAGATTAGTAAGCCCAAATAAGCAGTCACCAAATTTGGGATCATTGGAACTCATCTTAATCAAAGCAATAAACTTATGGAGGATTTCATCTAGATCTTTCAAGGAGTAATTAGGAAAGAGTTCCTCAAGAAATTTCCATATGGTGTGGGCACACTTAAGAGTCGGCAAACATCCAATCAAGTTTCTAGGCAAGCCTCTAGTGATAAGATTAACAGTTCTAAGATTGCGAATCATGTCAATTGATTCATCAAGGGTAGGATGCATGGGATCAACATGAGGTGCACAAGGGCTAGCAATATACTTGTTCAAGTGATATTCATTAAAAATCTCAAGCATTTCATTTTTCCACTCATGAAAATACTCTCCATCAAGAATAGGCACTCTATGTCTAAGACTCCCCAAAGTAGACACATCCATCTTCCTCCAATGGTGTTTAAACCAAGGCAATGGAGACCAAAGCTCTGATACCAATTGAAAGGATCAAGAAGAGGTGTCTAGAGGGGGGTGATTAGACACTAAGTGCCAAAAGTTGTAGTTTTTAATATTATTAAGTTTAAGTGGAGTTTAAGCACAAGTTTAACAAACACAATACATATCAAGCAAGCATGCAATGAGTATATGAGCAGCGGAAAGTAAAGCATGCAACTTGCAAGAATGTAAAGAGAAGGGTTTGGAGTATTCAAACACAATTGGAGACACATATGTTTTTGTCGTGGTTCCGATAGGTGGTGCTATCGTACATCCAAGTTGATGGAGATTTCAACCCACGGAGGGTAACGGTTGCGCGAGTCCACGGAGGGCTCCACCCACGAAGGGTCCATGAATAAGCAACCTTGTCTATTCCATCACGGCCGTCGCCCACAAAGGACTTGCCTCACTAGCGGTAGATCTTCATGAAGTAGGCGATCTCCTTGCCCTTACAAACTCCTTGGTTCAACTCCACAATCTTGTTGGAGGCTCCCAAGTGACACCTAGCCAATCTAGGAGACACCACTCTCCAAGAAGTAACAAATGGTGTGTTGATGATAAACTCCTTGCTCTTGTGCTTCAAATGATAGTCTCCCCAACACTCAACTCTCTCTCACAGGATTTGGATTTGGTGGAAAGAAGATTTGAGTGGAAAGCAACTTGGGAAAGGCTAGAGATCAAGATTCATATGGTTGGAATGGAATATCTTGACCTCAACACAAGTGTAGGTGGTTCTCTCTCAGAAAATGTGTATTGGAAGTGTAGGTATGTTCTGATGGCTCTCTCCATGAATGAAGAGTGGGTGGAGGGGTATATATAGCCTCCACACAGAATCTAACCGTTACACACAATTTGCCAAACTCGGTGGGACCGAATGGTTAAACTCGGTCGGACTGATTCAGCAAACCTAGTGACCGTTAGGATTTTCGGTGGGACTGAGATGCAACTCGGTAGGACCGATATGGTTAGGGTTAGGGCATAACGTAATCTCAGTGTGACCGATTACACAAACTCGGTGGGACCGATTTTGGTAATAAGCTAACCAGAGAGTTGGTCAGGTAAACTCGGTTGGACCGATTCGCTCATCTCGGTGAGACCGAAATGTTACAAAAGGGAAACAGAGAGTTTACATTGCAATCTCGGTGGGACCGATCGCTCATCTCGGTAAGACCGAAACGTTACGAAGGGAAATAGAGAGATTACAATCCCATCTCAGTGAGACCGAGATCCCTATCGGTGAGACCGATTTGCCTAGGGTTTGTGGCAGTGGCTATGACATTTGAAACTCGGTGGCGCCGGATAGAAAGAATCGGTGGGGCCGAGTTTGACTTTTGGTTTAGGTCATATGTGGATGTGGGAAGGTAGTTGAGGGTTTTGGAGCATATCACTAAGCACTTTGAGCAAGCAAGCCATTAAGCAACACCTCATCCCCTCTTGATAGTATTGGCTTTTCCTATAGACTCAATGTGATCTTGGATCACTAAAATAGAAAATGTAGACTCTTGATCTTGAAGCTTGAGCCAATCCTTTGTCCTTAGCATCTTGAAAGGGTTCCACATCCTCTAGTCCATGCCACTCCATTGTTGAACTTATCTGAAACATACTAGGTAAAAGTGTTAGTCCAACAAGAGATATATTGACATTAATTACCAAAACCACCCAGGGAGCACTTGTGCTTTCACTTGGGCATCCCCAAGCTTGAGATTTTGTGTCTCCTTAATTCCTCTCATATCACGGTCTCCCTAAATCTCAAAAGCTTCATCCACACAAAACTCAACAAGGACTCGTGAGATAAGTTAGTATAAACCATTGCCAAAACCTTATCATACTCTACTGTAGCAAATCACTAAAATTATTATTCAACATTGAATACTAAATGCCTCTGCATATTTAATAGTCCTATCCTCAAATAGAATCATTAAAGAAGCAAACATATGCAAACAATGCAAACATAACTGCAATCTGCCTAAACAGGATAGTCTTTAAAGAATGCTGCAACATCCATACTTACCTAGCTCCAAAAATTATGAAATAAAATTCCCACTGTAGTAAATTTATCAGAGCTTAATATGCAAAAGGTTTCAACATTTTATCGCATTCTGACTTTTCTAGGGAATTATTGCAACAGCGATAAACTTTCTGTTTTCAAACAGCAACATGTATACTTGTAACATAGGCATAGTAAAGGCTATCAATGCCACTTTTATTGAAATAAAAGATGCAAAACATTGTTCTAAATAACAGCATGCAAATCCTAACAAAATAAATTGACGCTCCAAGCAAAACACATATCATGTGGTCAATAAAAATATAGCTCCAAATAAAGTTGCCGGTGAACGAAGACGAAAGAGGGGATGCCTTCCGGGGCATCCCCAAGCTTTGGCTCTTGTATATCCTTGAATATTACCTTGGGGTGCCTTGGGCATCCCCAAGCTTAGGCTCTTGCCACTCATTATTCCATAGTCCATCGAATCCTTACCCAAAACTTGAAAAATTCACAACACAAAACTTAACAGAAAACTCGTAAGCTCCGTTAGTATAAGAAAATAAATCACCACTTCAAGGTACTGTAATGAACTTATTCTAAATTCATATTGGTGTAATATGTACTGTATTCCAACTTATCTATGGTTCATACCCTCCGATACTACTCATAGGTTCATCAAAATAAGCAAACAACACATAGAAAACAGAATCTGTCAAAAACAGAACAGTCTGTAGTAATATGAATCAAACGTATACTTCTGGAACTCATAAAATTCTCAAATAAATTTCTGGACCTGAGGAATTTATATGAAAAAAGAATTAACTAAATAGCACTCTCCAATAAAAAATGACAGCAATTCTACTGAGCGCTAAAGTTTCTGGTTTTTTACAGCATGATCAACAAGACTTTCCCCAAGTCTTCCCAAAGGTTCTACTTGGCACAAACACTAATTAAAAGCATAAAACCACATCTAAAAAGAGTCTAGATTAATTGTTTATTACTAAACAGGAACAAAAAGCATGGAACTAAAATAAAATTGGGTTGCCTCCCAACAAGCGCTATCGTTTAACGCCCCTAGCTAGGCACGATGATTTCAACGATGCTCACATAAAAGATAAGAATTGTAACATAAAGAGAGCATCGTGAAGAATATGACTAGAACATTTAAGTCTAACACACTTCCTATGCATAGGGATTTTGTGAGCAAACAACTTGTGGGAACAAGAATCAACTTGCATAGGAAGGTAAAACAAGCATAACTTCAAAATTTTAAGCACGTAGAGAGGAAACTTGATATTATTGCAATTCCTACAAGTATATATTGCTCCCTCATAATAATTTTCAGTAGCATCATGAATGAATTCAACAATATAACCAGCACCTAAATCATTCTTTTCATGATCTACAAGCATAGAAATTTTACTACTCTCCACATAAGCAAAATTCTTCTCACGAATATTAGTGGGAGCAAACTCAACAAAATAATTATCATGTAATTGAAAATTAAGATCAAGATGACAAGTTTCATGGTTATCATTATTCTTTAAAGCATATGTGTCATCACAATAATCATCATAGATAGGAGGCATGCTTTCATCATAGTAAATTTGCTCATCAAAGTTTGGGGGACAAAAAATATCATCTTCATCAAACATTGATTCCCCAAGCTTGTGGCTTTGCATATCATTAGCATCATGGATATTCAAGGAATTCATACTAACAACATTGCAATCATGCTCATCATTCAAATATTTAGTGCCAAATTTTTTAATGCATTCTTCTTCTAACACTTTGGCACAATTTTCCTTTCCATCATACTCACGAAAGATATTAAAAAGATGAAGCGTATGAGGTAGACTCAATTGCATTTTTTAGTTTTCTTTTATAAAATAAACTAGTGATAAAACAAGAAACTAAAAGACTTGATTGCAAGATCTAAAGATATACCTTCAAGCGCTAACCTCCCTGTCAACGGCGCCAGAAAAAAGCTTGATGTCTACTACACAACCTTCTTCTTGTAGACGTTGTTGGGCCTCCAAGTTAAGAGGTTTGTAGGACAGTAGCAAATTTCCCTCAAGTGGATGACCTAAGGTTTATCAATCCGTAGGAGGCGTAGGATGAAGATGGTCTCTCTCAAGCAACCCTGCAACCAAATAACAAAGAGTCTATTGTGTCCCCAACACACCCAATATAATGGTAAATTGTATAGGTGCACTAGTTCGGCGAAGAGATGGTGAAACAAGTGCAATATGGATGATAGGTAAAGGTATTTGTAATCTGAAAATATAAAAACAGCAAGGTAACTAATGATAAAAGTGAGCTTAAACGGTATTGCAATGCGTGGAAATAAGGCCTAGGGTTCATACTTTCGCTAGTGCAAGTTCCCTCAACAATACTAACATAATTGGATCATAAAACTATCCCTCAACATGCAACAAAGAGTCACTCCAAAGTCACTAATAGCGGAGAACGAACGAAGAGATTATGGTAGGGTACGAAACCACCACAAAGTTATTCTTTCCAATCAATCCATTGGGCTATTGCTATAAGTGTCACAAACAGCCCTAGAGTTCGTACTAGAATAACACCTTAAGACACAAATCAACCAAAACCCTAATGTCACCTAGATACTCCAATGTCACCTCAGGTATCCGTGGGTATGATTATACGATATGCATCACACAATCTCAGATTCATCTATTCAACCAACACAAAGGACCTCAAAGAGTGCCCCAAAGTTCCTACGGAGAATCACGACGAAAACGTGTGCCAACCCCTATGCATAGGTTCATGGGTGGAACCTGCAAGTTGATCACCAAAACATACATCAAGTGAATCACGTGATATCCCATTGTCACCACAGATACGCACGGCAAGACATACATCAAGTGTTCTCAAATCTTTAAAGACTCAATCCGATAAGATAACTTTAAAGGAGAAACTCAATTCATTACAAGAGAGTAGAGGGGCGAGAAAACATCATAGGATCCAACTATAAGAGCAAAGCTCGCGATACATCAAGATCGTATCACCTCAAGAACACGAGAGAGAGATCAAACACATAGCTACTGGTACATACCCTCAGCCCCGAGGGTGAACTACTCCCTCCTCGTCATGGCGAGCGCCGGGATGATGAAGATGGCCACCGGTGAGGGTTCCCCCCCCCCTCCGGCAGGGTGCCGGAACGGGTCTAGATTGCCTTTCGGTGGCTACGGAGGCTTTTGGCGGCAGAACTCCCGATCTATTGTGTCCTTAGATGTTTTTAGGGTATATGGAGATATATATGCGGAAGAAGTACGTCAGGGGGCCCACGAGGGGCCCATGAGGGTGGAGGGCGCGCCCAGGGGGGTGGGCGCGCCCCCCTGCCTCGTGGCCTCCTCGTAAGTCCCCTGGCGTGCACTCCAAGTCTTCCAGGTTTCTTTCCATCCAAAAATGAGTCCCCTGAAGTTTCAGGTCAATTGGTCTCCGTTTGATTTTCCTTTTCTTCGAAACCCTAAAACAGGGTAAAAACAGAAACTGGCACTGGGCTCTGGGTTAATAGGTTAGTCCCAAAAATGATATAAAAGTGTATAATAAAGCCCATAAACATTCAAAACAGTAGATAATATAGCATGGAGCAATCAAAAATATAGATACGTTGGAGACTTATCACTCCCCAGGGCGCGCCATAGTAGAGGGCCGGCCCTCCCCTCCTCCACTCCTTTATATACGGGGGAGGGGGGCACCCCATGGACACACAAGTTGATCAGTTGATCTTTTAGCCGTGTGCGGTGCCCCCTCCACCATAATCCACCTCGGTCATATCGTAGCGGTGCTTAGGCGAAGCCCTGTGTCGGTAGCATCATCATCACCATCATCACGCCGTCGTGTTGACGGAACTCTCCCTCGAAGCTCTGCTGGATCGGAGTTCGTGGGACGTCACCGAGCTGAACGTGTGCTGAACTCGGAGGTGCCGTACGTTCGGTACTTGGATCGGTCGGATCGTGAAGACGTACGACTACATCAAACACGTTCTCATAACGCTTCCGCTTACGGTCTACGAGGATACGTGGACGACACTCTCCCCTCTCGTTGCTATGCATCACCATGATCTTGCGTGTGCGTAGGAATTTTTTTGACATTACTGCGTTCCCAACATTCTATTCTAAACGAAAGTCGTGTTCGGTGCGGCGCGCATGGGCGTGGGTGTGCCGGCGGCTAGGATTGGGATGCGGCTGCAGCCGTGTGGTAGTTAGTTTTATTTTTCAAGAATCCTTGCGGTAGTTAGTTGTGGGAGGGGAAGGAGGGAGGGCGGGGTGCCGGAGTGGATGGATAGTTGGGCCTTCGGGCAAAAACTGCTTTTGGTGGGTCGGCTCCAGGAAGCCCGTTACATTTTTCATTGATGAATGTTTTTTCCTACGTTCCAAATAAAATCTAGAAAAATATACAAGCGTGTATATGCGTGTCAAACATACATAAGATATTTCATCAACCTAAATCTTCATAATCCTTATGTGATATACAGAAATAATATAAATATGTGAATTAAAATGGGCTTTTTTCTGGTGGTATTTGGCGGGAAATTTATCTTTTTGTGTGGTCTACAAATACCGTGTTATTTTATGAAACTCTGCAGATGCGTAGGCATATCTACTTGTAAATTTGTTTTCATATTTTTTAAATAGAATTTGCAAAAAGAAAAAGAAAGTTCGAACACCATAGAGTTAGTCCTTCAAAACACCTTACTCAGTCTTCGGGGGTTAATTTGACATGAACCGGCTTAATTTGACATGGCCCGGTAAACTCAGCCTCCGGGTTGGAGGACATGGGTTGCTTGGCTTTACCGGTCCATCTCAAATTAAGCCGGTTGGGTTTTCGGGGTAACCGAACGGGAGCAGCGCTCGAGCTCACGTCCCTCATTCGAATGAAGATTCACCTAACCACTACAGCCCCTATAACTCTGTGACTAACAATAACGCGAAAACTTAAAGAACTATGGTAGCCGCGATCTTTATTACGCAGTACAACTTACATTTTTTTATGAAAAAAAGTTTATCAAATTTTGCAAAAAGTTCACGAATTGGAAAAGACCATCGTTTCTGAAAAAGTTCATCTAATTTGGTAAGAAAAGTTCACAAAATGTGAAAGAAGTTCATTGATTTTGGAAAAAATGCTAATAGAATTTGAAAAAAAGAGTTCATCAAATTTGAGAAAAGTTCATTGAATTTTGGGAAAGTCCATCGAATTTGGAAAAATTCATCAGTATTGAAAAAAGTTCATCGAAGCTATAAATAAGTTCACCAATTTTCAAAAAAGATCGCCGAATTTGAACAAAGTTCATCGATTTGGAAAAAATTTCACAAATTTGAAAAAAAGTTCATCAATTTGAAAAAAAGTTCATCGATTTGGAAAAAAGTTCAAAAATTTGAAAAAAAGTTCATCGAATTTCAGGAAATGTCCATTCAAAAAGTTCATTAAACTTGAAAAAGTTCATCAATTTTAAAAAAAGTTCATCAAATTTAAAGGAAGTTCATAGAATTTGAAAGAAAAGATTACCAATTTGGAAAGTTTCATTGGCTTCGAAAAAAGCATCGATTGTTAAAAATAGTTCACTAAAGTTCATTGATTTTGAAAACAAAATTACATCGATTTTTTAAAAAACATCATCGATTTGGAAAAAGTTCATGCATTTATGAAGATAAAAACATGAAATTCTTTGAGGGAGGAAATTTGGAAGAAGGAAAAAAAAGAAAAACAGAAAACGAAACTGGAAAAAAGGAAAAAGAACAAAGAAAACAGCGAAGGAAGGAAGGAATAAAAGTCATGAAGAGTCAAACTTCAGCAGATTCCGCTGCGTAGCGCATTGGTTCTGCGAACGAGGTTTGACGGGTATGGTCTTCATTTTTTGCAAATTAATTTACATAGTAACGGGCCGGCCCAGCGCCAAATAGGATTTGCCCTTGTTATCGTTTGAAAACTGTTATATGTGTATACAAAAAAAATGTTTACCATGTATTACAGAAATGATGAAAATTTTGATCATGTATATAAAAATATTAATCAAGCATTTGAATGTTGTTTTGAACAAATAGTTCAAAAATGTTGATCAGGCATTTGAAAAAAATATTGAATGTGTATAGAAAAATTGTTGACCATATATTAAAAATATATTAGTGAAGTCTTTGAAAAATGTTAAAACAATGTTGACCATGTATTCAAAAAATATTAATCTTATATTTAATTTTTTAATCATGTATTAAATATATACCAAAAATGTTTATGAAAAGAATTTAAAACAGAGGGCAAACAAAAAGAAAACCAGATGAAAAACAAGGAAGAAACAAGAACGAAACAAAAAAAGGAAGAAAAATGGAAAGAAAAGAAAAAAGTGACTGAAAACAAATAAATAAAGAAAACTGAAGCAAAGCAAAGGAAAAAGAAAAAAACAATGAGAAATGTGAAAAGAAATAAAGGAACCTTAAGAAAAAGAAAGAAAAAACAAAGAAAAATGAAGAAACGAACAAAGAAAAACCAGTTAGTAAGCAAAGAAAAACAAGAAACCCGAAAAACCCAATGGAAAACCGTCTCTTTTTCCGTTAGGTAGGTCGCGCCCATTTTCCATGAATCCGCCGGTAGCTCACTAGCTAGCAGCACTGCCTATCATGCTGGAGAGTTGGGAGGTTGGGATCGAATCCTGAGTGCTCCCCCTTTTCTTCTCCATTTCATTTTTTAAGGGCACGCTATTGGGACAGCATGGTACTGTTTGATGCTTATGGTGAGACATCCTACCATCTTGCTAACAAGCCAACGCGCACGTCCTCCCCTCCTGTGCGCCCTATTGTGCTCGCCCATGAGCGGGTCAGAACTCCCCCCTGATTTTTTATTTCGTTTTCCTTTTGTTTTTTGTATTTATTTTGTTTTCTTTAAAATAATTAGGATTTTAAAAAATTCCAAGTTACAATATTTTAATGAATTTGTCAAAAATATTCCTGAATTCATAAAATGTTCGTGAATTAAAAACAATGTTCATGCTTTGAATAAATGTTCATGTATTGAATAAGTATTTTTGAATTCCAAAACATGTTCATCTATTCAAAAAAAGAATTGCTAATTGAAAAAAATGTTCACTGATTCAAAAAATTCACAATTATAAAAAAAATGTTTGGCAAAAATAAAAATATTCATGTTTTCGTAAAATTTTCGTCAATCTAAAAAATTCGTGTTTTCGTAAAAAATGTTCATGATCTCAACAATATGTTTGTGAATTCGAAAAAAGTTCATGATTTCAAAAAATGTTCACAAAATTGAAAAGAAGTTTGCAACATGAAAAAGAAAAGCAGAAAAATAGAAAAGAAACGAAAATAGAAAAAAAGAAGAAGGAAAAATTTAAAAAGTAATAGAACAAAAAAAATTGAAATTAAAAACAATGGAAAAAGAAAAAGCCGGTTCAGGGAAGGTTCTAGAACTTTCCCAAAGCCAGTATGGGGAAGAACCCGGAATGGGCTAGCCTAGGACCACGTTCACGAAGGGTGTACGCGCTAGGTCGCTTCGTAGTGAACTACACATGGAATAGGTTTCCCTATTGCATATACCCTAATAAAAAGAAAATCTAAATGCTGTGGCAAGTGTATCACAACAGATGCAGGTTGCAGCTGAGGTCTACATTATCTTTAAAAAAAATGTAAGTTCCACAACAGAAGAAAAGGGTGGACCTTGATGGTGTTGACTTATTGCAGGTGGAAAAATAGTTTCCCCTCTGTCCTATATTAACCGTCGCTCAAAGGGATGGATCTAGCAAGATATTGTTTTCTGATCTGACAGGAGCTGCGTTTTGACGGAGATCATGTTTTTTTTTTTTTGCGAATAGCGTTTTCACTGAGATCTGATGCTTATTCCTGCCAGATGAAGCGCAGTTTCTCAGTTTTTTTGCTTCTCTAAGGACGTGATAGTATCTTAGATATCCGATTGTTTGTTTTACATGTTGAGCTTATGTTTTTGCCTATGGGGCATGATGTATGAGAAGTGTCCTGTTATATTAGGCTGGAAGTAGTTAAACTTGAGCTGGAATGTGATGGTTTATGTATGCCTCGATCAAATCCATTGTGGTTGATCACTATCGTCAGTTTCTTGATGAATGGAATTGGGCCACGGTCCTCAATTCAAGGAAAAAAAACAGCTAAAGACCGAAACCTAGCTGATTTGATAAAATATTAGTTTACCTTTAGGAGCGGACCATTAGATTTTATATTTTCCATTTTTAAAATACATGATTTTTTAGACATTTTTATAAAACACATTAAATTTCTTAAATTCCATTAACGTTGAAAAAGTTACATATTTTCCTACTGTCTGAATATAATTTTTTGTATGTGTGGACTTTTTTTAAATATGAAAAAAAACATTAAATTCATATATAAGCAAATTTAAAGTACATGAACTTTTAATTTTTTTGAGGGGTCATGAACTTTTTAAATATGTGTGCAATATTTTATGTACACATTAAACTTTTTAAAAAAATATTTGGGGGTCATGAATTTTTTACATATGTGTGTAATATTTTCTGCATACATGAACTTTTTTCGAAAACGCACCAACAATTCATATGTCTGGACATTTATGTGCACATAAGTGGACATTTTTTATTCTCCGCAGTACAATTTACCATTAAAAAACTGGTTAGTGATTTTTTTAAATAAACCATGAAATATTTTTTCCCAAAATAAAAAGAATAGAAAAAGGTTAATGCACTGGCCCAGGAACATGTGCTTGTGCGTTTCGCTGGACTGCGTTGTTTAAGTAATAAAAGAAATCCCCCTAAAAAGGTAATAAAAGAAATTTGCTAAAGAAAGTAAGAAATAGAAATCAGTTTGTTTCCAAAATAATTGCTTGTTTATTTGTTGAAAAGAAATAGTCCAGTTTGTTACGAACTGCAACACCCAACGCTACACACAACTAATCAACAACTAAGACTGACCCAGCCTACAAGCATTCAAGTTTTAATGTTCACTTGGAGTTGTGGAGTTGTACCCCATTGCACCAACGCAGTTCAGTTGCACGAAAACAAGAACCATTTGCGCAGCACCTACTTGTACGGTGATCGTTAATTAGTACGTTCTCCTCAGCACTGTTGGCGATGAATGCTGTGCATGCTCCACAGACCTGTGCCATACTGTTTCGCCTTCGGGCCTCTAATTGAGCAAGGAACCGCACGGCACACGAACATATATATGTTGGTCAGACGGCACGTACAATGATTGAACCGCGACACGAGTGCATGCTGTGAGAAGAATTGGGAAGCGTAGAACCCTTCGTCTGGGCCGCATTGTATTATATAGAGAACATGCCGTGGCTTACAAGGGAGAGATCGATCGAGAGGGAGGAGATCAACTAGAGTTCGGTACAGGAGGTTTAACAGGGATAGAGATAAGAGAAGATAAGATTACAGAGGTTTAAACCAACTACTCCTATCCCTATACAACGTATATTCTAACATTCCCCCTCAATCTGAACCGAGTGAATTTTACCAAGGTTAAGATTGTTTTTGAAGTCATTCAATATTCCTGTAGTAAGAGGTTTTGTGAAGCCATCAGTAAGTTGATCACCAGTTGGTATAAATCGAATATCAAGTAGCTTGCGAGCTACTCTTTCTCTGACAAAGTGAAAATCAACTTCAATATGTTTAGTTCGTGCATGGAAAACAGGATTAGCTGAGAGATAGGTTGCACCAATATTATCACACCATAACCTCGCAGCTTGTGGAGCCTTGACCCCAAGTTCATATAACAGAGTCTGTATCCACATCACCTCAGCTGTAGCATTAGCCAAAGCTTTATACTCAGCTTCTGTACTGGACCTAGAAACAGTAGCCTGTTTTCTTGCACTCCACGATACAAGATTTGTTTCCAGAAACACAGCAAAACCACATGTGGACCTTCTGTCATCAGCACACCCTGCCCAGTCTGCATCAGAATAGGCAGTAACAAGCAAGGACATGGACTTGATAATCCGAAGTCCAAGACCTGTTGAGTATTTGAGATACCTTAAAATCCTTTTTACTGCAGTCCAGTGTGTTGTTCTAGGTGCATGCAAATATTGACAAACTTTGTTTACAGAGTAAGATATATCAGGACGTGTAAGAGTCAAATACTGTAAAGCACCAACGACACTTCTGTATTTTGTTGCATCATCTGATCCAAGTGCTTCTCCACTATCAATTGTAAGTTTTTCTGAGGTTGAAATTGGTGTACTCACAGGTTTGCAATGTTCCAATCCTACTCTCTTGAGTATATCAGTGGTGTATTTTTCTTGTGTAAGAAGTATACCATCCTTTATCTGTTTAACTTCTATGCCAAGAAAATAATGAAGATCACCTAAGTCTTTGAGAGCAAATTCCAACTTCAAATCCTTAAGTAAACAGGTTGTAGCATGTGCACTTGAACTGGCAACAATTATATCATCGACATAAACGAGCACAAAAATAGTGATCTTATCCTTATGATAAAAGAATAATGAAGTATCTGCTTTAGATGGTGTAAATCCAAGTTGTTGTAATTGCATGTTTAACCTGGAGTACCAAGCTCTTGGGGCCTGTTTTAAACCATATAAAGCCTTATCCAACTTACAGACATAGTGTGGTGCACTTTGATCCTCATATCCTGGTGGTTGCCGCATGAACACTTCTTCCTCAAGAACACCGTGAAGAAACGCGTTCTGAACATCTAGCTGACGTAGACTCCAACCTCTGAAAACAGCAATAGACAGTACAAGTCGAATGGTAGCTAACTTAATAACAAGACTAAAAGTATCTTCATAATCAATACCAAACCTCTGTTTGAAACCTTTGGCAACTAGTCTAGCTTTGTACCTGTCTATGCTTCCATCTGATTTTCTCTTTATCTTATATACCCACTTACAATCTATGACATTATGACCCTGCCTTGGTGGTACTAAATGCCACGTTTTATTTTTCATGAGTGCATCATATTCATGATCCATAGCTTCTTTCCAATCTCTATGTGTAAGAGCATCATGCAAACAGGTTGGTTCTCCAGTATGACTGAGAAAAGCACGTTTAACTTTGTCATACCTGACCGTGCCATCAGTGTATTCCTTTTCCTTGATAATACCTGACTGGGATCTGGTGTGCCGACGCGGAAGTGTTGGTGCAGGCGTAGAAAATCCTGGTTCAGAAACTGGTGTAGGAGATCCTGTGGCAGACGGCGATGTAGAATCCGGCGCAGAAGATCCCGGCTCCTGATCCGAGAAAGATATCCGCGCAGAGGCTGCAGGAGATCCTGGTGCATTCGGCGCGTGATCCAAGGAGGATCCAGACCGCAGCGGCGCGTCGCTTTCGTCGGCTGGATCGAGGCGCAGGCTCCCATCGTCCAGTGCGCCGCGTGGAGACGCGGTTTCCCCCGCGCGGGGGCAGTCGCGTGGGCTGGCGGGGTCCACCAGGCGCGGCCTGTCAGCCACATCCGCCGCGGGAGAGCTGGAGGCCTCCGGATTGGCTGCATGAGGATCCAGCTCGGGGCGGGTGCCAGGCGCAGTCCTGATGCGCGGATTAGCGCGGGATCGCGTGCCGCTGCTGTCACTGCTGCCAGGAGAATCAGCCTCGTACTCTGCGCCAAATTCGTCCTGTTCTGGACACATAAAATCACAACCTGTTTTTGCACAAATATCATTAGAAACACCGTTTTGAGTGGAATTTTACACATGATCAGCCTTATATAATTCACCCCCGTGATCAGAAAGAAGTGCTATCTCAGCATGAAGAAGAGCTCCGGCGTTTGGACGAAGTTTGGCAAAAGGAAAAAGAGTTTCATCAAACACAACATCCCGAGAAATATAGATTCGTCCAGTTGAAACTTCTAGGCACTTATAGCCTTTGTGACGATTACTATAGCCAATAAAGACGCATTGAGTAGAACGAAACTCCAGTTTATGACGATTGTATGGACGTAAGTTGGGATAGCAAGCACACCCAAATATTTTGAGAAAATTGTAGTCGGGTGTTTGATGATATAGATGCTCTAATGGAGTGATATTGCCAATAACTTTGCTAGGAAGACGGTTTATAAGATAGGTGGCAGTGATAAATGCTTCGTCCCAATATTTGAGAGGCATAGATGCATGGGCAAGAAGTGATAAACCAACTTCAACAATGTGACGGTGTTTCCGCTCAGCGGAGCCGTTCTGTTGGTGAGCATGAGGACAAGAAACATGATGTGCAATGCCTATGCTGCGGAAAAAGGAGTTGAGTTTTTCATACTCCCCTCCCCACTCACTTTGGACTGTCAAAATTTTCCGATCAAAGTGTCGTTCAACAAGTTTTTGAAACTCTTGAAAAACAGAGAAAACCTTAGACTTGTACTTAAGCAAATAAATCCATGTAAATTTGCTATAATCATTAATGAAACTGACATAGTATTTCTTTCGGCCAAAGGAATCTCTTGCATGTCCCCATACATCACTAAAAATAAGTTCTAAAGGAGCATGAGATATACTACTCGACTTGGGATAAGGTAGTTGGTGACTCTTGGCATATTGGCAAGCTTCACAAACAGACCCACTAGTTGAACTATGTGACAACAAGAGGTTGCCTTTATTGACTATTTGTTTAACAATGATCGAAGATGGATGTCCTAATCTTTGATGCCACCTTGCCAAAGAGGGCTTGATGACGGAGAAAACTTGACGACGCTTGTAACTAAATGCTCCGGATGTGATGGGGTAGAGACCTCCAATGCATCTACCGTGATGAAGGAGTTCCCTCGTTGCCCGATCCTTGATAAAAAAGTAACGAGGGTGAGTTTCAAAGAAGACATTATTGTCATGAGCTAAACGAGACATGGATGCAAGATTTTTATCAGCTTGAGGCACATGA
Source organism: Triticum dicoccoides (assembly GCF_002162155.2). NCBI lineage: Eukaryota > Viridiplantae > Streptophyta > Magnoliopsida > Poales > Poaceae > Triticum > Triticum dicoccoides. Next base: position 424,727,976 of record NC_041388.1, on the reverse strand, counting down.
AGAACATCTTTGAGAACTAGATCACGTTTAAGTGCAGGGGAATTAATAAGGGCTTGACCAATGTGTTGAATATCCATACCTCCACCGCTTGCGGTGTGAATTTGATCGCAGTCGTGGTACTGTTCACGAAGAGCAAGTTGTTCTAGCTCGCTTGTGACGTGATCCGTGTCACCAGAATCCACGTACCACACCCCCTCTCCTCCTTGTTCACGCATGGCCGCAGCAACATGCTTAGCATTAGGGACGAAGTTCTCATCATAGCGATGCCAACAGTCCATTACCTCATGACCCGGCTTCTTGCAGAGTTGGCAGCGAGGACGTGCTCGGGAAGAAGGAGGAGGGCGGCGGCTGTTGTTGTTGTGGAAGCCACCACCCCCGGCCCTGTTGTTGTAGTTGCTGCCGCCACTGCCGCCAGTGTTGGTGTAGCCGGTGCTGCTGTTGTTGTAGTAGTCGGTGTGGCTGCGCCCACGGCCGCCGCTGCGTTGCCCCTGGTGACCGCGCCCACGGCCACGACCACGAGAGACGGAGTTGGCAGAAGATTGCCGGATGTTGGTGCCGTGAAGGAGGCTGAGGCGGGCGTCGTAGCTTAGGAGCTGACTGTACAGCTCCTGTACGGTGATCGGTTCCACCCGATCGGCGAGGGCGGAGACCACACGATTGTAGTCCATGTCGAGGCCGGCGAAGATTTTGGACACGATCTCCGGATCGGAGAGCGCGACGGCAGTGCAGGCGACCTCATCTGTAAGACTTTTAATTTTGCCAAGGTATTCTGCCATAGACATGTTACCTTTTTGAAGATTCGTGAGCTCAATGCGCGTATTGATTGCTTGAGCTTGGCTTTGGGCAGCAAACATAGCATGGATCGCAGTCCATACTTCGGCCGGCGTGGCGAGCGTGGCGACCTAGGCGAGGATCTCGCAGGATAGGGATCCCATCAAGAATCCTTGGAGCTGCTGCTGCTGTGCATACCAGAGGGATCGAGCGAAGTTGACTACCTGTTCGTCCTTGCCGTCCTTGGTGATGGTGAGCGTGGCCGGCGGTGGAGGGCTCTGCGGGTTGAGGTGGTGTTCCATCTGGGCCCCCTTGATCTGGGGCAGCACAATGGCTTTCCAGAGAAGGAAATTTCCCCTCGTAAGCTTCTCTTGAGGTGGTGATCCGAGCAGGGACGTGTTGGTGGAGGTGGAGGAGAAGGAGGCAAAAGCGGATGATGATGATGATGTGGTGAGCGTGCCCGTGGTGCTGGCCGTCATGGCGGCGGCGGTGGTGGACATGCTGCTCGGTCGATGCGGTAGCTAGATGCGATCTGTTCCTGATCTATAGAGGAAGAGGCTCTGTTACCATGTGAGAAGAATTGGAAAGCGTAGAACCCTTCATCTGGGCCGCATTGTATTATATAGAAAACATGCCGTGGCTTACAAGGGAGAGATCGATCGAGAGGGAGAAGATCGACTAGCGTTCGGTACAGGAGGTTTAACAGGGATAGAGATAAGAGAAGATAAGATTACAGAGGTTTAAACCAGCTACTCCTATCTCTATACAACGTATATTCTAACACATGCAACTATTCCGGCACCATTTGCTACCTTCACCGATTTTCTTTTCTTCCAAAGGCACTGAAGCTTCGTGCTTGACGCACGCAAACGCAAGCAACATCGAAGAAAAGAGGGAGGAAGAAGGAATAAATCATAGGGCCCTACTATGCATGGCATGGTACCACCGGCAACAGAAGCCAATGTTGCAATCAGAGACGTCGACATGCATCGACTCCCTTGGCGCCTATCTTTCGGCGGCATCCGATACCCTTCGCCTTCGGAATTTCTCCTGGACCAGGCGAAAGGCGCCGGGGAAAAGAAGAAGCCGCACCGCCATGCATGCATGGATGGTCCATGGCGCGCGTGGCACGACGTGACCGATGCCTTTGCCCGTGTCGTCGAATGCCATGCTCATGCATGCAGCTTCCTGCTTGGCTTCGTGCCTCTGCCTCCGGCTTTTCGACCGTGGGTACTGCTCATGTACCGTGCGATATGCTATGCGAGGCCGCGCTCTGCTGGGTGTGGTCATCCTTATCAGGGCATCTCCAGCCGCGTCCCAGAAATGCCTCCCCAGACGATTTTTTCACGCCGCCGTCAAAAAAAGACCCAGTCGCGCCCACATGAGTTTGATTTTCGCCGGCCTGGGCCAAAAACAGCGCCGGCGGACCCAGGCCGAACCCGGCGCGCTGAGGGGCGCCCGGGGGCGCCGGGGCGAACTGTTTTGGCGCGAAACAGCCGCGGGCCCGCCGCGTCAGCGACACGACTCCTCGTCTTCCCCTAACGGCCTCGGTTCCTGCGGGGAATCAATGCCAAGGCTGCCGCGGTCAGCCTTGCCATTGATTCCTCACGGGCGGCGCGTCACGGGACTGCGCGCCGACGCCTCCCCTCCCTCACACGCGTACACACGGGTGCGGCGCGGCTATATAGCCGGTGGCCTGCACTCGCCTGTGCGCACACCAGCCCCGCCCCTCGCCGCCGCCCAGCTCCTCCCTCTCCCTACCTCTCCCAAGCGCCGCCGCCCAGCCCCTCCCTCTATCTCTCTACCTCTCCCGAGCCCGTCGCCATGGTGGAACGCTACCCCGGAGACGAGGCGGCGGCCAACGGCTTCGGCCGCCGTTCGCTTCGCGAACAGGAGTCCTGGCTCCTGTTCCAGGCGAACATCCCAGCGCCGCAGGACATGCGCGCGGGCCGACGGGGTGGAGGCTCAACGCCGGGGGAGTGCCCATTCCCCCGTTGCCCGATGTCGTGGCGAAGCCGACGTACTTCGCCGAGGAAGTCGAGGTCGTGCGCGCCTCCCTCACCGACGCCAACTCTCCCTCCCCCAGTACGCCGCCGACAACCACGCGGCTTGGGCGGCGTATTTCGAGCGCCGCCGGCAGAACAGCGAGGGGCGCCACCTGTGGTGGGGCGTCCCCGGCCGCACACTCGAGGGCGTGCTGACGTACCTCGAGGGCGGCAACGACCCGCCGTTGGCGTACCCAGCGAGGGCGGCCGCCCCGGCGCAGCACCGACGCGCCGGGCCATGGGCGCCAAGGAGGTTCGGGTCCTCCTCCTCTTCTTCCTCCTCCCGATCTTCATCGTACTCCTCCGGCACTCCGGCCCTGCTCGGCGTCAAGGCCGAGCCCGCGGCGGAGACGCCGCTCGGCCGGCGCACTCGCAGCGCCGGCATCGTCATCAATGAGGGCGGCCGGCGCGCCTCCTCGTCGGCTCCTCCTCCGCGCTTCGTCAAGTCAAAGACGGAGCCGAGGCTCGCGCCGGTGAAGACGGAGCCGGGGCTCTCGCCGGTGAAAAAGGAGTCGGCCGCGCCGGTGACGACGGAGCTCGACGACGACGACGTGGCCCTGAAATGGTCGCGCAGGGACTCCATAGCGATGGAGAAGGAGCGCCTGGAGAAGGCGAAGGAGCGCCAGCGCGCCGCCCTGCTTCGCTTCGCGGAGCGTCGACGCGGCCGCGACGAAGGCGGAGTCGTCGTCATCTGCGACAGCGACGACGACGACGACGATGCGCCGCCACCAGTCCGCCATGGCGACGCCGGGCAGGGGTCCAGCAGGGGCGCCCGCGTCAAGGAGGAGAAGGCCGCCGCCGACGATGGCGGCGACTTGAGCCAATTTTTCCTTTAAATTAGTTTATGTATATGTGCTATGTAATGAAAATACGCGAACTTCACCGAAATGTGCCGAAATTTATCTTGTTTGGCCGAATTTTATCGTGTTTAAGCCGAACTTCGCCGAACTTCTTTTATTTTAAAACGTGTCTGGGGGCGGCCTTGGGGCCGGCGGCTGGGGACCAACTCGCCCCCAGGTCTAATTTTTGCGCCGGCTCACCCCCAGGCGACGATTTTAGGCGCCCCCTGAGGGGCCAACGGCTGGAGATGCCCTCACTCCGTCTCCCTGGACGATCTCTCGCTGGATTTTATCACTGAAAAGTATCAGTGAAACCTGGTACTTTTGCCGCCTTTTGTTCAGATAAACCGAAATTTGATTGTTTGCCAGGTGGTTTCATTCTTGTTGTTCACCGGTTAAAGTTGCTCCATGCAGCACTGGGCTAAACAGACACAGTACGAGACACCGACGATGGAAGAAGGAGCATGTTAAACTAGTCTAAACCAGCGCTTGGCAGAAAAGGATTAGGATCTACCATTTCTTTTTGGCTCGCCTGGATCTAGCTCACATGCGTTTGTCATGCTTAAGCAAGGGGTTAGGATTAATTCTAAGCAACCTTTGCCATGCCACCTTTTGCCCCGAAGAACCCAACAGCCCAGACAAAACATATTCTTTGCCTACCAATTTAGGTGTGGCTTGCAAAAGTCATTGCCTCCATGCATGCAGCCTCAAAGTTCAAACGACACCGGACGACCAAACCAAAAGAAAGAACAATCAACAAGATCGAGACAATGGCGAAAGTCCACACCAACGTTTTAAAAGAGAGAAGATACGCTACCTCAAAGTGTTTTGGTTTAGGTTACAGTGCACA
>NC_041388.1:424719300-424723105 GCF_002162155.2 Triticum dicoccoides | reverse complement strand
CCCACACACACATCCCGCCACTGTGGTTTGACAATGAGGAGTCCCATCTTGCCCCTCGCTCCAACGCATGCAATGCAGACATGCTGCTAGCAGCTAGCGTGCTCGCCGCTAGGCTCCACGGGCCGGTGCAGCTAGCTAGGCGCCATTGCAAAAGTTGGCAAAGGGAAAATGTAAAGAAGTAAAGAGGCGGCGGAGTAGCTCACCACCCTTTTGTTGGTTGTGCTGTCCCTGGCCGAAGCCTTTTGCAGACCTGATAGTCCCTGATAATGTGGTATGGTTTCCCACTGATGGTGGATAAAGGTTAACAAATGATTAACCGACCCCCCTTGACTCATCCTGGCATGTGATTCTTGAGCTTTTTGGATTGCCCATACATACATACGGCTAGCTAGCTTGCTAGTAGGGCATTGGGCTTTACATCAACACACTATGATTGATCCCAAGGTTCTAATATAACTTAACTACTAGTACCAGCTTGGATCTTGTTAACTTTCCGGGGTCACCTTTTTGACTAATCACTGGGCTCAAAACAATGCCAAGAATAGTAGAATAGGCTTCTTTTAGACACTGTCTAGATCTGTCATCCGATCCCCGTTGGTAAGCAACACGGGAAACTTCTCAATTCATAGAGCTTACTTGTATTATGACTGGACTGATTTCACCACTGATCGATCATGATAACACTAGTATTGTATCAGTCAACTAAAATTTGTACGGATCTAAAAAAATGTCCCACGTGCTGTTATCCCATAGAGTAGTCTCCGTCGATTGAAAATTAAGTATTTGTTAGTCGATTTTATAAATATGTTTATACAATTCTAAAACCATATCTCATCTAACACAAACATCAAACTTTGCACGCATCTTAGCGTTAAATCGTCATTGATGTTTATTATAACTGGAGAATTGTACATAGGTAAGGCATTTCCAATCGACCCTCTAAAAGCTAAGGGAATATCCAACGGAGTAAAATTAGTGGAGCAAATTTTTGCTTCACTGATGGCGGCCGCACCTAGCCGATCCCTTATAGTTAGTGGAGTAAAAATAAAACTGTATAGATTTTGTGTCCTAGCCACATCAACTTCAAACACTGCACAATATATATCGTAAGAATATTGAAATTAAAACATGCATAACATAACTGTCATAACATGTAGTTTCATCGTCACGAATTTCAAATAAAAACATGCAAAGTTCACCCAAAAGGCATCACTTCAAACACAATGTTTGATCTGAAATCACTACAAATGTAGCATGTATATGTTATGGATAGAGCCAACCAATGGCCTGCATCACCCACCCCTCGACCACCACCACTCAAACAAGGTCTTTGGCGAAGAAATCAACTCCACCATCCACTCGGCCAACGTCACCACCGCCATCCTCTCGGCCACCACCATCAACACCACCGCCCCCTCGGCCACCACCATCACCGCCAACACCTCCTCAGCCACTACCATCAACACCACCGCCACCTCAGCCACCACCCCCTTGGCCGTAACCCACATTCCATAGAGAGGCTTACAAGATCTCTCCACGAGTGAGCTCGCAATACTTTCTTGCGGTTTCATCCATTGTGTTTGGAATCATGAACATGATAGCATGCTCTCTCCTCCTCAAGTGCAAGCCTACGCTCCTCAACCTTCAACTTTCTCTCTTCGGCCGCCAAATTGGTCTTCCATTTCTCATCCTCCAACACCTTGAGCTCATTCCACCTTGCCATCTTCTCTTCTTTGCGTTCGGCCGCCAACATCTTCTCGGTCTCGATCATTGCTACAAGTTCTTCTTTCTAAGTACCACCGAATGCATTTCTCTTCTTTCTTTCTTTTGCAATATTGTTTCCTTCCGGTCTATTGTTGGTATCTTCGTCAACCGCATCGTCCTCCTCAGTGCATATGCTCAACCTTGATCTCTTTGAAGTGGTCTCCGCGATTCTTTGGATCCACTTCTCATTTTTGCATAGCTCTTTATAGCAACGATGCAACGTGAAGGGCTTGTGGCCGAACTTCGTGTTTCTATGCTTGAATAGTTCTAGGACGTAGGGGCCATACTCCGCCACTTGCACACCACTTGCTGGTGCATGATTCACTTGGTTGATGCAACCTGACCATCGGTTGCATTGGTCATGAAGGTGCTCCAACGATGCCCAAGAGAACCTTGCGGATGGCTTGACGCACGTCCACTGATTTGTTGTAGTGCTTGGTAATTCTCTCCCAAAACATGGTCTCGGTTTGACTGTTCCGATTGTTGCATCCATGGAGATCGCGCACCAAGCATCAAAAAGAGCAATATCCTACTTTTGGTTGTAGTTTTGGGTGCGACACCTTGGCACCTTCGTGCTTGCTTCAGTCACCTCCACAACCTCCTTTTCCTCGGCCACCACCTCTTCGGCCTCCTCCTCTTCCCCGGTCACCTCTTGCTCCATGTCTTAGGCCGCCTCCGAATGATCCTGAAACGAGTCGTAGTTGAGCTCATCAAGTCCAATAGCCATCGAGGACTCCAAAGATGCGAGGAATTTGGCCGTGTTCATCTACGCACTACAACAACAAAGAAAACACTACCAACAATCACTACCGGCCACCAACAATCACTATCGGCTATCAAGAAGGCGTGAGGTTTTTCTTTACCTTTTAGGCATTTCATCGAGCACTTGGCGGCCACAATGCTTGTTGCCGGTTGCGTCCGCCGCCCGCGCCGGAGCAGTGGCCGTAGGGGGGCGCCGGAGTAGCTGCACGAGGCGCCGATGTGGCCTTTTTATCATCTTCTTCGCGTCCGCCTCGGCGAGCGTCGATGACGCCGTCGTCAGCTTTCGTGCTCGTTTGGCTCCAACGGGTGCGACGGGAGGGCGACAGACCGTTGCCGGAGAGGCGGTGGCCACCCCGGAGGCCATTGAAGCGGTTGGAGGAGGAGCTTGAACCCGATGGATTTCTTTTTCATCCCCAAACTCTTGTTCGGTGCGGGCGGCGGCACGTAGGTGATTTCCAGCGGGGTGAGGGAAGGGTCCAGACTATCCATTCTAGCCGAACGGATGGTCATCGGTGGCGGTGGTGGGAGACAGGGCGGGAGAAAGAGATGCGTTAGTTTTACTCGCCGAGGCGGGATTGAGTGTGTTTAGGGACATTTGGGAGGATATTGGGAGTTGGAGTAAAAGAAGTTACTCCGCCATGCTGCATAGGGGATCGGCTAGGTGCGCCGTAAGGGAGTATAACCGAATTTTTACTCCCTTATGGCCTTTTAGTAGATGGGTTAGAAATGCTCTAAGAATTAGCAAAACCGTATACTAAAATAGATGGATCATGGTAATTGTTAGTCTAGAAACGAGAACAAGCGTGTACTGCCTACTGATCTGATCCTGGAAAAGGAAGAAGAAATGCGGTACTAAAGCCTACAAGAGCTGCTTTTTCTGCACGTACGCTTTATTCGGATTCGGATCTAGCGATCCGCTCCGCGTACTACGCTTTACCCAGCCCATGTTGCGTTGCGTGCGGTATCCAGGATGCGTGTCTGTCTGTCCTGTGCAGTGTGCACCGCATCAACATATGTACAGGACAGGGGACACGTACGCCCTCAAAATGTTTTACCCGACCGACCGAGCGCGCGCGTGCATGCGTGCTCGCCATGAGCTCCTTCCACCACTCGGAGCCGTGGAGAGTGGAGACTACCGGAGACGACAGAGATCTCCATGCATGCATGTGGATGGTTCGGCGGGGCGCTGCGCCGAGGCCACAGGCCAGGCCGAGCGCGTGCACAGGAACGCCGGCGTCGCGAGCCCATGGCCACGGGTGCGTGGTTTCCTGTGAAGCTC
>NC_041388.1:424700393-424719118 GCF_002162155.2 Triticum dicoccoides | reverse complement strand
CTGGGTTACGAAGCAGACGCCAGGGACCCCGGCGTATGCTTCGTAACCCAGACGCCAGGGACCTTGGCATCACCAGAAAAGGTCAGAAACGAATTTTTTTTCGGAACGAGGTCAAATCGGGATTTAGTTTGCTTTAAGGGTCAAAACAGTAATTTTGTCCCGCTAGGCAGCTCCACTGATCCAGCCAGGCTGTGGAGCAGTGGAGGGAGGTCCCTCAAAGCTTGGGCAGCTTCTGCAGTGCACCCAGCGCCAGCAGGCCATGCGAGTCCACGGCGGCGGAAGACGGGAACAGAAAGCCTGCAAACCTGGGAGGGGATCAGAAATTAATTTCGCTTGCTTCAGAAGCAGGAGAGACAGGCTGGTTAAGAGGAAGTCTGACGGCCCCGCCGCATTTACGTACGTACGCCCCGTGAAAATACGAGTTGCAATAATGTAACGAACTGGGGGAGTAGACTAGAGCGGAGTAGAGGTACTAGGGCACACCTGAGCCTGACATTCCTATTTTTGCAGAGCTCACCTGGCTTCTCCAATAGTGTGCATGTTGCCATAAAATTAGTAGCGACGAAAGTCGTTGTCAATTCGAAATGGTTAGATTCTTTTCATGGACCAGCCTAACGCTAAGTCCTTGTCGTGCTCGCATTCTTTTGAATTTATTTAAGCCCTTTTAGTGATGTTCGTTGAGTGTAACGACATGTTTCCGTTGATTATGAGTCGCCTGTGGCGACTTTAGGTACTCATACAAGTACAGTGTCCGTGCGCATATTTATGGAAGTGAGTGTACATGCTTAGTATCTGCAATTGTGATGTGCTTAAAATAAATAAATAAATAAAACAACGAAATTCGTTGTCATTGTGATTGAATATGACACCTTTATTGCTCAGGTCAAGGGTCAATATTATATCCAACATGCCACGAATGTCAGGAAACAGGAGGGCGTCCGAGCTCCATGTCTCTACCCAAGTAATGTTGCACCTTTCAATCGACCTTTTCTTTTCTCATCTCATAGGTTCTTTTCTCTGATGAACATAATAGTTGCCATTTTAGTTCTCATCTTCTTTTCCTGTTCCCCAAATGAAAATGTGTTTCTAGCACTTGTCACGTGTTCATAATTCCAATCTGCACATGCAAAAAACATATTTGCAAACACATGAGTTTTAAACACTTGAACAATGACGTGAATCAACATGTGATTTGATGGTTAGGACAATGGTATCCCAACCCACAAGAGTTCAAGTCCTTGACATGGGTGCTCGCATTTTCATGGATTTATTTTAGTCCTTTCGGCGATGTGTGTTTAGTGGGAGAAGACGTTTCCGTCGACTACAGAGGTGTTTGTGGCGACTTCGCCAATCTCAAGAGGATGTGCTAGCTCCTTCTCTCGAAGATGCTCATAGGGGTGAGTGTATATGCGTATGTATGAGCATGTGCATCTGTACCATGGTAAAATAAACTTGAACAGTGGCAGGGCTTGGTGTCAAAAATAATGGGCTAGGCCCATATACCATTTCCGAAATCTCAAAATGGCTCATGAATAAATGGCAAGAGTTGGTTCTAAAATTTAGTCCCACCCAAAATTTAGAAAGCGTTTTGTGTCGTCCACCATCACGGATCGTCTTCCTTCCAAGTCAGGCGGTGCTACTCGTCGTTGTCTCCAACACCGTCTGCATCAAGTCGTCACCATCATTATACCAGCAGCAATGGAGCATTTAGAAATGAACAGTGTGCATGCCGTATGATCCAATCTCTTACTATGGTTGAAAAATATATATAGTCTTTTGCTTCGCCCCTCTTCCCCTCCCATCCCCCACATCTTGACTAGCTCCGCCAGTGCACTTGAAATAACTCCTGCCTGAAATAAGAACAAAAAGAACATTTAGATGCGGCTGTTTGGATTGTTACTATTTTTGCCATATATTGCCATATTATTTTTGCCACACTTGTTTTACTTGTGTTGCTTAAATTGTTAGCCACATTTTAACTTGTATAAAGGAATCTTACCATAATTTTTGTGTCTATAACATTTGGGGTTCACTGTCATAAAAATATTCTTGCCTTAGGTGTGGTTAAAACCAAACACCCACCTAACTTGGTCAAATTTGTCTAAGGTGAGGTATGGCAAAGTGTGGCAAGGAACCAAACACCCCTTATTCTCGGAGTAAAATAAATCATGTATGTATGATTTTTATGTGAAAAGGACTCATATCTATTATAAAGGTTCATCTGTTGGAGATATGCCCTAGAGGCAATCATGTATGATGATATTTTCTATGTATTTATGAATAAAGATAGTCCTTGGACATTACTCCCTCCGGTCCTTTTTAGTTCGCATATAAGATTTGTTTTAAGTCAAACCTCGTAAAGTTTGACCAACTTTACAGAAAAAAATACCAACATTCACAATGTGAAATCAATACCAATAGATGTGTCATGACATAAAGTTTGATACTATATAACTTTAGCATGGTAGATGCTGATATTTTTTCTTATAAATATGATCAAACTTTATGAAGTTTGACTTCAGACAATTCTTATATGCAGAGTAAAAAGGACTGGAGGGAGTATCAATGATGTGTATCAGCAAGTATGTGACTTGTTTTGTGAGACTATGCATTGTATGATGAACGTCCTAAAAGGTCCCTAGTCGAAAGGGTTGTGTGAACGCGCAGCCGACTAGACTAGCATATGACACGGTCGATGGCTTGGTCTCACTAGCCATGGGGCATTGGATGCTAACCAGATAATATGGACTCGGAAGGATCTGGTCGGATTTGACGTAGTCAGATCCGAGTTGAGATAAGGTCCGAGTGGACAGACCCAACTATGAGACGCATCGATATGTCATCTGTAAGTCTCTAGTACAACATACGTTTTATGTCCTAAGACCTGAGCTGGCGCATGTACTGGGGATGGTGACAGACTTGCTTTGGGCCAACCAAATGCTACTCCGTGACTGGGTAGTTACAAAGGTAGGTTTCGGACTTGTCCAGACCCATGCCGCGAGACATGGTTGAGCAAGATGGGATTTGCCCCTCCGATCATGAGAGATATACTCTGGGCCCCTCATGTGATCCGACCAAGTTAAGCATGGCCATGCGATTAGGATTATGAGATAATCCAGTTTGTGGTCGACATCACCTGAACAAGAAAGAGGTTGGGCTAGCACAAGGATGACAGACTCGCCTTGAGCCCGACAATTATTGTGTGGCAAAGGGAACAGATGTGTGATGTACGGGTTCGCCTAACCAGCTTCATCGGACACTTGGAGTCGGCACGCTTTGCTAGAGGCCACTACCGTCCAGGTGAGTCGAATGTCATATGACTCGCGACCAAGTGAACGAGAACCTAAGGGGTCGCACGCTTAAGGGAAGGAACCTGTGAGGCCCGGTTCGACTCGACGAGTCAGAAGCGATCCTACTCGGACTCGGATCCAGGCCGAACAGATTTTGTGCTTTAGGGTCCGTGCGAGGACCAAGTGTTGAGCCTGCGACGGACGCCTATATAAAGTGGGGGTGCGGCACACTCATGCGGTTGATCGCTTCGGCGCTATTACTAGGGTTTGCATGTGTTGTGGATAGACACCTCCACTCGTCGCCGGTTGTGTGATTGGATCTAACAGTCTGTCGCACGACGTTCCTCCTGCATGCGCGGATACCATTAGAGGCGGTGCACTTGCACCGCTCCGGCGAACCTGTATGTTGGAACCAACGACCGGCTGTTCGAGGGAGATCAGACGAGGAGGAGACGAGCCACGCGGACGCGCTGCCCCAACTCTTCTTCGCTCACGACACTGCGCGTCTAGTGGTAACGATCTGTGATCCATCTCCCGTAGCATGTTCTTGGTTGTTCTGCGCGTAGGAAAATTTTAATTTGCAGTCAACGCATCCTACCGTAGAACCCAACAGTGGTAACGATCTGTGATCCATCTCCTGTAGCATGTTTTTGGTTGTTCTACGCGTACGAAAATTTTAATTTATAGTCAACGCACCCTACCATGGAACCCAACATCATCAAAAGTAAAAATACACATCAAACAAAATAAAAAATACATCAAGATCTTTGGACCGTCAAACTACAGTTGTCACCGCCAGAACAAGCCGCCGACGCGCTGATGCCCCCACACTCATATCATAGCCAATCTAACCCTGATAACAGCTAGGAGGTCTTCATGCACGTGCCTCTAAGGACCAACGCTCTAGAGACAGAGTAGTCGCCATTGAATCCTTGAGTCGATCCGAAGAACCTGACACCAAATATCGCTATCGCTTATGCACGATGAGAAACATTAACCTTGCCATCCCAAGGAGATCGCATGAATCTACACCAGAGCTCTGTCTTTTCCGTCCTGATGGACAACTTGAGGAGGATCGGAGCATGGAAGACCGACTCAAAGAAGAAGCGTCACCATCCTTCCAAGCACTACCCCTGCAAGGACTAAGACCCCTAAATTATCTACTAGCTAGAGACGAGGCACCAGGATTCCCCTCGCCACCACCAGTAGCTGGAGTGGGTGCCGAAGGACAGGCGAATCCACAGGCTCGGTAGTGAGAGATCGATGGGAGGAAGGCTTTGCCCTAATCGCCTTGCGAGATGGGAATGAAAGACGTTACAACTGTCAGCTGGTTAGAAAAAAAAATACAATTGTCCCCATAAATCATATATGTATTTTAGGAGATTGAATATATTTTTGCCCTCCATGGACCGGACCACCGACTAGTATAGAACCCATTTCATATCGCACCAAAACCTATTCCAAACTATATCATCTCATTACACCTAACCAATACATGCTCAATGAGGCTTCTTCGCATAGTCCGACTCTATTTGATTTCACGAAATACAAAGGAGACGGGTTGAAGCCACCTCTGGGTGCCTTCCGGTGCCAGCGAGGTGGGGTTGAGGGACCCTGGTTTGGGGATCGGTTGTGGAGTTTCTGACCGTCGAGGACGCACCACCAACGTGTAATGAATTATTTCCGCCATGTGCTTGTTCGGGAGATGTCAATTGGCATCGGCGAGGACGTATGGTGTTTCGGTAATGACTAGATATGAGGCCCCACTTTTTTACGCTTCATCTTGGTTGTCTACGATAGCATCATTCATCAGAGTGGGCAATGACAATTTAGTAACTTGGTCTTCTGGCTTATTTTTCCGTTTGGCGAAGCATATGGCTAGCTTTGGTTTCGTCCGGAATCTAGTGAGGTTAGACATCCTTGGTTGTGTCTAGAAGGATTGGGGGCGATTGTCCAACCCTCTTTGTTGACTTCTTCCTCGGGATTGCGATATGATCCTCCATTCATTGTCCTTAACTTTTCTGGCTCTGACCGATGGCTTCTTGGTTGGTACGTCAACAACGTTACCTTGGCTTCCGAGAGTGTTCTGGAGATCCATAGACGACATAAAGATTTGCTCATGGCATGCCGCCAGCGAGTCTCAGAGGAGAACAACATCAACATATTTAAGGATTTGTGAGTTATTGTCTATTTTCGAAAGGATACCGACACTTTCAGCGACTCCTAGTTTGATTTTTTTATATTTTTATAGAAAAAACAACATTCATACGACATATATAAACCATGTCACTGATTCTCTAGATCCAAATTCAACCCACGACTAAAAAGGACGAATTCATCTATGGATAGAGTCATCAGGCATGAATTATCATTTCTACACGTGAATTTATAAATCAAATTTGAATCTGCACTTTTTTTCAATATCATATCCCTCTCTTTGTTTACAATTCAACCAGCATTACATCTCTTAATAAGAGAGGGATGAGCTTGCTAGGAAGCTCAACAAAAAAACTATTACAAGACCCTTAACCAAATTTGCTAATTCATGAGCAACATAACTAGCCTCTCTGATAGTGCACAAATGAGGTATAAAGGAAGCTGCACGTGGTATGATAGCAATCATCAAAGATTGTAGCCGTTGGACCTGCAGGTCGTCCTCCTTCATTCATTGTACTCATAACCTCAAGATTATCTGAATTGACAATAAGTTTGTTGCAACCGATTGACTCAGTAGATGTGTATTATCTCTGCCCTATAAAACTGATTTGAGCTTTCAACAATTTCTAATCCAAATGATAACGCCCACACATGTGGCATGTTTGTACTTCACCCACACGCGTTGATTCACGTTGATTCTGTTTTGCGCGAATCCTAAAGGAATCTGTTAGAATTTCAATAACACGTGGGCATCATCGTGTGTGTGGGCGTTGGAGAGTTCGCCCACATGACCCGCAACACGCGGTTGCCTGCTGCACTATGTGGGCGAACCAGTTTCTGCCCACACAGTCACCACCTAGTCCACACGCGTGTGGGCGAACTGCTTTTCGCCCACACGATGCTCATACGTTGTTAGATGGCAACTGCAGTTGTGCGTACGTGGCAACTAGGTAAATACACATGGCAACTATGATTCATTGCTAGGTGGCAATTGCAGTTGCACGTACCTGACAACCAGATAAACACACATGACAACTGTGATTAAACATACATGGCAACTATGATTGGACCACACATGGCAACTATGATTGGACCACACATGGCAACTATCCCCCGGATAACTAAAGTGTCAACCCGCGGATAACTATAGTTAACCAAAACAGAGGGAGTTGCCATGCTTTTACAACTAGATTTGCTATCACGATAACTAAAGTTGCCATCCCATGGGATAACTAAACTGTCTTCCCGCGGGTAACTAACGTAGGTGTGTCAGGATGTGTGGGCAGATTTCCTTCACGCCACATGCGCGGGATGAGGATGAGTTGTAGTTGTTGAGTGTGTGACACGAAGCAGTTGCGCCCACACGTGTGAGCAATTCTTATATTCGCTCACACATACAGGATATAGCCCGTGTAGGTTGTCTTCTGATTATGCCAAACAGGACGTATAAACGCATGTCTAAGATGCCACACGTGTGGTGAATATCGGGATCCATTTCTAAACATGTTTTTCAACGGTTTGGTGCGGTACCCTTGAGGACATCTACTAGTGTATTCCATATGCCTCGGAAATCCCAGCATTTCCCAAGCCCGTGCCAATTCATCATCTACTAGTATAAAATGTCTGCAAAAGTGCAAAGGGCCCTTAATTCTTGGTTTGGATTGGAAGGGACGAATCGGCTGCCGCTGCTCCAAGCAGCAAGCAAAGTAAATTAGCAGCAGTACTGCTCACCCGTTTAATACTTGCACCGCCAATCAAAAGCGACAAGCGAAAAGCCCAAAAGAGGCTGCCAACCGGCCTCTTCAAAATGCGCAGTTCCCTCCCCCTCCCCCTCCCACGTCCACCTCCACCACCTCACTCTCACTCGCTCGCTCGCGTCCGCCGCACCAACCAGTCCCTCTCTCCCCACGAATTCCACTGTTCCCTTCCCCTCGCCTCCATTCCATTCCTCCTCCCCACCCGTGCCTGCCCCCGAATCCCAAGAAGACCACTTCCAGCCCAGCACCGCAGCGCCCGTCCAGCAGCACCACTGCATCAGCACAGCCTTGGAGCGGCCGGCCGAGGGCGCAGCCTTTGACCCGCCACTGTTCATCAGTCTCACAGTGGTGTGGCGCCATGGCCATGGCGGCCGCCGAGGGCTTCGACCATGCGGCGCCGTCAGGGGTCCCGCTCCCGGCCACCCGGCAGGAGGTCCAGGCCGCCGTCGCCAAGGCCGTCGAGCTGCGCGCGCTCCACGCCGCCCTCCGCCGGCGCGCCGCCGCACCCAATGCCGGTGCCCGCTCCAGCGCCAGCCGCAGCCCGGCCACCATCCGCCTCCCGCCGGTGGTCGCGTCCCCCGCGCGCTCCCGGACAGCGGCCACCGCCGCCGCAGACGAGGACTACCCCGTGTTTACTCCGGTGAGCGCCGCAAGCCTGCTTGTACCACATGTTAAATTCAGAGTCTCTCATGGTTGCCATCGGTGCCCACCAGGCTATGATCGCCGGTGATGTGATGCTTGCCAACTTGGTAGGATCCACGGTGCCTGCTCTGCTCACCGAATCTGTAAATCATCGTTCGCATCATTGCGGACGGACCTGTACGATTCTAATCCACCCTATGAGAAGGATTGCATTTCTGACTTGCTTGCTCAACTGAACATGGTGCAGACTTACGACGAGGAGCCCATGGCGATGGCCGCTGGACTCAACGACATCTGCCATGACAACCGGAGCCGGTCAGAGAACTGGGGCGGCATCACCTTGGACCGCGGCGGCGTCGGCGACGACGAGGCCGCCTACTCCGACTACGACGACTGCATCAACGGCTTCTCCTCCTGCAACAGCGACTTCCACTACGCCCCTTCGTCCAGCGAGAATCACCTCCGGAGCAGAGGCGTGAACCGGATCCATCCGGCCTTTCTGCAGTCCGCGCCGCTGGCCGGCCGTTTCCCGGCCTCGGCCGGGAGGGCGACCTGCGCGGGAGAGTTCAAGATGCCGCCGTCGTGCGGCGGCGCGTTCCGGCCCGCGACGATTGGCAGGGACCACGGTCTGAACGACGCGGAAGCTCTGGGGTTCCTCGGCAGCAGCAGCCGAGTGCCATTTTCATCCAGCCACCAGCCCCCGCCGTCGGCGCACTCCCGGGCGAAGCAAAGAGGGTCGCAGATCCTTTCTTGGCTCTTCGCCAAGGGAAAGAAGAAGCCGAAGCTGGAGACGCCGCCGCCGACCACCGCCGTCATCGAGCGCGGGAACATGTCGCAGCTCCTCAAGGAGTGGGGGCTGCTGTCGCTGGACTCCCTTAGGAAGGAGCTCGCGGAGGCCAACGCGCACCGGGACGCCGCGCAGGAGGACGCCGCCGAGATGAGGTCGTCGCTGGGGGAGCTGACCACCAAGATGATGAGCCTGGAAGCCTATTGCTTGGAGCTCAAGAAGGCCCTGCGGCAAGCGACGGACCACAGCGGCGGCGCCGACACGCAGTCCCACTCGCGGCGGTCGTCGTCGAGGTCGATCGGGGCGAGCCGAGAGCTGCCGGGCAACGGCATGCCGGTGAGCCACGAGGCCATGGTGGAAGGCTTCCTGCAGATCGCCTCCGAGGCGCGCCTCTCCGTGAAGCAGCTCTGCAAGGCGCTGATCCAGCAGGTGGAGGAGCCGGACAACGGGCTGTCGGACAAGCTGAACCTGCTGCTCCGGCCGCACCAGCTCGCCATCATCGCCGGCCGGCACTGCTCCAAGGCGGTGCTGTACCACCTGGAGGCGGTCATGAACCAGACGCTGTACCAGGACTTCGAGAACCCGAGCTTCCAGCGGAACGGCGCGGCGAGGCACCTGGACCCGGGGCAGGGCCGGCGGGAGAGCTTCGCGTCCTTCGTGGCGCTGCGCAACCTGAGCTGGAGCGAGGTGCTGCGGAAGGGCACCAGGTACTACAGCGAGGACCTCAGCCGGTTCTGCGACCAGAAGATGAGCTGCGTGGTGGCCGCGCTCAGCTGGTCGTGGCCGTGGCCGGAGCAGCTGCTGCAGTGCTTCTTCGTCGCCACCAAGTGCGTCTGGCTGCTCCACCTGCTCGCCTTCTCCTTCGCGCCGCCGCTGCCCATCCTGCGGGTCGACGAGGGCCGGGCGTTCGACCAGGCGTACATGGAGGACATCCTGCCGGACCGGCGGCAGGCCCAGGACCCGTTGAGGGTGAAGGTCATGGTGATGCCGGGGTTCTTTGTCCAAGATCGAGTGCTCAAGTGCAAGGTCCTCACAACAAAACAGCAAGACCAGTAGGATAACTGTCTGTCATGTTCATTATCTACTATCTACTATCTACTATCTATCTACTATCTACTACCACTATAAAAGAAAGAGAGAGGCAGATCCAAACAATTTTATCCGTCCATCTATAATATCTGATGGCCCATATTCCTCCCGTGTTTAACACAACAAGCCACGCATTAAGCCACCAATCCCATCGATAGCTAATCTGACCCGCCGTTAAAAAAAACGCTGCCCGCACACCACCGCACGACCTCTCCCCTCCTTCCCGCACGACCCCTCTTGCCTCCTCTCCCCGCACGTCTCTTGCCCCCTCCTCGACCTCTCTCGCCCCATCCTCCTCCTCCCGTGCCGTTCGCCGCCCCGTCGTTCCTCTCGCAGCCTCGCGCCGCCGGTCGCCGCGCCCGGAGCCGCCTCCCGCGGTCGCGCCCTTCGTCGCCAGTGGCCGCGCACGTCGCCCCGGGAACCGCCCCGCCGGTCGCCGCGCCCGGAGCCGCCTCCGGCGGCCGCGCCCTTCGTCGCCAGTGGCCGCGCACGTCGCCCCGGGAACCGCCCCGCCGGCCCTTTGCCGCCTCCCGCAGGCGCGCCCGTCGCCCCGGGAGCCGCCCGCCAGGCCCTTCACCGCGGGAGCCGCCCCCGAGCCCGTCCGGCGCGCCCGAGCCGCCGCCCGAGCCGCCGCCGAGCCCGTCCATCGCGCCCGAGCCGCCGCCTGGCGCGGGCAAGGGTGCTCGCGACGCGACGAATCGTCCATGCCGGCCCCTCACCGATCTGTGCCGGCTTTTGCATCGCCATGCCGCCGTCTTCATCGACCTCTCACTGTCTCATTGCGTACTGTTATGGGCGGCCGACGAACAAACCCACCTACTGTCATATCCGTCTCAAGATTGAACGCACCTCACCCATCCTTAGTTTCACAGGTCATCCCCCAATTTGTTGTGCCACCATTCCGCTATATCCCCCGTCAAGAAAGACCTTATGTGCTACTGTGTTTTTTCAATCTCTTATCTAACATTGTCATGGGAGGCCACAGTGATGTTGTATGTACATTAAATGACCTAATTTGCCTCACGTTTTTGTGAAGGACAACAGATTTTGCTATCGCTATGTGGTTGGCTTCCAGTATGGTTCTGCTGTGCGCTCTTCAATATTGTTCATCATGAAGATGAGCACTATCTTGATATGATCAGGAATCATGCTTCGAGATGTCTTCCGGAGATGAGGAAAGACGGTATGTCCATGCTATTCACGAGCTGGCCTATTATTGTGTAAACTGCTAAATAGTGTAATTTTATTTTCCGCATTGATTCCTACTTATCTTTTTTCTTTCATTTCCATGTATGTTCACGATCAATCCAATTTCCTTTGATGATAATGGCTGCTCTATCAATCCAATTTCCTTTGATGATAATGACTTCTGATATTTGATAAAAACCATTGAGGATCAAGAGAACCTTTATATGGCTTCTGGAACTGGCCTTCTTAATTGTTTGCAAAATGCTTTTTAAATTTACCTTCAAACATGTGCAACGTTGTACGAGGCGTGGGTTATGTGAATGGCAGTCCATGCAGAATTGCATGTTTAAACAGGCATATTTTTCAAATATGTACGTGTAGGTGTGCGACGGCTCGCACGAGGCGTGTACCGCGTGCATCTGAATGTGCAGACACGAGGCGGTCGAGGGCTCAACAAGGTTCGATTTTGGTCAAGATTGTGTTCACAATCATCTTCTAATCCAATCTAATGGCCGTTGCTATGAAGACTAATGGGAGGATCATCAAAACAACAATGTAACCAAATTGGTTGCTTCAAAACTTTGTTCGGGTATGTGCTTTGACTGATTACCTTAACACCAGTAATTCTTGATTTTGGCTACCTATACAGAATGATTTAACTATGTCTTGATCAATATCTTTCAGCACACATGTAAGTTCTGTAGCAAATGGTTGTTAGCAATCTCAATTCGAGTAACAACAATATTTATGGGTAGTAAGTGCTACTGCCAATCATCATGTAAACTATCCCAACTCTATATTAGTTCTATAAAATAATCGACGTCGAAAAATGACTGTGAAACTTGCAAGTTTATGCAGTTATGTTGTTTTAAACTTTGCACTAAAAATTTCCATGCATATATTGTTATGTGTATTATTAGCAATTCTGATTGTACACTCAAATTTAGGTGCTTTTGGAGAGCTAACTGTACAATAAAATGATCTACTTTGCAGTATCATTTTTTCACAAATGAAGAAATTGGAGTAATTACGGCCTTGCCGCTCTTCATGTTGTGAGAGAACCTAATCAATAGCATGCTGACATGCATCAGGAAGCCAACGGACAGCCAGATCAGGAAGGCGTGGAGCTTGAGCTGCAGCGATGATGACAACTGGGGCGTCAGCTGCAAAAACAACAGCTCAAGTGTTCAACCAAGTGTAAGTTTGCAGTAAGTCAATAGTTACAGTTCTACAATGACACAGTCAGACTTGCATCGAAAGTTAGATAGGAACATGGAAAGAATCTCTGAAACTTATTTACAGGAGAGGGAAAACTTCACACCTATTTGATCTTCAGTGGTTGAACGCTCTTGTAGCTTTGGTTGAGATCCTAAAGCTATATGAAGCACCATGGATTGAGTTTGCAAGCAAAAGGATCACACAACCTGACAGTACTGGTAGCAGTCTTTTTCTTCCAAACTGTAGCATTGATGCCTATCAATTTGCAGGTAAGTTGCACGTGTGTGACCGAGAGGTCAACCAACAAGTTGTTGATCTCTTATTCTTGGAAACTTGATCCTTGTATAACTGTCTATTAGTTAATTTTGATCAGGACCCAAATTCTTGATTGAACTTTTGGTCTGTTTAAAATACCAATATACAATATTCAGGTCCAAAGGTAAGTAGCAACCTATTTGAGCAACTTGGAAACACATCCGAATCTGGAGTAGTAGAAATTCCTAAGTGTATTGGGACATTGACATGCAGGTACTGAGTTGTGTGCTGTTTTTCAACTCAATGCTGCTCCTAATGGTTTTGTGACTGTTGAAAGGCAGTATACACCTCATAGGTAAACGACATTCTCTCTATATAATATAAGGTGTACTTATTGTCATATAGGTTACTTATTCTTTTTCTTTTCCTGATTTTGTGCATGTTATGCAGCCAGCTTTAGCAGTTCTGTTGGGCTAACAAAGGAAAGAGCAGCGCTACATAATGATACAAAGAGGACACTAAAGGAGGTTTTGCAAGTGCTTTCGATTTAATTATGCATCTTCTTGAATCCAAGTGCTAGAACATTTGTCTTTACCTGGAGGTATGGTTTGCTTCCAGCAGCAGTTTTTTAATGCATTGTTCAAGTGTCATGAACCTTGAACTAAATATTTTATTGATTATACTGTCATCTATTTTGAGCTGTGATCATGCCTTCTACTTCTATTTTACCTCCTATATTTTCATCATTGAGGTGTACTGAGTATTAATGAAGAATCTGTCTTCGGCTGAAAGTCATAAACTATCCTTTTGTTGTTACTTATTTATCGGTGTTTTTGTCTCCACGAATGATATTATCATGTCTTTGCAATTGTAGCCTTGATGCACTCTATCGATCTCAGTGGATGAGCATACACATGTTTCCAAGTGTCCATTCTATGAGATTTCATTGTTTGTCATCTACCCTGGGGGTGGACCGTAGGCATCATTGTGTTCCGGATCAGATATGTGAATGAATTATGATTTTTTATTTGTAAGATGGATATTTGTGCTTAAGTACTAATCATATAGATATATTCTTGCCTTCTGTACATGGAAAGGAAACTAGAACTTTAAGGTTCCTTGAGAATTTTCCTTGTATCATCTTCGCCTATTTTTCCTTTTCTTTTTGGTAATAAACGACTCTGTATGTATGTGGACATGAGGAGTGAGAGCAAGGTTGTATGTGAATGAACCAAGAACCCATGTACAAGCTCCAAGGTAAGATGGGAGAGCAACCTTGTACATGTCTTCTTTATTTGGTAAAAACGCATTATATGTATTTCAATTTGAGTGACTAATTGAGCATGCATAATTTAATTCATTATATATCACCTAATTTGACTTACACAGTTCATTTGAAAGGAAATGTGACTAGACAAAACATCCTACTTTATTACATCATCTTAAACCGAAGAATGGCTCGGCATGATTCCACGAGCAAAGATTTTCTTTCCGCAAAGACGTGCATTGCACGTGCACGCTTACTAGTGTGTAACTATGTTTAACATGTTCATTGTATGGCTAGCTAGTGTGGTGTGAGGGGAACTTAAATGTCAGAATGCTGATCCATCATGTGTTTGTCAGTAAATTCAGAGTAGGCAATTGAGCACCCGAGCACAAGGAAATGAGTAATATATGTTCCTCCGTTGTTTATGCCATGCTGAACAAAAACTATGTATGTATCACAACATGATGTTCAGATGCTATGAAACTCAGCAATCTCCCCTGATTACTTCAGAAACCTACAATGGTTCCGAAATCTGAACACTACTTCTCTAGGACAAACTAAGCAGCGCTGCCTAGAGAACTGGAGAATCAGGAAAGCTGAGAGAGATCCCCATCGTGTTTGTATCCACTTGATGCTTCATTTTGAGTCAATAAAATCCACCCTTTATCGAAAAAGGAAAGCTGAGATCACACCCAGTTGCTGACCGGAGAATCATCGAGCCGGAACGACGAATCCAACACAAAGTCTTGCTCAGCATCTACTCTATGTTCAGGGCTCTCGATGATGCTTAGGGGTACCTGAGGAGGCAGTGACAGCGGGAACGGCATTTTGGGAGAAAGAACGACGCTCTGCGCCGCGACACCGACGGGCTTCTCCCACATGAGCAGGTGTAGCTGGATGGGCTGCAGCGCGAGGCGGTGCAAGGAGAGCTTCTGGCTGAGGGAGATGGTGTCGAAGCAACGGACTGCGCCTGAACTGGAGATCATCCAGGGGAGGACCTTCTCGTTGGACACCCTTGATATGATCAGTAGTTTGGACGCCACTTTCGCCCGGTTGAATAGGTCGCGCAGCCCTGACCGCGTCGATGGCGCCTCGCTGTCCTCGTCGTCGTCGACCACCGATGATATGTAGATGAAACCCTGGATGAAAGAAAACAAAAGTTGCACGGTAGGTTAGATGGACATTTCTGAAAGCTGGAGTAGTGACTGGTTTTCTGTATTGTGTACAGTGGCAACTGAAAATGAACCTCTTCGGTGCGGCTCACGGCGAATCCTAGCCTGGTGTCACCTTCCTGAAGCTGTATCTCCAGCGGCATTTCTCCTGCCGTGGAGCTGTACCAAAGCCGGGCCGCCTTCACCACACCGATGTCCACCCCATGGTAATCCTCGAAACCGTAGAGCGTCGCGTTCACGAGGTTCGACATGTCGGACAACGACCCGGAGTTGACAGTGGCAGACGCCGTCTCCCCAGATATCTGAACATTTGAGTGTGTGAGGATGAAATCACTATCCGATCAAACTGAACCTTCACTAGCTATTGTCAGGTGCAAACCAACTGAATGTTGAAAGTTTGTTTTAGTAGTACGAAAATTCTGAAGTTAAGACGTATGCACCTTGGTGAGAAGAGCTTCGCTCTGCAGATTCATGAACTCGATGGGGATCCCTGAGTCCTGCGACGAGTAGAGCCATGTGTTGGCACGGGCCAACGTGTCCTCGAAGGACTCGTACCGGCACGCGTTGAGGTCCAGGGCCTTGGGGAGGACGAGCATCGAGAGGAAGCAGCTGGAGTTGGGCGTGCGTAGCGAGTCGCGCATCTTCTTGTCCCAGGGGTACGTGACGTACCCGTCCTGGAGCTGCGCCCGGCTCAGCGCCGATGCCACTCTTGTACCTCTTGTGCCTTTTGTCAAGGGAGAAGACAAGTATTTTTACATATAAATAAAGGTCATCACAATAATACTCCTACATTTTTATACTCTGTGCAAAATGTCAATTACGAATGGAAGCATGAACCAAAAGGTATCCAGAAGCAATGCCAACGAATTCCCCAAAATAAGGGATGATTTCGCCGTAAAATGAACAGCTAGAAATTGCAAGAACAATTGGAGAATTAGTAAACAACAACGTATAAATAGACTTTTTGTTTGCGGAACTTCTAGATTGATGTTAAGCCATCCATGATCAGACCAGGCAGGTAAGACAATCATGGAGCAGCACTTCACCAACAGCGAAGGACAGAAATTAACTTGCAATACTTGCCAGGAAGCCACAAACGATGGCTGTTCACAAGGACCACCACGTCGTCAAGAGTCGACCATGACGCATTCCCCCGGCGGCGACAAGAAAACGAGTGAAACGCACGAGGTAGGGACGTACTATGGGAGGAATTGACCACCACCTACACAGATGGCCAATTTCCTTGACACGTTTCAGCGATGCATTCCCGTTTTCCCAACTTTACTACTCCCTCCGTTCCAAAATATAGCGCGCCCACGCTTTTCGAGGTTCAACTTTGACCATAAATTTAACCCACGAGACCGACTGCGGCGGGATCAAAAATTATATAATTAAAAACTTTTTTTGAATACGAATTCATTGGTATAATTTTTTCGCCCGCCACAGTCGGTCTTGTTGATTAAATTAATGGTCAAAGTTGAAGCACGGAAACCGAGGACGCGCTATATTTTGGAACGGAGGGAGTATCTTCTTAGTCCACTTTGCTGCCTTTTGTTTTCTGTTTATGTAGCTATCATAACTTCTAGTTAGTGACAACTACATGCACATTGGTTTTATATCATAACACTGTGGAAGAATGGACGTGAATATGAAATGAAGAAATTTGCCTCGCAACAATGCTGCTGAAAGATCAGCCGATCGGAATATTCCCCATCTAGTCTGAACCTCAGACTTGACAGCAAGCTTGTCTTTTCGCAACTGGCGTGGAGTAGAACACATAGGCAATGCGTGCGTGCTGAAATGAAAGCCAGCCCACATCGAATCTATCTGGCTGATACTCCTCCATGTTTTCTAAAGATTTTTACTAGTGTTCATACTGAAATTGAAATGTCCCATATCATCACACGCAGACGTTTCAGGCACCGAGAATTGACAGCAAAATTATCCAGTTCATAATTCAGTAGCAGATATCACTGTCAAATCTCGCAATTTCAGTCCATGAAATTCAGGGGTGGCTCTTGGGGATCAGGAAGAGTCGGCTGTATGATTGATCGAGTTGAGTATGTACCTTGGAGGACGAGGCACTCGCTCTCGAGGCGATCGCCGAAGCCGAGCACGTAGTTGGGGTCGTGGAGGGAGCGGAGCACGTACTGCTTGCGGGCGCTGGCGCCGCCGGGGTGCGGCAGGATGCAGGCCTGCAGGTCCTTGCCGCCGCGGACGCGCACCTCCACGGAGGTGTCGCCGCGCTTGAACGCCTTGTGCAGGGCCTTGTGGAGCCCCGCGCGGCCGCCCTTGAAGGGCGCGTCCAGGGACGCCGCGCCGGAGCCCAGCCCGACCCGGACCGACTCCACCACGTCGCCCTCCTGCACCACGGCGCCGCCGCCGCCCCACTCCTCCGCCTTGGAGCTCCCCGCCACGCACTCCAGCACCACCACCACCGCCGCCTCCCGCTTCCTCCGTCCCTCCTCCTGCTCCATGGCCCGCTGGTTCCCCAGAAGCGGTGACCACGCGCGCGCTGCCCGCTTTGGGCCGGCGCCGGCGGCCAAGTGGTGCGGGCGGCAGGGGAGCAGTCAGTCACGTGCCGCCCGTGTGGCGCGCGGGGGTCTTCCACAAGGAGAGGGGGACGGGCAGGGGCTCGGCTCGATCTCCTCCGGCTCGCGCTCGTATCCCTTCCCTTGGCCCAGGACGACGCCGGAGAGCGGCCGGCGCGCTCCTCACCAGTATTTTTTTTTCTCCCTCCCCGTGCGCGTGCGTGTGCCGAGCGGAGCCGGCAGTGTGTACGTCCGTACCGGCGCGGCGAGAGAGGGTTCCCTTTTAACGAGAGGGGGACACGGGTGGGGTGACGGGGCGCGGTGGGCGAAGCCGACCAATCGCGTCGCATCGGGTGCGCGCCCCCTCCCTCGCGCTGCCGCGTCACTGCGGAGCGGGCCCCGGGCGGCAGGTGGCGCGTGGACCGGAGTGGCCGCCTCGTTGGGTTAGCGGTCGCCCGACGGGTTTGGGTTCTGGAGTCGTGTCAACCTCTCCTCTCTGGGAGTAAATTGCACAGAAGTACCACAATTGGGGCATTGGAAGCAGATTGGTACCAAGTTTGGTAATTTTTACATGTCAATACCAAGTCTGGGGCTATCCGTTACAAAAAGGTCTAAATCGCGTATAAACGCGTATTGACAGTGTATCTGACCAGCGGGGCCCACCTGTCGGGTGCCGACGTGGCATGTTTTTTTTTGCAAAAAGCCCCCTTTTTCACCGGCGCTACTATTCATCGTCTCCACACGCGGCGGCGCCGATCTAAATCGAGGGGAGGAGCCCCTCGAGCCCGAGCTCCTCTGCCTCCTGTAACCTCCGCCCCGCCCCGGCGTCCCGCTCACCGTGCCTGCTTGCAGCCGACGCAGGGGAGGCAGCCGGACTTGGCGCAACTCCGGCGACAGGGAGCGACGAAGGGTGCAGGAACCGACGGATCTATATGGCGACTCGTGCGGCGGAGGGCGGGAGGGATGGTGCTGGTCCTGTGTTCATACGGCAGAGAGGGAGGAAACAGGGAGGTGGCGAGGGGACCTAGTCGCCAGCGATGGCTGCTCCGGCGAGGTGCATGGGGCGGGGTCGACAAGACCCCCGGGCGGAGAAGGCTGGGAGGAGGAGCCTGGGCACGAGGAGACGACGCCGCGCTGGTGAGCGAGCTGGGGAGCTCGGGAGGAGGCGCGAGGGATCCTCGTGGCTGCTGCTCGCCGGCGATGGCTGGGGGCGGGGTCGATGAGACCCTCGGGCGGAGGCGGCTGGGAGGAGGATCCCAGGCATGAGGAGGCGGCGGCGCGCTGGTGAGCTCGGGAGGAGGCGCGAGGGGACCTTGTGGCTGCTGCTGCTCGCCGACGACGGCTGGAGCGACCGGTCTCCTCCCCTGCTTCT
>NC_041388.1:424673652-424700060 GCF_002162155.2 Triticum dicoccoides | reverse complement strand
GGGTTCCTGAAAAAAAGTGCCCCGTCGGCAGCTGACAGGCGGGCCCCGCCGGTCAGATACACTGTCAATACGCGTTCATACGCGATTTAGACCTTTTTGTAACGTATAGCCCCAGACTTGGTGCTGACATGTAAAAATTACCAAACTTGGTACCAATCTGCTTCCAATGCCCCAATTGTGGTACTTCTGTGCAATTTACTCCCTCTCTGGTCGCTCTCACGTCGCCGTACAGTGCTGTGCCGTGTCTGTTGGGACCATCTCATGCCGCGCCGCCCGACCGGCGTAGACACACACGTCACAGAAATGCACATGCTCGCACAAAGTCTAAATAAGGATAAAATTCCCCGGAATTGCTAGTTGAGCTCGATTATTGAAGTAAAATATAAAACCAGACCTTTTAGGTTCTAGGAAATTCTGAAGAAAATACGCACGCGTAGTAATGGATTTGCCCCTCAACCCTTGTGGATCCGTAAATCAGAGAGCATGCCGCAAAGAACGCAAAGAATTAAAATACCCCACTCCCTCATGGTGAACATCTCCTTGTGATCGAGATGAGTCCTAGCTGCCGGGAGGGGTGGGAGGGGTCGAATCGAAGTTCCCTTAGGTAGCCGCCGGGAGGGGTGGAAGGGGTCGAACCGGAGTTCCCTTAGGTAGCCGCGGGTAGTGGTGGAAGGGGTCGAACCGGAGTTCCCTTAGGTAGCCGCCGGTAGTGGTGGAAGGGGTCGAACCGGAGTTCCCTTAGATAGCCGCCAGGAGGGGTGGAAGGGGTCGAACCAGAGCTCCCTTAGGTAGCCACCGAAGTACAATTCTCGTTAAATTTATGTGCTTAGTAGAAATGAAGCGAACAAAGGTACGCTCGCTTGTTGTCTTGTTCTCTGCCGTGTACTGGGATCGCTCGCCAGCTAGGCTTCTAGAATAACATTGTACGAGAACATAGGCTCGTGGAGTCAAGAGACACATGACCAAAGGCAGCATGCGTGTGCTGCAGTACCATGGCGCTCGGTGGGATGCGTTGGAGTCCGCAGCGGTCGCGCTAGATGTCAACGTGGGCTGCAGCAAGCCTGTCGTCGCCTCCAGCGGAGCATCCTGGAGGCCACTACTCCGATCCCTGCGGCGAGCTGTGGTGGAGTGGCCTTCATGGCGAGAACGGTCCGATTTGAAAGAAGAAGGCATGCGAAAAAACGACGCCGATGACAAGGAAGTAGAAGCCATCGAGGTCATGCGACATCCTCTCATGGCGATGTGCGGTGGGGAGTTTGGTGGTGGCCATGGGCAATGGGATGTCCCTAACCTGAATCTTCTACCCGACACGGGTGGTCATGGTGGTGTGCACCGGGGCTGCAGCAACCATGGCATCAGTGACTATCGTCACATTAACCTTTCTTATTCTATCAGTGGAGGCTAGGGATTGGGACAGAGTGCAGCGGTGCAAGGAATGTGGCGGCGTGAGCAGGTTCCATGTGGACGTTGGGGCTACGATGTTCGCCGACTATGAGTGGCTAGTCGGGTGGT
Organism: Triticum dicoccoides; assembly: GCF_002162155.2. Taxonomy (NCBI): domain Eukaryota; kingdom Viridiplantae; phylum Streptophyta; class Magnoliopsida; order Poales; family Poaceae; genus Triticum; species Triticum dicoccoides. Next base: position 424,698,548 of record NC_041388.1, on the reverse strand, counting down.
GTGCGATACCGTGGTGGTGGCTCACATGACGGACGCACGGGCAGCGGCCCTGGGGTCATGGTGGATGTTATAGGGTCAAACCCGCACCGTGTCATGGATGACACCCCCCCCAACGAGCGAAGTGGTGGTCTATGATGGCTAGATGTCCCACTCATCTGTAGAGCCTTTCGGGCTTGGCATGGAGTACAAGAAGGCATGAGTTTTGGAAGAGTCGTCTTCAAGATGACGATTGAAATAATTCCGAGGTGAAACTCTTGTTTTGGCCTTGATTGGTTGGACTCGGCATTGGCGAACTTGCGTCGTTACCTTATTGAAGCCATTATCTTCTTGCTGATGTGTCGGCCTTCGGTGGTTGGTTTCGGCGACCATGATGAAAATCCTTGTCTCAGTCGTCTTCGGCCAGACGTGATGATGATGATGCAAGATTGTTTATTCCTTCTTGAAGTCATTGCAGCGGAAGAATTCGACTTAATTGTCTATTTTTATTCATATCTTATAATGGTTTAGCCATGGTTGCTCTTGTTATTTACTCCAATTAATATTAATAAGATATGTTGGGGGTTTAACCTCTTTTTTTTAAATGCTCACATTTTAACAATGCAATTTGGTCTGATGTTAAACAGGTTTGGTGGTTGATCCTAGTTATTCTAAAGAAATGACAATCTTGCTCAAGGAGGATCATCTGGAAAAAAAACCAAAATGTCTTTCCCAGATGGTCTTCCTCACCAATTGTTGATGGGTGACAAAGTTTGAACTAAGCACTCAAGGTGCTCTTAAACAAGCTCTCCTGTCTCACATGTCCCTATTTAGTGCAAGATCATGTTCTTGCATACTCCAAGCACCGGTGATCCCTATGCTCCACTCCCCAAGCAAACCTTGGGATCCAAAAGCGTCGGTCGTCGTTTCCATCACCCCACTTGAGTTGGAAAATTCGTTGAGTTAATATTTTCTGTTGAAGAAAAAATGGCATCTACACCATCTTCAACAGAAGTCCCAAAGGAGCTTTGGTTGCTTGGATGTTGTCCGATGATAGCTATGAAGAAAGACAATTTCCGTCTTGTGCTCAATGCTAATTATTTGAGATGTATAAGATGATCACCTAGTATTGATGTGTGTTTATATTGCCTGTTTTTTCCATTCAAATTGCTAGACTTGTAATAGCTACCAAACCTGGTGGTTTCACTTTTAATGGAACCGGGAGGACTTTGCCCCATTGTGAAGTCGTGATAATAAAAAGACTTGACCGCTAATGTAAATTAACTTAACTATTTTTCTACGAAATATCAAACAAAAATAGAGATAATTAATGTTCGCTAACCATCTTTAGAGAGTCATTATTGTCAACTCGACTTTGGAATGGTTATTTTTAAGTCAATTCATGGTAGCCATGAGGTCATTGTTTTCTTATCCATTTGCACTTGCACAAAACGTAAACTCTAGTTGATCAGTTCCCAAAAGGCGTCTCAATGGTCATTCATAAATATTATATCTCAATCATCTTGGAATAACAAAACAAAATTATGAGTGTGGTATCCATGGTTATGAACAAGTCCTCCCGAGTTTGGGGTGAAACGGGGTCTCTGCTGAGCTCCAGAATTATACTTCCCTTGTCCATACTTCCTCTTGCGGCTGTCAATCTGCTGCTGCTTCCCTTCAAGCATGAGAGCTCTATCCACCAACTCCTGATAGTTATTAAAATTGGCCACCATCAACTGCATGCTCAACTCATCATTCAGTCCTTCCAAAAACTTCTCCTTCTTGGTTGCATCTGTAGCGACGTCATCTGGAGCATAACGTGCTAGCTTACTAAATCCATCCACATACTGGCCAACAGTGTGCCCTCCTTGGCGTAAGTTGCGAAACTCATGCTTCTTCATGGCCATAGCTCCTGCTGAAACATGGGCAGTGCGAAAAGCCTGCTGGAACTGGTCCCCATGTAACAGTGGCTATATGATACGTGACAGTGTAATTCTCCCACCATGAGGCTGCTGGTCCACCCAATTGGTGTGCGGCAAAATGTACCTTCTCAGCATCTGTGCATCCTGCAGTGGTTAACTCCCTTCCAATCCTACGGAGCCAATCATCTACAACAATCGGCTCGGTGCTACTGGAAAACACCGGCGGCTGCAACCTTAGGAAACGGGCTAAGTTGTCAACTGGGGGTGATGGTGGGTTGTTGTTGTTGTTGTTGTTGCCTTGGTTCTGAACTAACAATTGCATCAAGGTATTCTACTGCTGGATCAACTGAGTGAGCTCCGGTGGAAAGGTAAATCCGGGGTCATGTCTCGGAGGCATCTGAGGGTTTAGAGGGAAGAGAAATAGAATAGAATAAGGTCTAGTGAGAAAACACTACCCATATGCACATGAGACAAACACAATCATATCAATCAATCAATCAAGCAAGGCATACAATCGGTCTAAAACTATCGTTACAAAAGTGCTTGGACTATACTATATACATGGTGGAATACTACTACTAATATGGTAGTCTACTAGAAATATCGATCGGTTGAAGACTCCATGATATCTGCTCTAGCTTCATCAACATAGTCATCATCGTTATCATCGGGGTCCGAGTCGGTGTCGTCGATGATGATGTAGTTCTCCGGGCAAGTGGAATCGTCATCTCCTCCTCCTGGCGCGGGGTCTCCCATGAATACTCCTAGCTTCCTTTCCAGATCGTCATTCTTCTCCACTAGTACGACGATTTCCTCCTCATAATCTTCGCGTGTGGCCTTGAGTTCTTCCTCCAGCTCCGTGATCCTTGTCATCGCCTTCTTCAGATCTATCATGCATGCGCACATCTGGTTCTCCTAGTGTCGAATGTGCTGTTTCAAATGAGTAGAAGGAACCGGTCCACCATAAACAAGTGGTGGTTCCACATGAGCAAAGATGCCGGTGCCATTTTTACCACTAGAAGACGGAGCCTTTTCACTACTAGCTTCCCCCTTGTCGGGGATAACATCTGTCACCTTGTCGGTGGGATCACCCACTTTCAACGGTGCGGTGGAAAGTTTAAACCCCTCAAGAAATTTAGTAAACATGATTTCAACCTCGGTCGTCATGGAGGTCTTCAATGTCTCTAAGGCCACATTGAACTCCTCACGAGAGACCGAGGTTCCCCCATCGCCCGTAGACGAGATCGGATTCACACTGGAGTGTTCCTCCACACCGTCTATGGTATCAGCCATACTCTTTGGACGGTAAAGTCCTTAATAAAGAGACGAGGCTCTGATACCAATTGAAAGGATCGATATGGTTGACTAGGGGGGGTGAATAGGCAACTACTAATTTTTTAACTTAAATTTATCAAATTAAACTTTGCATCAAAGTAGGTTGTCTAGATGTGCAACTAGGTGAGCAACCTATATGATGCATTACCAACAAGCAAACAAGCAAGCAAGAGAAGTAACACTAAAGAGCTTGCACAAGTAAAGGTAAGAGATAACCAAGAGTGGATCCGGTGAAGACGAGGATGTGTTACCGAAGTTCCTTCCCTTTGAAGGGAAGTACGTCTCCGTTAGAGCGGTGTGGAGGCACAATGCTCCCCAAGAAGCCACTAGGGCCACCGTATTCTCCTCACGCCCTCACACAATGCGAGATGTCGTGGTTCCACTATTGGTGCCCTTGAAGGCGGCGACCGAACCTTTACAAACAAGGTTGGGGCAATCTCCACAACTTAATCGGAGGCTCCCAACAAAACCACGAAGCTTCACCACAATGGACTATGGCTTTGTGGTGACCTCAACCGTCTAGGGTGCTCAAACACCCAAGAGTAACAAGATCCGCTAGGGATGAGTGGGGGAATCGAAAATCCCTTGGTGGAAGTGTAGATCGGGGCCTTCTCAACCACTCCCGAGCAAATCAACAAGTTTGATTGGCTAGAGAGATAGATCGGGCAAAAATGGAGCTTGGAGCATTTAATGGAGCTTGAGCAATAAATGGAGCTTGAGGGGGAAGAGGTAGGTCAAAGGGAAGAAGGGGACCCCTTTTATAGTGGGGGCAACAATCCAACCGCTGCCCCCCACCAACCAGCCGCGCACAGGGCGGTACTACCGCTAAGAGAGGGCGGTACTACCGCTAGGTCGGCGGTACTGCGGCACCAGCCAGCGGCACTGCCGCGCAGAGAAGATAAGGAGGGAATAGGACCCAACGCGGTACTACCGCGGTGGTAGGGGCGGTACTACCGCTCCTGAAACGGTACTACCGCCTCTACAACTGCAACTAGTGCCGCAAAACCCGACACGAGAAAAAGAGCCCTCGAGTCGAGACGGTAGGAGCCAGACAGCCCAGCGGTACTACGGCAGCGGGGTCACGGGCGGTACTACCACTATGGAGCGGAACTACCGCTTGTGACCCTTCGGCCGTACTACCGCTGGTAGTGCGGTACTACCGCTGAGACACAGAAGAGAGAGAGAGAGGATCTCTCCAAAGAGGCTGAGGACGAGGCGGTGGTGCCAGGCACCCCAGCGGTACTACTGTTGTGGAGTCACGGGCGGTACTACCGCTGTGGAGCGGTACTGCCGCTTGTGGCTCCTCAGCGGTACTACGGCTGGGTTGTGTGGTACTACCGCTGGGACCCAGACAGGACAAAGAAAAGTGGAGAGATCTCTTCAATGGAATGGAAAAGCTCGGAGGGTGAGAAGCTGATGTGTACATGTTGATTCCACCCATGCAATACCCCAGCGGACCCCCTCTTGATAGAACGGTGCCCTCTACGCAACTAGTCCACCGAGAGAGAAACAAAAGAGCTACACCGTCTTGAAAGACACTCTGAAGGGAAGAAAACGTCTTGTGCCAGGGGTGAATCTGTGAACTATTCAAAGCACATAATTAGTCCGCAAACATGTTGTCATTAATCACCAAAACTACCTTGAGAGAGATATGCCGTAACAATCTCCCCCTTTTGGTGGATTGATGACAACTAGGGATTTGTGCAAGGAAAAGAAATAAATGTAAGAAAACTAAGAACTACAAAATATAGACGGGCTCCCCCAGAATGTGTGCACCTAGTTAGAGGAGCATTCGGAAAGCAAGACACACACATTCGGATCAACACTCCCCCTATATTTTATAGTCCAACAATACTAAGCACAAGATATATGAGAGAAGAGTATAAAATAGGACAAGCATGCAACTCATAATAAACTACAGTACTGAATAGACATAAGTAATAAGGTAGCGATAGGGAGCATATGTCTCACACCATATGTCTAGAACTTAGGTCTCACAGGCACCAAACCAAACCAAACAAAGACACCAAGAGAACACACAAGAAAACACAAGACGGCACACACAAACTCAAAGCACGACAACAATACAAATCCCTACACTCTCTCCCCCTTTGGCAGCAAGACACCAAAAAGGGCAAAGAGTGACGCTACGACTCCAGGTGATGGGAAGATGAGGATCTCGAACATGACATCTCAGCGTGATCGTCTGCATCTTCATCGTGGGTCGAAAACTGCTCGGCATCGGAGTCGATCCAAGGGCAATGCTGATGAATCCATTCCTCCTCTTCAGTGATCTGACCCTCAGAACCACTGGCAACTGTCGCTCCCATCTGACGCATGAGCTCCTTGTGCCGCATCCTGGCATGCTTCTCCGCCACATGAGTGATGTACATACCATGAGACTCCATGCAGAACTTCTTCATCTTGCGTTTAAGCTTCTGTGCCCACGACGGTTCTGTACTAGAGGGCCCAAAGTCCTCCTCGTGATCATCAATGGCAGCCCCACCCTCGGTCCCCATGGCAGCAGCAGCAGCAGACGGACCCCCTGTTTGAGGCGCTGGGGTGACCCAATTGTCCTTCTTCCTCAGACGCTTGATCTCATGAGAAACCAAGTCTCCAGTTTCTAACAACACTCTGGGATAGATCTATGCCCAGGCCATCTCAATGAGCCTCATGATGAATGGACCATATATCGGGCACTTGCGCTCAGACATGGCAGAGAGAAGTTCAGACCACATGACATGAGAAATATCCAGGCTCTCTCCAGTGTTTGCGTCCTTCTCATGCTGACAGAACAGAAGCATGTCCACGAGATAAGAGTGGGCCATATCCAGATTCCCGATGCGAGGAAAGAGAGTCTCACGGAAGATACGATGAAGAATGTCCAGATACAGAGACATCTCATAGGTTTTCTTCTTAGTCACTGGGTGAACTTTCATAGTGCAGTAGGGCCAAAGGGCTTGCTTGTGGGTGGACGTATCATTGCGGTGAGGACGGAAACCGACTGGAGTCTCAAGCCCGTGATCCACCAGATCAAGTAACTCCATGAAAGCCTTCCACTTGACGGAAAGCAGCTTGCCATTGGTCATCCATGTCAGAGTTCTGTCGACATCTGTCCCAAGATGAACGGTGGCAAAGAATTGAGCCACCAAATCTGCATCGAAATCCTTGTTGAATTGCATGATCCTGAGAATGTTCAGCTGAGTGCACATCTGAAGGGCTTTGCCAAAGTACTCTGGGTCCTTCTCCATAGCATCAGTGTCAATGGAGCGAACATCAACAAAGAGATTCATCTTGGCCTTGATCACATCAAAATAGATGGCAAACTGAAATCGGTTCCAGAACGGGCGGTTGACCAAAGTGGGTTCTTGGTCCACCTCATAGGGATTGCGGCGACGCTTTTCCCAAAACTCCTTGTTGGTCATCTCAGTCACAGTCTTCCCCTTTGGCTTGTTGGCGGATCTCTTCGATTGTTGAGGAGGTGGAGGAACACTTGCAGATGCACTTGCTGGAGGCGGTTGGGTGCTAGAGGAACCACCGGCTGGCTCAGAGGTGCGGTAGCATTTTGATGTTGCACGCCCGGGGTTGATACGGCGAGTTTGATGCTCAGAATGATCATCACCTGGAGCCAAACACAAGAACACGCAAAACAACCAGAAAGAACGAGCATAAGCCAACAAACACAACAAAAAGGATCAAGGTAAAGCAGGAATATGATGGAATTTGGCAGGCAGCGGTAATACCGTGACATGCCCGCGGTAGTACCGCCCAAGCGGTAGTACCGTACCAAAGAGAGCGGTAGTACCGCTCGAGGTCAAGTGGTAGTACCGCTCCAACGAGAGCGGTAGTACTGCTCGAGGCGGAGAAACAGCGGTTTCCTACATCACGAGGCGGAGAAACAATGGTTTCCTACTACCGTGGTCAGATCCGGCACTACCGGCCAGCCAAATTCAAAAATATTCCTACCAAACTCTAATCGAGATAGTCTAGTTGCCTTCTCCAACCAACTCAAGCCTAGATTTAGCGAAAAATCTAGAGATGCAACCACCATTGCCTCTAAGAAACAAGATCTGGAAACGAGACAAAAGGAGAGAAGGAACGGGGGCAATACCGGCATCCATGGCAAGAGAACAAGGTGGGGATCGACTCCACCAAAGGAAACGGAGAGGGACATCCCGGAGACGGAGATCCGCCGGAGCCCTCCCGCGGTGAGTTGAGGCTGGAGAGAGGAAGAGGAAAGAGGGGGCGAAGCGAATGGGTATGGGGGAGAAGAAACCTCCCCCTGCCCCGATATAACCCCTGGTCCCGTCCCTCAGCGGTAGTACCATGCTGGGGGGCGGTAGTACCGCTTATGAGCGGTAGTACCACGCACCACCAGCGGTAGTACCGCCCAGCACGCCACGGCAACCTAACAACATGGCTTTTGCTCGAACAAAACGGCAAGAAAAGAGAGCACACCAGCAAACGACCAAGACACACCTATTCAAAAGAGGACGGTGGCTGAGGCCACCTATGTTTGAGTCAAGAGGTATGGCACCGCGAAGATTTTAACCTTGGGCCCATGACCAAAACTCGTCTTTGAAACACAAGTACCATCAACAATGGCTAAAGTGAAAGACTTGATCAATTTATGCATAATGGGGGGAGGGAGAGTTCATTGAGAGAACAACACTCCCCCTATGTCCATGCCTACACCTAAACTAGACAGCAAATTGAGCGTGGTGGGGTGTGCAAGGGTTCAAGCCACATTGCTCGAATCAATGATATTTAGCTCATGCCTTAACTCACGAAATCTTGCTTCATCCAAGGGCTTCATGAAAATATCTGCAAGGTTGTCATGAGTGTTGAGATAGTTGAGCTCGATCTCTCCTCGCCTAATGTGATCCCGGATGAAGTGATACTGAATCTCAATATGCTTCGTCTTGAAGTGTTGCACCGGGTTGAGAGAGATCTTGATGGCACTTTCATTGTCACACCAAAGAGGCACTTTGTCACAAGTGACACCATAATCCTTTAAAGTTTGCCTCATCCATAGGAGTTGTGCACAACAACTACCGGCGGTAACATACTCCGCCTTAGTGGATGAGAGAGACACACAACTTTGCTTTTTGGAAGACCAACTTACCAAATAGCAACCAAGGAATTGGCACCCTTCGGAAGTGGACTTCCTATCCACTTTGTCTCCCGCCCAATCGGAATTCGAGTACCCTAAAAGCTTGAAGTTTGATCCTCTTGGGTACCATAAGCCAAAGTTTGAGGTATGAGCCAAATATCGAAAGATTCGTTAGACCGCCACATAGTGACTTTCCTTAGGTGCGGCTTGAAACCGTGCACAAATTCCCACACTCAACATGATGTCCGGTCTAGATGCACAAAGGTAAAGCAAGGATCCAATCATGGAACGATATACCTTTTGATCCACCACTTTACCATTTGGATCTAAGTCAAGTTGGCACTTGGTGGGCATTGGAGTGGAAGCCGGCTTGACGTCACTTAGCTTGAATCTCTTGAGCATGTCTTGAGTGTATTTGGATTGATTGATGAAGGTTCCTTCTCTTCTTTGCTTCACTTTGAACCCTAGAAAGAACTTCAACTCTCCCATGGAGGACATCTCGAACTTTGAGGTCATGAGAGCGGCAAATTCCTCATTGAAAGCTTTGTTAGGAGAACCAAAGATAATGTCATCAACGTACAATTGGCACACAGACAACTCCCCTTTGACCTTCTTAGTAAAAAGAGTGGGGTCGATTAGCCCAACTTCAAAACCACGGTCTTGTAACAACTCGGTAAGGTGGTCATACCACACACGTGGGGCTTGTTTAAGGCCATAGAGTGCCTTATCGAGTTGATACACATGATCGGGAAAGTAGGGATCCTCGAATCCGGGGGGTTGCTTGATGTAAACCAACTCATTAATAGGACCATTAAGAAAAGCACTTTTCACATCCATTTGTTGTAACTTAAAGTTATGATGAGAAGCATATGCAATCAACATGCGAATGGATTCAAGACGAGCAACAGGAGCAAAGGTTTCACCGTAGTCGATACCCTCGACTTGGGAGTGCTTTGTGCTACCAAACGAGCCTTGTTGCGAATGATAATCCCATGGGCATCTTGCTTGTTCTTAAATATCCACTTGGTTCCTATGACATTGTGATTCCCGGTTGGTGTTGGCACCAATCTCCACACTTTGTTGCACTCGAAGTTGTTGAGTTCTTCATGCATGGCATTGAGCCAATCCGGATCTTCTAGCGCTTCATAGACCTTGTGGGGTTCCACACAAGAGACAAACGCGTGATGCTCACAATAATTTGCTAATTGTCTACGAGTGCTTACCCCCTTTCTTAATCTTCCAAGCACATTCGTCATGAGATGATCCTTGGTGGAGAGCTTGGAAGCAACCTTGGTGGCACGACGCTCTAATTCCTCCTCGGGGGTGAGACGAGGAGTGGTCACTTGATCATCTTGAGCGTCGTCTTGGGCTTGTTCTTGTTCTTAAACTTGCTCGGAGGAGAGAACTTGACCTTGAGCATCGCTTGATGTGTCAACACCGTCTTGAGCGTGATCTTGCCCTTGGTCAGGTTCTTGAGGATGAGGGCCTTCATGTTGTTCTTCGGAAGCGTGTGGGCCTTGGGTTGGTGATGGATCCACTTGAGTGGAGCTTTGCCCTTATCCTTCGGCCACAAGGGGTTCCTCAATGGGTAGGATAAAGCCAACACCCATTATTCTTATGGCTTGGGGAGGAATTTCATCACCTACATCACAAGTGCCACTTTGCTCCACTTGAGAGCCGTTATTCTCATCAAACTCCACGTTACACGTCTCCTCAATAAGTCCCGTGGATTTATTGAGGACACGGTAAGCATGAGAGTTTGTAGCATAGCCAACAAATATGCCCTCATAAGCTCTAGCCTCAAATTTAGACAACCGAACACCTTTCTTGAGAATGAAACACTTACACCCAAATACCTGGAAGTACTTGAGATTGGGCTTGTTACCGGTGAGTATCTCATATGGAGTCTTGTTCAAGCCCTTGCGGAGGTAGAGCCGATTGGATGCATGACACGCGGTGTTGATGGCTTCGGCCCAAAAGTTGTACGAAGACTTGAACTCCGCCATCATGGTCCTTGCCGCATCCATCAACGTCCGGTTCTTCCTCTCCGCAACACCGTTTTGTTGAGGGGTGTAGGGTGCGGAATATTGATGCTTGATTCCCTCATCACTAAGAAACTCATCCAAGGTTTAGTTCTTGAACTCGGTGCTGTTGTCACTTCTTATTGTCAAGATCTTTGCATTGTGTTGACGTTGTGCTTCATTTGCAAAGTCAATGACGGTTTGTTGGGTCTCGCTCTTCCTCTTGAAGAAATACACCCACGTGTACCTTGAGTAGTCATCCACAATCACCAAGCAATACTTCCTACCTCCAAGACTATCGAAGGATGGAGGCCCAAAGAGATCCATGTGAAGGAGCTCCAAAGTCCTCTTTGAATAAATGATAGTCGCGGGAGGGTGAGCCTTCTCATGTATCTTTCCTTCGATACAGGCACTGCAAGCACGATCTTTAGCAAAACTAACATTCGTTAGTCCACGGACATGGTCCCCCTTGAGGAGACTTTGCAAAGATCTCATATTGACATGGGCTAAACGGCGATGCCAAAGCCATCCCACATCAACTTTAGCCATTAGCCATGTCGCGGTCTTAGTGGGTCGCTCCGAAAAGTTAATCACATATAGACCGTTCTCAACATGCCCAACAAAGGCTACTTTAAGAGTCTTGCTCCACAAGAGGGCCACGGTATCGATATCAAAGAAAGTGGCAAAGCCCATGATTGCAAGTTGACGAACGGAAAGTAAATTGTATGCAAGGGACTCAACAAGCATGACCTTCTCGATCGTGAGATCATGAGAGATGACCACCTTGCCAAGTCCCAATACCTTAGAAGATGAGGCGTCACCCCACTCGACATTGGTGGGCATAGATGGAACCTTGTGCACATCCACCACCAAGTCCTTGCTTCCGGTCATATGATTTGTAGCTCCGCTATCGAGCAACCATGATCCCCCACCGAAAGCAAACACCTACAAGAGATCAATACTTGGTTTTAGGTACTCATTTTGTAATGGGTCCTTTGATGTTAGTAACAAGGGTCTTTGGAACCCAAATAGACCATTCAATGTATTCATGAGGAGAACCAACAAATTTGGCATAAACATGCCTATCACTAGCATGACATAACACATAAGACAAATTAAAATCGCCGGCTTTGTTGGGAGGGGTGGCATTGCCCTTCTTGACATTGCCGCCCTTTGCAATGTTCTTCTTCTTCTCCTTGGACACACTCTCTCCCTCCTTCACAAAGGTTTGCATGAGAGGAAGAGGTCGTTTGGTCTTGTCATTCTTCTTCTTGTTCTTGGAGTCGGGCATGTACCCAACCCCTTCCTTGGCCACGACTTCCCTTTGACTACTCAAAAGGTCATTGAGGTTCTTTTCACCTTGTATGCACGACACAAGGCCTTTCTCAAGCTGCTCCTTCAACTTAGCATTTTCCTCAACAAGATGTATATGCTCACAACACGGGTTAGTAGCATTTGCATTGTCAATTAAAACCATATGAGGAAATGTGGCTTTCTCCTTAGTTAGCTTCACTTGGAGTTGATCATGAGACTCCTTGAGACTAGCGTGAATACCCTTCAAGGCCTTATGGGCCTTGTCAAGTATATCAGACTCCTCTTTGAGTCTAGCAAGATCAACCCCAAGTTTGGCCTTCTCGGAATTTAGCACACGAGAAACAACAAGAACATGATCATAATCATTCTTTAACTTAGCATGATCAACGTTGTGTGACTCCATAAGAGCCAAACGAAGACCACGCTCTTCCTCAAGAGTATTGGAAAGATCCGAAATCTCATCGGCATAGTCACGACTATGCCCTTCCATCTTAGTGATGGTATCTTCGTGAGCCTCGATCATGTCATTGGCTTCACCAAGTTGTTCCAAGAGAGCAACAAAGTGCTTCTTGGATTTACCCTTAAGTTTACCCATAAAGGCCTCAAACTCATTTGCCTCCACATTAGCTCCCTCATGTTCATCAATGCTATCCATCGAAGAAGGATGATTAATGATGGTAGTTTTGATGTTGGGGGTTACCTTGTTGGTGGCTTTAGCCATGAGGCACTTGGCGGTGATGCTCTCATTGGGTGAGTCGAAGAGAGACACCCGTGGAGTCGTCGCAATGGCAACGGAGGCCATGGCAACCGACTCATCACTTTCATCATCGTCATCATCCTCATTGTACTCTTCTTGTACCAATCCCCTAGGAGGCGTCTTCTTGGTGAAGTTGCTCTTGTTGGGGAACGACTTGGCATTGTCCTTTCGAATGAGCTTGCCACCATTGTCTTCCCTCTTCTCATACGGGCATTCCGCAACAAAATGACTCACGTTGCTGCAATTGTAGCAAGTTCTTACACGTTGCTTGCCCCTCGTGCCACTTGAGTTGTTTTTGCTAAAGTTTGGCCTCGAGTTTTTTTTGCTCCAAAATTGCCTTGAAGCAAGTGCCATGTGTTCATGATATGCATACTTCGTATCTTCGGGGTTGCTCTCCTCTTCTTCCTCTTCTTCTTCTTCAACGGTGAGCTTGGCCTTCAATGCAAGGTTAGGCCTCTTTGCCCTTTGAGAACGAAGCACCACATTGTCGGCGGTCTTGTCCAAAATGTTCATGGCCACAAACTCATCCAACACTTCGCTTGAGGTCAAAGTGTGGAAGTCCAGTCTTTGATGAATGACGGAGGACATGGCCTTGTGATAGGGCATCATTGCCTTGAGGAATTTGTGCTTGATCCAATTGTCATCCGTGTCCTTGCTCCCGTGATCTCGTAGTGAGACCGCGAGTTTGGTCAATGTCCGATAAAGCTCACGAGGTTCTTCATCTTCTTTCATTGCAAACTCATCGGCCTCATCTTGTACCACTTCATAATTGGAGCGCTGAATGCTTGCGCTTCCCCGGTAGAGAGAGACAACACAATGCCATGCATCTTTGGCCAAGGCGAAGGGACGAAGATGAGGTAGGTCTTCGGGTGGAATTGCATCTTGGATGATGAAGAGAGCATTCTCATTGAATTGATTGTCCGCGGCTTCTCGAGGAGTGAAGTTGCTTGAATCATGCGGATAGAAACCTTCTTCAATGATTCTCCAAAGGTTAGTGTTCACATAATTTAAATGACGTTTAAAGCGGTAAACCCAAGAATCAAAGTCCTCATTTTTCACAATCTTAGGGGGAGGACCGGCATGATTCAAATGAGTAGAAGGAACCGGTCCACCATAAACAAGTGGTGGTTCCACATGAGCAAAGATGCCGGTGCCATTTTTACCACTAGAAGACGGAGCCTTTTCACTACTAGCTTCCCCCTTGTCGGGGATAACATCTGTCACCTTGTCGGTGGGATCACCCACTTTCAACGGTGCGGTGGAAAGTTTAAACCCCTCAAGAAATTTAGTAAACATGATTTCAACCTCGGTCGTCATGGAGGTCTTCAATGTCTCTAAGGTCACATTGAACTCCTCACGAGAGACCGAGGTTCCCCCATCGCCCGTAGACGAGATCGGATTCACACTGGAGTGTTCCTCCACACCGTCTATGGTATCAGCCATACTCTTTGGACGGTAAAGTCCTTAATAAAGAGACGAGGCTCTGATACCAATTGAAAGGATCGATATGGTTGACTAGGGGGGTGAATAGGCAACTACTAATTTTTTAACTTAAATTTATCAAATTAAACTTTGCATCAAAGTAGGTTGTCTAGATGTGCAACTAGGTGAGCAACCTATATGATGCATTACCAACAAGCAAACAAGCAAGCAAGAGAAGTAACACTAAAGAGCTTGCACAAGTAAAGGTAAGAGATAACCAAGAGTGGATCCGGTGAAGACGAGGATGTGTTACCGAAGTTCCTTCCCTTTGAAGGGAAGTACGTCTCCGTTAGAGCGGTGTGGAGGCACAATGCTCCCCAAGAAGCCACTAGGGCCACCGTATTCTCCTCACGCCCTCACACAATGCGAGATGTCGTGGTTCCACTATTGGTGCCCTTGAAGGCGGCGACCGAACCTTTACAAACAAGGTTGGGGCAATCTCCACAACTTAATCGGAGGCTCCCAACAAAACCACGAAGCTTCACCACAATGGACTATGGCTTTGTGGTGACCTCAACCGTCTAGGGTGCTCAAACACCCAAGAGTAACAAGATCCGCTAGGGATGAGTGGGGGAATCGAAAATCCCTTGGTGGAAGTGTAGATCGGGGCCTTCTCAACCACTCCCGAGCAAATCAACAAGTTTGATTGGCTAGAGAGATAGATCGGGCAAAAATGGAGCTTGGAGCATTTAATGGAGCTTGAGCAATAAATGGAGCTTGAGGGGGAAGAGGTAGGTCAAAGGGAAGAAGGGGACCCCTTTTATAGTGGGGGCAACAATCCAACCGCTGCCCCCCACCAACCAGCCGCGCACAGGGCGGTACTACCGCTAAGAGAGGGTGGTACTACCGCTAGGTCAGCGGTACTGTGGCACCAACCAGCGGCACTACCGCGCAGAGAAGACAAGGAGGGAATAGGACCCAACGCGGTACTACCGCGATGGTAGGGGCGGTACTACCGCTCCTGAAACGGTACTACCGCCTCTACAACCGCAACTAGTGCCGCAAAACCCGACAAGAGAAAAAGAGCCCTCGAGTCGAGGCGGTAAGAGCCAGACAGCCCAGCGGTACTACGGCAGCGGGGTCACGGGTGGTACTACCGCTATGGAGCGGAACTACCGCTTGTGACCCTTCGGCCGTACTACTGCTGGTAGTACGGTACTACCGCTGGGACACAGAAGAGAGAGAGAGAGAGAGGATCTCTCCAAAGAGGCTGAGGACGAGGCAATGGTGCCAGGCACCCCAGCGGTACTACTGCTGTGGAGTCACAGGCGGTACTACTGCTGTGGAGCGGTACTGCCGCTTGTGGCTCCTCAGCGGTACTACGGCTGGGTTGCGCGGTACTACCGCTGGGACCCAGACAGGACAAAGAGAAGTGGAGAGATCTCTTCAATGGAATGGAAAAGCTCGGAGGGTGAAAAGCTGATGTGTACGTGTTGATTCCACCCATGCAATACCCCAGCGGACCCCCTCTTGATAGAACGGTGCCCTCTACGCAACTAGTCCACCGAGAGAGAAACGAAAGAGCTACACCGTCTTGAAAGACACTCCAAAAGGAAGAAAACGTCTCGTGCCAGGGGTGAATCTCTGAACTATTCAAAGCACATGATTAGTCCGCAAACATGTTGTCATCAATCACCAAAACTACCTTGAGAGAGATATGCCGTAACAACTCCTCTTTTGGTAAAGTGGCGTTGTAGGTCCCGATGAAACTTGGTATTCCAATATTTAGGTATCTAGTGACTTCCTTCAAGTGGCGTCCAAATGGGGTGTCTTCATCCGGTTGCATGAACTTGATCCTTGCATCCGCCATCCTAAAGAGTAGAAAATGGAGAGGAGGCAGAAACGGGAAGAGAGTAGTGATCTAGGGCTTTAGCTTAGTGGTCGTGTCCTACAGTCAGTGTGTGCTCTGATACCATCTTTGTAGCGACCAGACCTCAAACAGTCTGATCTCTATGCATAAGTGTCATCCCTGGATCGGTAATGCTGGCACACACAGTACTTGAAGGATTTATAACAGAGTAGCAATCACACACTTATTACATCGAATGTCTCAAAAAAGAACTTATTACAATAAATATGGCTTAAGGCCATCTAATACGATAACAACGGAAGGCTTGGAAGATAAAGTTAGTCCATCAACTCCAACAGCATCACTGAGTTAAAGACCACGACCTAAGGCTCCTTACTCATTGTCTGAAAAGTCCGCAACATGATACGTTGCAGCCCGAAAACGGGTCAGCACATGGAATATGCTGGCAATGTAACATAAGAGAGTAGTGAACAGAATAATGCTATCACTATATGCATATATGGCTGGTGGAGGCTATATGGTTAATATGTTTTGCAAAAAGCCAATTTTCCCTACTGCAAAGAAATAAGTTTTATTTAACTACAAAGTTTGTTGAAAACATTGAGAAGGTAAACCCCCCTCTCAATCCCAAATTAAAGTAATCATTAACAACCCATCAAATTAATTAAGTAGTGATGAGATCAGCATGATAATCCAAGAACCAGATATTCAAGATGTCCATAACCCGGGACACGGCCAATCATGATTAGTTTGTACACTCTGCAGAGGTTTGTGCATTTTTTCCCACAAGACTCGATCTCCTCCGTTGGATTTCTCGCATTACATGGTGTTTGAGAAACGGATGACCGATACACAGTCTTTCAGAAGCGTTAGCACCTTACGATGGGTAGACAGTACCACCTACATCCCCTACATCTGCTAGTCTACCACTGTAAGAGTTCACAGTACTTAATCAACTATGCTAGAGCCCATAATAGCTTGTGGCTGCACACGAAAGTTTCTAGCATGAATAATCTTATGATCCTTTTGAGCCTGGGTGGCAGTCCATAGGAGAATCACACGGTACCCCGGTATTTCCAAAAAATACAGGCAATCACTGGAATTCCCCAGGTGCCTCAATCCACCCAGATGTGTATTTAAGTTGCGACCTTAAGTTGAACCATTAATAACAATCTCACATCTGTCATGAATACACTCAAACCCAATCCACGTCTACGAGCATAGCATAGCAGTATAAGCATAATGTAGAAGTAACTCTCAGGGTTTGATAATAAACAGGTGAATATGTACTACCTCATCTACTTCCCAAACCCACAAGTTAAATCAGATCCTAACCATGCAATTGTTTGAGGATTGATCTAATGCAATAAAACTGGGTAGTAAAGAGGTATGATCAAAGTGTTACTTGCCTTCCTGATGATCCGCGAAACCTAGAGACTCGTAGTAGCACGCTTCACACTCCGGGTACTCTATCGCAAACAAACAAGCATACATAAGCAATCAAGCAAAGGCACGGGTAAAACTCAAATAAGAGATCTAACCCGAAAGTTCAACTTAAGAACTCCGGTTTGCAAAAAGAATCAAATCAAACGAAGCAACAAAACTCAAACGGCGAAAGAAACAAGCTTCGTTTACTAATCTGGACTAAAGTCAAATTTTACAGTAGCAAAATCTTGTTTAAGTTGGTTAAACAGAAAGAGGGTTTCGAGACGAAACTCTAGGCGCCTGATTCCGATAAACGAGCGAAAAGTTATACTAGAATGAAAATCAGATCAGAAATCGCGATCGAAAATAATCGCGGAAAATCTGAAAAAAGAAAAAAAACGGACGAACAGGCTAATGAACGAACGTTCGCTGTCTGCGGCTAACGAGTGAACACCGTTTGATGAAGCTATGTACCTAGGGTAGGGGCATGGACCCGTCCAAAGAGCCCTACCCAAGGACATCCCTAGAAGAAATCACCTATCAATCGACTTGAAGGTACCCCACTCGACAGGTTCAAGACACTCGACCAAGGAGCTACCACTCGACCAAGAAGCTACCACTCGACCATGAAGCTAATCACTCGACTGCCAGGAGACCTACAGTCACTCCGTAGGCAAACGGTCAGCTGTTAAGTAGTCTTCATGGTCATTATAGCACTTTATTAGAGGCGTTACCAATAACGCCCAATCTTAAATGTACCTTAAACCCTGCATTACTGAGGGCAGGAGGGGGCCGGCGAACTCTATATAAGCCACCCCCTCCTCAGTATGAAGGGTTCGCACCCCTGTAATCCATACACACATAATCCAGTCGACCGCCTCCGGGCTCCGAGACGTAGGGCTATTACTTCCTCCGAGAAGGGCCTGAACTCGTAAACCTCGCGTGTAACAACTTCCCAATAGCTAGGATCTAGCCTCTCCATACTCACCCCCCTACATCACTGTCAGAGTCGGAACCACGACAGTTGGCGCCCACCTTGGGGCAGGAATCTTAGCACTTAGTTGGAGAGGTTGCGATCTTTTCCGATCCCTTTGATCATGGTTTCTTGCGGAGTTTTGGTGGAGGGCCGCGAGATCCGTCTCGGCGTGCTCACCTTCATCGCCGATGACTCCGCCTGGCTTCAGGAGGCACCACTCGACATCGACGCGCTCCCCGTCCGCGGCGTGACGCACTTCCACGCATGCATTCGTGGCGTCCTCCTGCGACAACCGTCGACCCAGTATCGGTCGACCCCTGCGTCGTCTCCCCGCCCTGTCTCCCACCAGCGCAAGCGCTCTGGTCAGTCGAGACTTCAGCGGTGGGTGAGGCACGCTGTGGCCCGCCAGTCGTCAGCCCCACAAGTTGCGGCAATCGAGCCCGTCGAGTCCCTCTATGGCCTGTTCGACCTGTCGACTGGCTCCGTGGGGACCGCATCCGAGTGCGACAGTAGCGACACAGCGGCTGAGGTTCTGGCAGTCGATGGAGCACACAGTCCCCCCGGTTTCCCTCGCGCTGACGGAGCTACGGGCGGAGGTGACCCGTCGCGTCCCCACGATGAGTATCTGCCCGAACCTCTCACGACGTTACAGCGAGAGGAGCTTCGCCGCCGGAACATGGACGCACTCCACACTCCTATTGTTGGAGAAACCCCCGAGGCCCGGGCCTTGGAGGACGTGCGCCTTGCTAACCTGGCCGAGCGCACTCGACTGGAGAATCTCCAGCGAATACTCGACGAGCAAGCGCGTCAGCGGGCTCCCGAGTCCAGTCGACGTCCGCTAGCTCCCGAGTCCAGTCGGCGCCGGCTCTTCTCACCGCCTCAGGTATATCGAACCCCAGTTCAGAATTTGGCCGCTGCAGCCCGTATAGCAGAATCAATTCAGCCATCCCAGCCAGAGGCAGGCAGGGGCTTGTTGCAGATCAGAGCATTGCTCCGGGCGGCAGGAAACCAGAATTCCGCCGTTTCTCAGTCGCGGGATAGGATCCACAGTCGATCTGTTGCAGCAGACACAGTCCAGTCGGCCCACAGCCCGAGATCGCCCCCGAGGCGTGAGGGACGTGATGACCGGCATGATCAGTACAGGAGGAATGAGCAGTATGATCATCGATTCGGTTGAGATGATCGACGTCGAGTGCCAACCCCTCCCTCGAGGAGCGGGTCATATGCGCCTCGACGGCAAGATGATAGATGCCCTCACAGTGTTGGGCAGAGGATTCCAGTCGACCCCAGAGACCCAGGCTTTGATGCGAGGTCTATCCTCGTTCAAGGTTTGGTCGACAGGAACAGGGCTCATTGAGAGGGCCACAACAGAGATGCGCCTGCCAGCAGCAGCAGAGTACGTGTTTCAGGGCCAGAGTGCTTCAGTCGAGCCATCAGGGCCACAGTGATTCCTCCCAATTTCAGGCTGGCAACTGGAATCAGCAAGTTCACCGGCGAGTCCAAGCCTGACACTTGGCTCGAAGATTACCGAGTTGCTGTACAGATTGGCGGTGGCAATGATGAAGTGGCCATGAAGCATTTGCCTCTTATGTTGGAAGGCTCAGCCAGAGCGTGGTTGAATCAGTTGGCACCTAGCAGCATTTACACCTGGGAGGACCTCTCCCGAGTGTTTGTTACGACCTTTGAAGGAACATGCAAACGACCTGCAGGCCTCACAGAGTTACGGTCTTGCGTGCAGAAGCCGAATGAAACACTGAGGGATTACATCCAGAGGTGGAACACGCTGCACCACACAGTTGAGAACGTGCCAGACCATCAAGCAGTTTGCGCTTTCAAAGAGGGCGTTAAATACAGAGAGTTGAATCTGAAGTTCGGTCGAACTGGAGAGATGTCTCTGAATCGGATGATGGAGATCGCCACCAAGTACGCTAATGGTGAAGACGAAGACCGACTCCGAAGTGGCAAGCTCAAAGCAGTCGCCCAAGAAACTGGAGGAAACTCCACTCGGAAACAGAAGCGGAAGGCCGAGCCAGCTGCTCCCGGGGAGGCCCAGGCCGTTGCCCAGGGAAACTTCAAGGGGAAACCCAAGGGCACCTGGAAGCCCAAGAACGTCAAGGATCAAGACGGGAATGATGTTTTGGACTTACCGTGTCACATCCACACCAAGAAAGACGAAGAGGGTAATTTTATTTACCCAAAGCATACCACTCGACAGTGCCGGCTCCTGATCCAGCAGTTCCAGGGCAAGCAGCCCAAAGATAAGGAAAAAGAGCCAGACAGGATTGAAGACAAAGAAGACAGTGACGATGGATACCCCCAGATCAATTCCACCCTGATGATTTTTGCTGATGTTGAGAGCAAGAGTCGACTGAAAGTCATTAACCGTGAGGTGAACATGGTTGCCCTGGCAACACCCAATTACCTGAAGTGGTCGCAGACTGCCATCACATTCGACCAGTCGGATCACCCGACGCACATTGCCACCCCTGGGAGGCAAGCTTTGTTGGTCGACCCAGTTGTCGAAGGCACTCGACTGACCAAAGTATTGATGGACGGCGGCAGTGGCCTGAACATACTGTACTCTGAGACTTTGAAAGGGATGGGCATTCCGATGTCCAGACTTAGTACCAGCACCATGAGCTTCCATGGAGTCATTCCTGGGAAGAAAGCCGAGTCGCCCGGCCAGATTGCTCTTGATGTAGTTTTCGGTGATTCAAAGAATTACCGCAAGGAAAGGTTGACATTCGAAGTTGTGGACTTCCAGAGTGCCTATCATGCCATTTTGGTAAGCCAGCTTACGCACCCTTCATGGCTCGACCATGTTACGTGTATCTCAAACTGAAGATGCCTGGCCCCAAAGGTGTGATCACTGTTACTGGCAGCCGAAAGAAAGCAGAAGAATGCTTTCAGAAAGGCTCAAAGATCGCTGACGCTCATATGGCAGTAGTCGAGCTGAAAGAGTACCAAAAGACTGCCGATCCGAGTGAATTGCTGCGAGCCAAGAAGCCCGCCTCAGAATCTGCTTTTCAGTCGGCTGGCGAAACAAAGACAGTCCACATTCACCCGACCGACCCCGACGCTGCTCCGACTCACGTCTCGACGACGCTCGACTCCAAATAGGAAGAAGTGCTCATCCAGCTCCTCCGTGAGAACTGGGATATCTTCGTATGGGAACCCTCTGACATGCCTGGAGTTCCCAGAGAGCTGGCTGAGCATCGTCTGCGAGTCGACCCAAAATTCAAGCCTGTGAAGGAACATCTTCGACGGTCCGCCGTCCAGAAGAAGCAAGCCATTGGCGAGGAAGTGACTCGGCTCTTAGCAGCAGAGTTCATCCGAGATATTTACCACTCCGAGTGGCTCGCCAATGTCGTCATGGTCCCCAAAAAGGACAAGTCGCTCCGCATGTGCATTGACTTCAAGCATATCAATCGGGCCTGCCCGAAAGATCATTTTCCCCTCCCTCGCATCGACCAAATAGTCGACTCGACTGCGGGGTGCGAGAGACTGTCTTTCCTAGACACCTATGCCGGGTACCATCAGATCCGTCTGTATGGGCCCGACGAGAT
Source organism: Triticum dicoccoides (assembly GCF_002162155.2). Lineage (NCBI taxonomy): Eukaryota > Viridiplantae > Streptophyta > Magnoliopsida > Poales > Poaceae > Triticum > Triticum dicoccoides. Next base: position 424,676,851 of record NC_041388.1, on the reverse strand, counting down.
CAAAACAGCTTTCATCACTCCATTCGGGTGCTTCTGTTACGTCACCATGCCGTTCGGCCTCAAGAACGCCGGAGCCACATTCATGAGAATGATTCAGTAGTGTTTACTCACTCAAATCAGTCGGAATGTGGAGGCATACATGGACGATATCATGGTCAAGTCCCAAAAAGGTTCCGACCTGCGGGCTGACCTTGCTGAAACCTTTGCCAATCTCAGGAGGTATGATATCAAGCTCAATCCATCAAAGTGCACATTCAGAGTTCCAGGTGGAAAGTTACTCGGTTTTCTCGTTTCCGAACGAGGGATCGACGCCAATCCTGAGAAAATTGGCACCATACTCCGGATGAAGCGTCCTGTACGCGTGCACGATGTCCAAAAGCTTACAGGCTACTTCGCCGCTTTAAGTCGATTCATTTCTCGTCTCGGTGAAAAGGCGTTGCCTCTTTACCGACTGATGAAGAAGTCTGACAAATTCGAGTGGACTCCAGAAGCTGATGCAGCGTTTGCAGATCTCAAAGCTCTGCTTTCCACCCAGCCGGCGCTTGCTGCCCCAATCAGCAAAGAACCTTTGCTGCTTTACATTGCAGCCACAGGACAAGTTGTCAGTACAATACTTACGGTCGAGCGGGAAGAGGAAGGAAAGGCCTTCAGAGTTCAGCGCCCAGTCTATTACGTGTCTGAAGTTTTGACCCCTTCAAAACAAAGATACCCCCATTACCAGAAGCTTGTATATGGGATTTACATGACCACAAAGAAGGTTGCACATTACTTCTCTGACCACTCCATTACAGTCGTCAGCGACGCCCCACTGTCAGAGATTCTGCATAACAGAGATGCAACTGGTCGAGTGGCCAAGTGGGCGATTGAACTCCTTCCCTTAGATATCAAATTCGAGGCAAAGAAGGCTATCAAATCCCAAGCAATCGCAGATTTCATCGCCGAGTGGATTGAACAGCAACTTCCGACTCAAGTTCACTCGGAGCACTGGACCATGTTCTTCGATGGATCTAAGATGCTTAATGGTTCTGGCGCGGGAGTGGTCTTAGTCTCCCCTCGAGGAGATAAGCTCAGATATGTTCTCCAGATCCACTTTGATTCCTCCAATAATGAAGCAGAGTACAAAGCACTTTTGTATGAGTTGCGCATGGCCATTTCACTCGGCGTCCGTCGCCTCATGGTCTATGGCGATTCGGATTTAGTGGTTAATCAAGTGATGAAGGAGTGGGACGTCAGAAGTCCGGCTATGACCGGTTACTGCAACACAGTGAGAAAGCTAGAAAAGAAATTTGAGGGGTTGGAGCTTCATCACATTCCTCGACTGAAAAATCAGGCAGCTGATGATCTGGCAAAGATAGGCTCCAAGAGGGAAGCCATTCCTAGCAACGTGTTCCTGGAACACATCCACTCGCCGTCAATCCAAGAAGATCCCTTCACAGAAGAAACCCCGCAGCCGAAAAGTGCCACAGATCCGACTGGAGTCGAAGTTCCTGCCGTGGTCGACCTAACATGGAAGTCTTGGCGATCACTCCCGACTGGACGGTACCGTACATCGCGTATATCCTAAGAAAAGAACTCCCGGAGGACGAAGAAGAGGCTCGACAGATCGTCCGTCGATCCAAGGCCTTCACAGTCATAAAAGGACAGTTGTACAGAGAAAGCGCGACTGGAATCGGTCTGAAGTGCATAACACCGGAAGAAGGTCAGATGATCCTTGATGAGATCCACTCGGGGACCTGTGGTCACCATGTGTCCTCTCGGACCATTGTGGCCAAAGCATACCAAGCGGGATTTTACTGGTCAAGAGCAAATGAGATGGCAAAGGAGATAGTCGACAAATGTGAGGGGTGTCAGTTCTACTCCAACATGTCACGCAAGCCCGCATCAGCCCTGAAGACCATTCCACTCGTCTAGCCCTTCGCTGTCTGGGGACTGGACATGGTCGGTCCTCTGAGAACAGGCAGGAGCGGTTTCACCCATGTGCTTGTGGCAGTCGACAAGTTTACCAAATGGATTGAAGCTAAACCCATCAAGAACCTCGATGCTTGCACTGCTATTAGTTTCGTCAGAGGACTAACATTCAGATATGGAGTCCCCCACAGCATCATCACTGACAATGGGTCAAACTTCAATTCAGACCAGTTCAGAGCCTTTTGCGCCTCTCAAGGCACTCGAGTCGACTATGCATCAGTCGCCCATCCCCAGTCGAATGGACAAGCTGAAAGAGCAAATGGTCTGATCCTCAAAGGACTAAAACCTCGACTAATGCGTGATCTCAAGAACGCGGCAGGTGCCTGGGTCGACGAGCTTCCGTCAGTTCTGTGGGGATTAAGGACCACCCCTAACCGGTCGACTGGAAGAACCCCATTCTTTCTTGTTTATGGAGCCGAAGCCGTTCTGCCAAGTGATCTCCTTCACAACGCTCCCCGAGTCGAGCTTTACACCGAAGATGAAGCAAAACAGGCTCGGCAAGATGCAGTAGACCTCCTGGAAGAAGAAAGAGAGATGGCCATGATCAGATCGACCATTTATCAGCAAGACTTGCGTCGATTCCATGCCCGGTATGTGAAGAGTCGAGCCTTCCAAGAAGGAGATTTGGTCCTCCGAGTGGATCAACAGAAACCACACAAGCTTGCTCCTACTTGGGAAGGCCCCTTCATCATCACCAGAGTCCTCCACAACAGAGCGTATCACCTCTACAATGTTGATCGCCAGATCGACGAGCCGCGAGCTTGGAACGCGGAGCTGCTCCGCCACTTTTACACATAAGTTCCTTCCCATAAAGATGTAATAAGAGAAACTTCCGCAGTTCATTTTTATCAAAGTCAAGAGTGTTCCAATGATTGCTGTCACTTTTGTTTACATATGAAAACCCCCAGTGGGTGACTTAGCCGCGAATCCGTTTCGCCTAAGTTCAAAAAAAATCCTATCGAGTGGAGAGCAAACCTCCCACTCGGGGGCTTAGCTGCAGTCCAGCACTCGCCTAAGTTCTCCTACAAAGAAACTTAGCTGCAGTCAGCACTCGCCTAAGTTTGAAAAATCCTACCGAGTGGAGAGTAAACCTCCCACTCAGGGGCTTAGCTGCAGTCCAGCACTCGCCTAAGTTCTCCTACGAAGAGACTTAGCTGCAGTCAGCACTCGCCTAAGTTTGAAAAATCCTACCAAGTGGAGAGCAAACCTCCCACTCGGGGGCTTAGCTGCA
>NC_041388.1:424634586-424673169 GCF_002162155.2 Triticum dicoccoides | reverse complement strand
AAGAGACTTAGCTGCAGTCAGCGCTCGCCTAAGTTTGAAAAATCCTACCGAGTGGAGAGCAAACCTCCCACTCGGGGGCTTAGCTGCAGTCCAGCACTCGCCTAAGTTTTCTCCTACAAAGAGACTTAGCTGTAGTCAGCACTCGCCTAAGTTTGAAAAATCCTACCGAGTGGAGAGCAAACCTCCCACTCGGGGGGCTTAGCTGCAGTCCAGCACTCGCCTAAGTTCTCCTACGAAGAGACTTAGCTGCAGTCAGCACTCGCCTAAGTTTGAAATCCTGCCGAGCGAGAGCAAACCTCCCGCTCGGAGGCTTAGCTACAGCACAGCGACTAAGTATGAAACACATCTCATTTCCCAAGGACGACGAGGGGCAGGTCGACTGCCACCTCCTCCTGGAGAGCTTCGCCGCAAATACAATGTGCGCTCCGTCCCACTCTGCAGTAACAGGGTGTAGATCGACTACTACCTTCTCCTTCGGAGCTGCACCACAGACACAAAGTTATTTCGAGTGAAGACCAAATTCCACTCGACGGGTCATCCACAAAGAGATTCAACGACAAATCAAGTTCAAATAAAGCCTAAAAAGGTCCCAGAGACCTCAGATCAAAGTACTCGAGCCCCCGGCTCGGCAGAGTTTAAACTGTTACACTTCCACTCGGCATTCCGAGGCAAATTTAAGGCAGAGTTTAACGGATTACAAAATACACTCAGCATTCCGAGGCAAGTTTTTTTTTTCATTCCTCAGGAGGAGGAGGACTGGCAGGGGCGACAAACTCATCCAAGTCGATCCCGTCTGCGATACGGGTAGCAGCAGCAATAAATGTCTCCATGAAGTCCTGGAAGTTGTGCTTCCTCGTGTTGGCGACTTGGATGGTGGCCAGCTTCTCCTCCCGCACCTCCTTGCAATGGACGCGGACCAGAGACAGAGCCACGTCAGCGCCACACCGAGCTGAAGACTTCTTCCACTCCTGCACTCGGTCAGGGATTCCGTTGAGTCGAGTCATTAGAGACTCGAGATTATTCTGGAGCGTAGACTCTGGCCAAAGCGTCGGGTCGATCCGCGTCATGGCAACCTTCAGTCGAGCCAAGTAATCCACGACGCCGTCAACACGAGATTCCAGTTGGAGCAGGTTCATGGCAGCTTCATCTTTCACCGGACCCGACCGACCCCTGAAGTCGAGTCCAAGACAAGTTGCTTCCGAGCAGCTAAGAGACAATAATGGAGTTTCTAAGACTACAGCCGAAGCGAAACATTCGACAGTAGCCTCGGGGACTACACCCAGTGGGTGCACTCGGCGTGCCCCCACAGTAAAAAAAGAAGAAGAGAAAGACGTCGACTGCCCGCAGTCGATAGGATACCGTTCCATTCGACATGACCCGATCAGATAGAGCGAAGAAACTCAACTACAACGACTCGATTTAAAGACTACAGTCGACTGCTAGCAGTCCACCGTAGTCTCGGGGACTACACCCAGTGGGTGCACTTAGCGTGCCCCCACTCGTCCAAGAATTGGCAAACACACCCAGTGGGTGTACAAACTTAAAGATCTTCGGAAAAGAGATTCTTCAAAGGACATATCGAAACAGACCAAGTGTTGAAGTCGACTGACCTGGACATTGCTCTGAAGAGCCGAGCTTGCGTCATAAGCCGCTTGGCAAGCCTCCCGAGCCACTTTCACCTGTTCCATCATGATTCCAGCCTGGCATACAACCTCCTTCGCAGCAGCCGCTTGGTCCTCAGGGACGGGGTACGCAGCAAAAAGCGAAGACGGATCCGCAGTCGACCCTGAAGGCCGCACACTCGTTAGAGGAACAACGAAAGTTACGGAAGCCCGAGTGGGTTGGCCATCGTCCCGAACTACGGCCTCAGGCGCCGTAGTGGATTGCGGAGTCTTGCCAGCCAACGCCCTCTTCTTCCTCTTTACCCTCAGTGGTTCGTTGTCATCGTCGTCCGGGAGGTCAATAACATGAGGAGGAGCTGCAAGGAAAACATTCAATCGACCAGAGTCGCAATAAAGTTTCAGTCGACTCGAGAGCAGGACGTCAGTGATCGTACCAGGGTTGGAGGTGACAGCGTCCTCCATCTCTTGGTCGTCGTTCCTGGCGGACATCTCAGAAGTTGCACCACTGCAAATCTCGAAAGTTAGTCAGTTGGCCCAGTGAATCGACCAAGGATCCATCCACAGTCGACAAAGGAAAGCAAGTGTTATTGTTACCCGGAAATGGTGGGAACAGCTATCTTCATCTTGGGCAAGGCCTTGGGCGGCTTGGATGGCATCGCTCGTGGGTGCTTGGGAGCCTTCCCGGTCGGCGGAGGAGAAGAAGTCCGAGGACGTTTCGACGACTACCCAACAGGAGCAGTCGCCTTGCCACGTTCCTGCGCTGGATCGTGGGTGAGCTTGGATCGCCCCTCCGGGCGAGAAGGTTCAGCCTCCTCCTCCTCTTTGCTGGAGAAGATGTCGTCGCCTTCCTCTCCCTCACCGTCGGACTCCCACTCGCCCTGGTCGTCCCCGCTCTCGCCTCCGCTCCCCTCACCTTCCTCAGTCGACCCTTGTGCCCCGTTGGGCATCGAGTACATCTCAGTGGTCGCCTGGAAGACAACAGACAGGACGAAAGTTAATCGACTGACCCAAAGAAGACCAATACAGAAGGCCAGATATCCGACACAAAGACGTACCTGATCCACTTCATATGAGTTGTCGAGTGGAATTACCCTTCTGGCTCCTTGGGGTTGTCTTTGTTCCTCGTGATGCTTGACAGCCACCCCTCCAGCATCTCGTCGGTGACCTCCTCCGGGTGGATCCGAGTGGTGTCGTCGAGACCAGAATACAGCCACATTGGGTGGTCTCGCGCCTGGAGCGGTTGGATGCGCCTCTGGAGAAAGACCTCTAACAGGTCCATCCCAATCACCCCCTCACGGACAAGCTCAACCACTCGACCCGCCAATACCTTGACTTGGGCCCTTTCCTCCGGCGTGACTTTCAGAGAGACAGGTTTCTCGGCTCGGTCGAGGGAAAAAGGACCGACTCCGGGAAGGTGATAGAGGGGAAACAGCTCTTCCCCCTCGTCTGGATCGCCAGGCCCCCGCACAGCTGGATCACTTGCGTCTTCTCATCACTCGACTTGGCCTTTTTAACTGACTGAGAGCGGCAAGTAAAAATATGCTTGAAAAGCCCCCAATGCGGACGGCAACCCAGGAAGGCCTCGCACATGGAAATGAACGCGGCAAGATAGACTATGGAGTTGGGGGTAAAGTGATGGAGCTGCGCTCCGAAGAAATTCAAGAAGCTCCGGAAGAATGGATGGGGAGGCAGAGAAAACCCTCGGTCGATGTGGGTGGCGAGGAGCACACACTCACCGTCGCGGGGTTGAGGTTCGATCTCCCCCCCGGGAGATGCGCAGCCTCGTGGGGAATGGCTCCTCCCTTGACCATGTCGTCGAGATCTTCCTGCCGGAGCACCGATGGCATCCAGTCGCCCTGAATCCAACCCTTGGGCAGGGCGGTCCGGGAGGAAGATCCGCCTCGTGCAGACCTCTTTCCTTTCCCCGCCGCCGCCACCTTCTTTGCGCGCTCCAAAGCAGTGGTCTTGCCCTTCACCATCGTCGCCGGCGAGGTCTCACACGGGCTAACGGCGCTAGGGTACGGCCGAAGGTCACGGGAGGGCTGGCGAAGGGAGAGAGGAAGAAGGAAGAAGAAAGAAGAAGAGAAGCGCGCGGCTTGGAAACCCCGAGCCGGCAACTTATAAGGGGCCGCTCCCGAGTGGCTGACTGGTAAGCCCAGGCAGTCCAGTCAAATCCCGCAGCAGACGCGCGCGCAGTACGTGGCGAAAAAGGCGACGCGAGGATCGAGGATTTTCCGCTTTATCACTTCCGATTACTGCGGCTGCTCCCGTCCCGCGCGCTTCCCAAAATCCGAATCCCGTGAGATCCGCAGGCCACAGAACCACCTGCCAAAAACAGAGTATCCCACTCGCACCAACACTCGGCATGCTGCAAGCAAAGATATTCACTCGACGAAAGGCCTGGAATGGATCAAGGCGACTGAAAGAGGTTGATGACGTCATCCGTGACAACTGACCCCAAACGAGGCACTCATACAGCCCCAAAGAACCACTCGGAAAGGATCCCTAACTCTTTCCCCACTCTAACCTCGATCCATTCGGGGGCTAATGATGAAGCTATGTACCTAGGGTAGGGGCATGGACCCGTCCAAAGAGCCCTACCCAAGGACATCCCTAGAAGAAATCACCTATCAATCGACTTGAAGGTACCCCACTCGACAGGTTCAAGACACTCGACCAAGGAGCTACCACTCGACCAAGAAGCTACCACTCGACCATGAAGCTAATCACTCGACTGCCAGGAGACCTACAGTCACTCCGTAGGCAAATGGTCAGCTGTTAAGTAGTCTTCATGGTCATTATAGCACTTTATTAGAGGCGTTACCAGTAACGCCCAATCTTAAATGTACCTTAAACCCTGCATTACTGAGGGCAGGAGGGGGCCGGCGAACTCTATATAAGCCACCCCCCTCCTCAGTATGAAGGGTTTGCACCCCTGTAATCCATACACGCATAATCCAGTCGACCGCCTCCGGGCTCCGAGACGTAGGGCTATTACTTCCTCCGAGAAGGGCCTGAACTCGTAAACCTCGCGTGTAACAACTTCCCAATAGCTAGGATCTAGCCTCTCCATACTCACCCCCCTACATCACTGTCAGAGTCGGAACCACGACACCGTTCGCTAAAACAAACGTACGGACGAACATCCGCTAAATAAATAAACCGAAAAACTGATCTATTCTAAAAAAACGAACTAGGGTTTTCTAAAAAAACCGAATCGGTTTTCTAAGGAAAACCGGCGGCGGCGGCTACCTCGTCGTATCCGGCGGGGCTCGGGGCTCCGGCGGGGCTGGGTGGTGTCGGCGGCGGCGGCGGAGGGAGGCGCACGAGCGGGCGGCGGCGGCGAGCTGCAACGGTGGCGGCTGCTACTGCTGCGGGCGGCGGGCGGGACGGGGTGGTGGCGGCGGGGTGGGGCGGTATTTAAGGGGGAGGGGACGGGGTCGGCTTGGGGAAGGGGGCACCGGGGCGGTGGCGGACTACCGGACTCCGGTGGAGTCCGTCTCGGCCACGGCGGGCGCGAGCGAGGCAGCGAGCAGATGGGCCTTTGGCCCGGTCGATCCGAACGGATTTTTTAAATAATTTCGCTGAAACTTAAATAAATCCTAGGAAATAAAATAAAAATCTAAAAATGCCAAAATAAATTTTCACTGTCTAAATGAAATATTTAGAATAAGATGAACATTTTCTTGGCCCTAAAAGACAATTTTGAAAACGTGCAATTTTTCTATTTTAAATAAAATTGCAATAAAATCCAAATAAAATATTTATTTGGTTTTTAATATTTTTCCACTTATTTCATCTATTTTGGAGAAGTCATTTTATCTCCTTCATATATTTTTATTTTTGAAATATTAGGAAAGAAAAATAATCAAAACCAAATGATCCTCCTTTCAAAATTTGAGAAAACTCAAATATGAAAATAACGAAATCCCCAACTCTCTCCGTGGGTCCTTGAGTTGTGTAGAATTTCTAGGATCAAGCCAAAATGCAATAAAATATGATATGCAAAGATGTTTTACTATATAACATTTCAAATTAAAAATTTGGGATGTTACATTTTTAAGTCAATTCATGGTAGCCATGAGGTCATTGTTTTCTTATCCATTTGCACTTGCACAAAATGTAAACTCTAGTTGATCAGTTCCCAAAAGGCGTCTCAATGGTCATTCATAAATATTATATCTCAATCATCTTGGAATAACAAAACAAAATTAATAATTGCATTACTTTCCAATTTTCCCTTGATTGTTGATTATGGAATGATCTGGCTTGACCGTAATGTTGTCAAAAAAGTTCAAGCCCAATCAGATTTCTGAGATCGAACTTGATCTAGGTTTTGTTTGATACGGTGGGCTTGGGCTCCCAAACCTCGTGAGGTTGAGCTCATATAGCTCGATAAGACTCTTGTGGATATGTCTAGCGCCTACTAAAGATTGGAGTGCAGAGGTCCCATTACCGATGAAACATCTCCTACATCCAATTACCGATCATATGACATCTCCTACTGAAAGGAAAAACCACACTTAACTTCATACCTAGGTAGGATGGATCCATGGTCAGCTAGTGGTGAGGGCATACCATCAACCATCTGATTGGTTGTTGCTTCTCGCCACACATTTCTTTTGTAGAGGTGAAGAGCCGACCGCGAGCCAACTTAACCCGTGTAAAGCTTATTATATATTTTTAAACAATTTTTTATTTAGTTATATAGTTTCCGTCGAGGTAAACTCTGAGCATTTACGACCTTTGTATGAGACCGACGACAAAGCTCAAAGACTCATCTAACATAGCCACCAGAACTTGATGTTAGAAAGGAGAAAAGCGAGAGGGCGACCCGCCACTAGCATCACTGGTTTTCCCTCACCACCGTTGGATGCTCCAACGGCGATGGGAGGGAGGGGAACCCAGGGATCTTGTCCTATGCCTGTCCAACAGTCTAAGTTCTTTCAATTCGGTCTTTGCTTGTTTATGACCGTAGGTCCGACGACAACAAATAAGGTTCCTCCAGAAGTTTCTTAGTTATGGCGGCTCTCACTATTATTGGTGTTGGATCGATGAGGCAGTGTCTACGCCGTTTGGATTCCTTTAGATCTGAGTGGGAATTTTGTGTGTCTTGGATGCGGAGTTCTAGTCATCGCGTCAACTCCGCATCGAGCTTGGCTCACGAAGTGTGGAGGCGTGTCTCCAACGGATCTTCCTAGATCTGGCCGGTTGAAAGGATCGATATGGTTGACTAGAGGGGGGGGTGAATAGGCAACTAACAATTTTTAGCTTTTCTTTAACAATTTAAACTTTGCATCAAAGTAGGTTGTCTAGATATGCAACTAGGTGAGCAACCTATATGATGCAACAAGGATAGGAACACAAGCAAGCAAGTGATATGATACAAATAAGCTTGCACAAGTAAAGGCACGAGATAACCAAGAGTGGAGACGGTGGAGATGAGGATGTGTTGCCAAAGTTCCTTCCCTTTGAGAGGAAGTACATCTCCGTTGGAGCGGTGTGGAGGCACAATGCTCCTCAAGAAGCCACTAGGGCCACCGTATTCTCCTCACGCCCTCACACAATGCGAGATGCCGTGATTCCACTATTGGTGCCCTTGGAGGCGGCGACCGAACCTTTACAAACAAGGTTGGGGCAATCTCCACAACTCAATTGGAGGCTCCCAACGACACCACGAAGCTTCACCACAATGGACTATGGCTTCGCGGTGACCTCAATCGTCTAGGATGCTCAAACACCCAAGAGTAACAAGATCCGCAAGGGATTAGTGGGGGAAATCAAATTTCTCTTGGTGAAAGTGTGGATCGAGGCCTTCTCAACCACTCCCGAGCAAATCAACAAGTTTGATTGGGTAGAGAGTGAGATCGGGCGAAAATGGAGCTTATGGTTGGAAGAGATGAGTCAACGGAGAAGAAGGAGACCCCTTATATAGTGTGGGACAAAGATCCAACCGTTATCCACCTACCAGCCCGAGGCCAGTGGTACTACCGCTCCAGGCCAGCGGTACTACCGCAGGGCCGCGCGGTACTACCGCTTGCTTCCAAGCGGTACTACCGCACGGTCATGCGGTACTACCGTACAGGCCCGCGGTACTGCCGCAACCCCAGCAACAGCAAGGTCAGATCTGACGCGCAGGAGCTGAGGGCGGTACTTCCGCGAGGGCGGTACTACCGCGCCGCCATGTGGTACTACCGCAAGGCAGGAATCCCCTAGCCAGGGGGGAGGAAACATCCGTGCCTACTTCCGCAAAGAAACGGAAGAAGCAAAAACCGGACACAATAGTACTGCCGAGGGGCGGTACTACTGCCTGACACCATAGCATGGTACTACCGTGGAGCGAAAGCGGTACTACCGCGGTAGGTGCGGATGTAAAAAATTACATCCGCCCCTACTACCGCGACGAAGCGGTACTAGCCTGGTGGGCAACGGTAGTGCAGCTTCAGGGGAGCGGTACTACCGTGGGCACCTGCGGTACTACCACGCCGCCGCACGGTACTACCGCTGGTGCCTACGGTACTACCGCTCACCTGGGAGCAGTACTACCGCGAGCCAACCCAGCAGCCAGAACCAAGGAGGCGAGAAAGCGGAGGAAGCTCCAGGGGAAAAGGAGGGGACTAGAAAGAGACGTGTACATGATGATTCCACCCAAACCTTTCCGACGCGGACCCCCTCTTAATAGTACGGCTTTCCTACGACTCAAATCCACCAAAAAGAAACGTAGAAAAGACATCGTCTTCAATAGTCTTCGAGGGGCACCCAACCGTCTTGTGCCTAGCGATGAAATGTCTGGGATACTCAAGGCACACGATTAGTCCGCAAACGCGTTGTCATCAATCACCAAAACACCTTAGGGATAAATATGCCCTTACACCGGTCTTGGTCACTAGTGGATTCATCTGGGTTCGACCAATGCTCGTGGTCTTGGGGGTATCTAAGGGCACTCTTCGTTGTTTTTTTATTCAGGACAGCAATATCCGAGGGCCCTCTCGATGTTTTTTTATCCAGGACAGCAATTTGCTACGCAAATCATGGCTGCCGACGTCTTCTGGTATACATCGATGACCTCTCGTCCGTTGCATCTACAAGCTCCTTAGTTTAAAAAAGTTTACTCCGTCGAGACAGAGGCCCAGAGGCGGCAACAAGTTTTGCTCACGGTGCGCCGCCGGTGGATGCAAGAGGAAGAGGATTTTGGCACTCCTAAAGGTTCGGATTTCGTTTTGTTTTTCTGTAAGGATGTACTCCCTCCGTCCAGAATTACTTGTCGCTAAAATGGATAGAAATGGATGTATCTAGAACTAATATACGTCTAGATACATCTATTTCTAAGACAAGTAATTCCGGACGAAGGGAGTATTTGATAGTTAATATATGGCCTTAGGCCTTTCCACAAGTCTAAAGGTTGTTGTGGGGCATTGAAAAGGAACAACATCAACTAAGGGGGTATTTGTAACCTGGTTCTACATGATCTTTGCTAGAAATTTTAGCGAAAATCGCATTATTTGAGGTTCCGGAAAAAATGGTGCAAGAATGGATACAAGCATGTGCATTCAAAATTTACACATGACCATTTGCACACTATATAAATTCAACAAATGATCAAACTTCATTGCAAGTTTTGTAACTTGTTGCGAAAAGTACGACCTTATGATTTCTACAGTCTTCGAATCGTATCTTTAAGTTTTTTCGTGTTATTTACAAAGAGCATGTGAACCCAGGTCCAGATTATGACTTTGCCAGCATCAGCCGGCGGTGTCCTACTGCTACGAGACCGTTGCTCTGTTTCAGTATGACAACCCTGTAAAACTATGCACAACCGTCCACCATATCGACACCTGAGATCTAGCCTCCGCGAATTGGATTGAGCCAATGAATATAGTTAAACAGGAGATGATATGTGTATCCCGAAATAATTCTGTCACGTAGACAAAATGCAGGAACAATTATTGGTGCCTGCTACCCTGACAGACAAATTCTTAGCATTACTAGACAACTAACTTCACCATGACAGCTTTGCTACGGGGAACCAGAAACCACATTAGGGAATGGGGATGCACGTACCATTCAATTTAAAACGAGCTCCGAGATTCCGTCAGATAAACTAATCCAGTAATTAAATACTATAAACGATGGGTTCAAGAATCAGGACCAGGGAGATGCAGACTGTTGAGATCCAAATGACATATTTTACAACGGAGAAGATACCAATGACGAGCCTAGATCATGGATTGGTTGGCTCCATGACAGACATAACTAAAGTATGTAGCAACTTGCATCGCATGCATCCATTTTCTTTCACCGGACAACAGCAGGAGCTAGGAAGCATCACCCTGACAGGCTATCCTAACCAACCAACTTCCTTTCCTGATCTGAAATGTAAAAAAATGGATGTAATTAATTAAAGAAGTTGCAAGAGGAAATTGTTACATGCTATTGCAGCAAGATGGGGAATGAAGATAACTGGCTGTAACATCAAGCACTATGCAGTGGATATCATTACCAAAGAAGTAGAATGCACTTACATAAAAGGTGAGCAAACAAGAAAGGAACGTGTGCGGCTATTGAATTCATAGAAGTGTCGTCCTAAAAGGGCTTGTGTAACAGGGCGGCTAATGACATTAAAAATTGCATCAGGGAAGGAGATGCACAGAGTATCAGGGGATAGGGTCTAGGCATTTCGCTCAGTCAATTAGTTCAACGTGTTCATTTGACAGAATAATCAAAGTGCTAGATTGTCACGGTCTTGAAAAAGGGTATCTAATTGGTAAGATTAAATACACCTTCCTTTTTCTGAGTGGAAGATTAAGTGACGACTAGCACTAGAAACTAATGAAGGGTGACAACTACAAAGATGCAGCCACACACAAAAAGAATAGATATAAAAATGAATTGAGGGAGAAGAATTATGCATTCAACAAAGATGAACTAAACAGAACCCGTCAAAAAGATGAACTGAACAGAATGGTATATTTGATAGGTTGCTTCTTCTTCTTTGACGTAAGATATTCAATAAACTTCGTGGCATAATGAGATGAGGTGAATTCAAGCATAAACAGTGTACCTACCTGGTAATAAGTTCTCGCAGTCCAGATTCTATATCCATCTCTTTGTAGCTTTATTCCTTGAATCTTGGTGACTTTGTCGTCTAGTCTTTTTAAAGTCTCCATTAGAGGATATAAGTTGCTTCTGTCTACCAACGAAACTTGTTTCCACTTTTGGATTTAAACATTTCTCTTTGAGTGGGACAGTCGAGCGCACTGATGATTTTGCTGGAGGAAGAGATGTTTTTCGCACTGATACTCTAGAGCTTCCTGTGGATTCACAGTCTCCTGGAGTGCCGTCAGTGAGCTGCACATTAAGGTATTCTCTCGCTGTTACAGGAGACTCAGAATCCGATGATGATGGGCTAGTGCTGCTCATATCATATAAAATATTGCTTGACATCACTGGGACTTCAGAGCAGGCTGTATTTAAGTTGACAGAAGATGCTCTTTTAGCCCTTGTTAGTTCAACAACCTATTGTTATCAAACAAAAAGACATGAGAAGTCAGCATTTCACCTGAAAAAATAATAATTTACAAATAACAATATACAGACAGTAGAACCTAGAATAACTGCTTACCATCTGCTTCAGAGCTGACATGTCTTTCTTCAGTTTGGATATCACCATGTTTTTCCTTTTGAGAATATCCTGCAGCTCTGCAATTCTCTACACACAAAAAGAGAAAAAATGTTGTAAGAATACGCCACCCACAAAGTAGCATGCAAACATTGAGATAAGGCATACCTTGGCATCAGCAGTGCTAGATGTATGTGCAGCTGCAGTCAGTTCCTTTATAATCGCATCCTTCTCTTCACACTCCTTCTGAATGTTATACAACTCTTGTTCTGCTGCCAGTGAACTTAGCTGGATAGAATTTACCAGTGATATCACTAACAATTTTTTGTGTTTAAACATTGATCAAAGAATGATGATAAGAGCACATTTGAATTTAGCATAAAAAATACATATGCCATGGAAACATGCAGGTGTATATGACCAGGACAAACTATAATCATAAATGAATATAAACACAAAAGGGGTATTTCCGCCTCCGAAAAGTACATTCTTAGTTACCTGATTGTCCCCGTTTAAATGATTATCCACAGAGGATACGACACTCCAAATGTCTGAGAGATCCGACATCCGGCGCTCCTCATGATCCACAAGACTTACACTAGTCCTATCAACTACATCGCTCTTTGCATCATCCATTCCACAGAAATCCTGCACATTTGTCCAGCGTAAGAGAATACAAGGGAGACAAAAGCACCGCTGGGAGCATACTCTCTGTAAACATATACCTTTGTCTTGTAAGGAGTAGCAGCAGTCACTGGTTGTGAGCACACGCAGCATCTGGTTCCCTCCTCATCCATTAGCTTCTTGCTGCTCACCAGCTCAACCTTTTCACTCTGGGTGGAAATGAAGCTGTCGCACTTGACATATTGCTGTTGCAGGGAGTGCATCTCGCCCAACAGATCATCCAGCTTCTGCTGCATGCTTTGCAGCACCTCATCCTGCACAATGGAAACATTACTTTGCCAATTCACTTGTATTGCTGATTCAACAAGGTAAAAATTGAACAAAAAGTATTGCTACAATATACTACAAATGTGCAACGCTCTAGTGGAGGTGGAGCCCAATCACCTAGTACTGTATATAATAAGAGATCTCAAATAGTAACTCGTTTAAACAGCACGGGCACATTTGATAGCATATGGTGGCCACTGCGTATCCAAATAAGATCGGAATGGAGGAGATAAGTAGAAGCAAACCCTGAAATGGATCGATCGCTGGAGCTGCTCGATGCGGCGGGCAGCGTGGGAGCGGGAGGAGGCGGCCGCCACGGTGGCGACGAGGAGAACGCGGTGCATCGGGCTGAAGAGCTCCCACGCCGTCGCCTCATCTGGCGCTAGGCCCGGCGCGGCCGCTTCGGCGGACGCCGCCTCCTCGGCGGCGACGAGGCGGCCCTGGAGGGAGACCCACGCGTGGCGCCGCGGGCTCGCCGGCTCGCGGAAACGGCTCGAGAGGGCACATCGGCGCCGGGAGGAAGAAGAGGAGGAACGAACGGATACGCGGGACGGGGGCGGTTCCGGGGGCGGGGTCGCCTCGCCGGCGGCGGGGATGGGGGCGGCGACCATGGCGACGTGACGCGTTTCGATTCGGGGATTTGTCGGCTGTGTTTGGGGCTTTGGGCGGGTGCCTTCGGGAAAGTGGTTTTCGAAATGCCAATTTGAGGCGACGCGTAACGGGCGAATCTTTGTAGATCCGGCCCACATGAGTTCGCCCATGAGCCTACTAAGGCCCAATTAACACCAGTTGGGCCTTATTTGACGTCCCTCCATCTCGCTGGCCGAAGTCGTCAGACGGCACGCCGATGGAACAACCGCAAGCAGCCACGGCGTCGGAGGCCGGCGCCGGCGTCGGCGCCGACGCCGACGCGTACCGCATCCGACCGCTCGAGCTCGGCGACCTCTCGAAGGGCTTCTGCGACCTCCTCGCGCAGCTCTCCCCCTCCGCGCCCCTCACCGAGGACACCTTCCGCTCCCGCTTCGCGGAGCTCGCGGCCCTGGGCGGCGACCACCTCGTCCTCGTCGCCGAGGACGCCGGCACGGGCCGCATCGCGGCCGCGGGAGCGGTGCTCGTGGAGCGCAAGTTCATCCGGCGCTGCGGCACCGTGGGGCACGTCGAGGACGTGGTGGTGGACGCCGCGGCGCGCGGCCGGGGGCTCGGCGAGGGCGTCGTGCGCCGCCTCGTGGAGCACGCGAGGGCGAGGGGGTGCTACAAGGTCATACTGAACTGCACCCCAGAGCTGAGGGGGTTCTACGCCAAGTGCGGATTCGTGGAGAAGAACGTCCAGATGGGGCTCTACTTCTGATCTAGGTTCCTTCTTCTCGGATGGATCTCTTCCTGGTGATGTTTTCTAGCTGTTGCCTGTATCTGTATCTATGAAATGTGATGGAATAATTTGTGCTTTTTATGGTTTGCTTTGAATTAGTTCAAAGATTTATGTTATCTGTCAATCCTTGCTGCTTTTGCTTGAACTGGTAGTGATCGATATGGGTCGCACTGATAACTATGAGGTCAAAATGTTGCGCATTAATTTTTTAATTCTGATGAATACAGCTTGTTGCAGTTGCATTGAGATGATGAGATCCAAATATCCAGTCTCAGGCTTGCACCTAATTTTCACTTGGAAGTACTAAAAGTAATGTTGGAATGTTAGGAAAAGAAGTTATGTTGTGACATCATTTTTATTACATGTTTGCATTGGTAAAATCAAGAATACTAAATGAGAAAGCAAATTATTTCTAACTATGTATGGACACTGATGAGATTGTAAAAGGGGAATGGGCTGAATATTTGAGGAGAAGGCAGACTATTTTAGCATCTGTTGAATGTGAACTTCTTTTCTATAGCTGGTGGGATTAATGTTCACTGCGGCAAAAAAAAAAGGTACATGTGGAACTGTAATTGTCCCTTTTAGTTTTGGTATTGCTTAGAAGATGTAATCTGTTTAAGGTATTTGCATATGTACAGTTGTAAAATGAAGATGGGTTACAGATAAATGATTTTTAAGGTGTCTGCAGAATTTGCCATAGAATAGTATGTCTGCAAAATGTGCTATAGAATTGTATGTTCTTCTGCATGTACTTAGAGGAAACTGTTTACTTACCATGTTTACTATGTTAGGGATACTCCAATTTTTGTCACACTGCACTATTTTTCCTTCGATGAAATTTTCCTACAGCATTGTTTTGTGATTATGTAAATGAATATGCTAGTCATCTAAAATTTTGCAAATCAACTTCTAGTGACAAGAGTGTACAGTTTGAATCTTGAGATGGCCTCCTACCATCCTTTGGCACTCGTCTTTCCCCAACACCAAAAAAGGGAAAAGAAAAACTTTTGGCGCTATTTGAGTTGGAGGATGGTGTTACTGTGTTAGGTTGGTTGGTGCACAAAAGTTGAAATTCTTGCTATGAATGCTCCAATCACTTAGAGGGGAGCCTTGGCGCAGCGATAAAGCTGTTGCCTTGTGACCATGAGGTCACGGGTTCGAGTCTTGGAAACAACCTCTTGCAGAAATTCTGGGGAAGGTTATGTACAAAAGACCCAAAGTGGTCGGACCTCTCCCGGTACCCTGCGCAAGCGGGAGCTGCGTGCACCTGGCTGTCCTATTTTAATGCTCCAATCACTTAGAACCTACCGAGTCATTCGTATGGGCTGCTCAATTCTGAATGTTGTGTGAATGAAATTTCGATCACAAATGGTTAAACTTGATGTTTATACAAGATTTATGGATGGTACATTCATAACGAGTACCCATTTCACCTCTCTTTGGAAGTGGCATTTCCACTGTTACTCTAACTCTTTTCGTGAGTGCTCTTTGCCTTTTGTGCAAGTGGTGGGTACATATACAGCTACCTTGGCAGAAGATGTGCTTATAACAGTCAAGCCCATCTGCAAACCTCTGTATCCTTTATGGGCGCTTGTACGTACTGGAGGCTTCAAAACTTTCAGGCCATGCAACATTCAGTTGCAACAACCCGGCACTTTTGTTTCAGATTCAGAAAGTATTCAGCTCAATTCTTCTGGTTAGAACCTTCACTTGTTTATTTTTAGCCTTCACTTGATCTATCATTCATGTTGACCCATGACAGGGAACTGGATTATTTCATCCACGGTAACTCGTTCTTTGATTTTGTTCTCAGGTATGCTGGCGGTCTTTTTAAAGGTGGCCATATCCTGTTAGAGGAGGTCGCAAACAGTATGATGATTTCTGCTGTATCGCCCTGTGCTGTACTAGTGTCTGGTGGGTAGTCAAAACTCACAAGGGTCGAGCCTGAAGAAAGTCCTAGTGGTGGATGAATATTCTGCAGTTGACTCGCATATACCTGTGAGTAGTGGGAAGGGCAAGTTGACAAGAGTCCTAGGAAGGGTAAGGTGGAACAGTGGGACTGGGGCTATATCTGAGCGAGTAGTGCGGGAAATCTCGCTACGCTGGGCGCTAGTGGATCCCTGAATCAGCTTGTGCTGTATTGCTTCCTTTTGACCATATTCTGCTGGTATTTCTGAACATGGACTGATCTGACTGTTTTTCATAGAACTCATAGCACGTCCAGCTGATGATCTTTTCTGTAAACAGGCGGTGGTTTTTGAAATTCAGAGTGTGGCTGACGGGAAGAGTACAATATATATTATCGTCGAAAGCTCGGACTTGAAATTTTTCCTAGAGCAAAGCTTCTGAAATCCATACTTACTCGCTCTTTTCTGGTTATAATGCTATTTCAGAAAATTGCCCGCTTTGGTCCTGCCATGAAGTCGGCGTGAGTGCGGAGCAGATTCTACCATGGACACGGAGAGCATGGAAGAAGATGAGGTTGGTCTGCACTCTGCACAGGATCTCGAGAGCTTTCACATGGAGGATCCCCATGGTGGAGGGAGGGAGGCATTATTGACGAACTGCGCAGGTACCGGCTGCATCTTGGCCGGATCACCATGATCCATCCGTCCGTCCGCTCTGTACTACGTACCCTGCGATCAAGCCGATTCCATCCAGATCTGCGCGACAGCTTCCTTCCTTCCTTCCTTCCCCAATCAAGGCTGGGGTATCTTCATGTGGGCAGCCCTCCCCCTTTGTGCCGCCCAAGCTGCAGTAGTGGTGTACATTGCATCCCGCGATGATGCGGTGTACAGTACCTAGTGGCGTGCCAACTTTTAACTGGATTCCACTCTTGTTGTTGCAGTGCTTTGCTCGATCATCCGGCCGTCCTGCCCACCTTTGTTCCTGTGAACACGCTCGTGCCGATTTACCGATTCGTGCGCACAGCCGGCTCTTATCGAGGTGGTACCATGTGTCTATTTCGGGCCAAACCCATCCCCATCCGATCGCCATTCCCACTCCTTGAGAGACCGCTAGGTGCGGGGCAGTGGGATCGCTGCACTGGCCACGGCGCCTTCTAGAGTCTGGACAAAAGACAACGCACGGGACGGACCATCGATTCATTGTCGTGCAATCTATAGGGGCTGATGATGATTCATTAACCCGTGACCTCGCCGTAGCAGAGTGCTAAGAAGAGTGGAAGCACAATCGCCCTCTAATTAGAACGGCAATGCTATGAATCGACTGCCCATGTACCAAACCGGCACCTGTGGCATTCGCTGTTGCTCGATTACAACATTCGGAGAGGACGGTTTTGGCCCGATTGAACGGCCTGCCAACGTCCACCCACTCGGATCGAACGGTGCATGTTATCTCAGCCTGACGCCGTGGAGTGGTAGTGGAGCCGTACGTCGGCCGGCCCGTCGCCCACCTCCGTACGCCGTACGTTGAAAAACCGGGCGGAGCTAGCGCAGGAGAGAGCGCATCCAATCCAAGGGAAGCTGGCTAGAGCCACCGATCAATGGCGCTGGACCGCGGCGCAGCGGCAGTGGCAGAGCCACCATTACAGCGCTCCCCGTCCATGCATGCACCGGCCGCCGTGGTCCTCCGGCGTCTCCCTGGCCGTGGAAGCCAAGGCCTCGTAGAGGAAGGACCAGCGGAACGAGAGCGCCCGGCACTCACTCCTCGCTGCTGATGGCAATGACCACAGACCGCGCAATGCGGCGTCCCTCCATTTACGTGTGGTAGTGCATGCAGTGTAGGTTGGTGCCGACGTTGCCGTACGTGGTGGACCGGTGGTGGCAGGCTGGCTCGCTGCACGGCGTAGCGCGATGGCAGAATGGAAAGCCTCGCCCGTACGTGCGGATGGGGATGGCCCGTACTGTAGCATCGTGTCGCATCCGTCGAGGCTCGACCGGCCGGAGCTCAGCTACCATGGCCTCCATTCCCCATGGTCGTTATGTTATTATAAACTATAACTAGAATCAACGCGCAAGAAATTGAGTAGAGTATATATAAGGACGCGGCCTCCACCCCACTCCACTCCACTATTTATCCATGTGTATGCTACTCCTTCCGTCCCATAATATAAGGGCGTTTTTTATACTATATTAATATCAAAAATGCTCTTATATTATGGGACGAAGGGAGTAAAGTATATATATAGAAAGAGAGGGACAGCGCAACATGTGTTCTTACTAAGTTTATTTAATGGAAATGAATTAGCATACACATGGACCCATCATAAATTTAGAACCTTCAGATAGCATAAATTCATAGCTCATGAGATCTAAACAGGAAAAAAAAACGTCCTATGTATGATAATGTGAGGTGAAGAGGATAGAGCGCTCATTCACGGGAATTTTAGTTATTAGTCTTTCTTTGGTTGGTCCGATGCATGCATAGTCTAAATTTAGCATACTACCTTCCAGTTGATTGGATAAATAGTGCATTCGTCACTTCTATTCACTATGGTGTTTACAAACACTTAGGGCTACCATGTGGGTGCTATCCAAAAGAATGTCCAAATGGACAATCATCTCAAAAAATGACCAAAGGATTGCAACCTGTGAAATTGACCAAAGTCATATGCCCTCTACATGGTTGATGAAATTTCATAGGTTACAATCCTTGGAGATTACAAGATGGTCCATCCGTCCATCCAGATTGGACAAGTTTTTTTGGGTAGCACTCACACTTGGCAGACTTAAGTCTTTTGTGGCGATTGCGGCATTGGTCAAATTTGCTACTGGCACGAAACATGTGTTTATAGACTTATAGTCCTTTCCAATTAGCTCACATATAACACATACATACCTCAGGGAGACATGGTTCCAGGAGCACAAGAGCCACTTGGAACAAACAGGTTAGTTACATTACTTTTTTGGCGGTTCTATACTATCTCTAGATTTCCTAAAAATTACGCGTCAAGCAACTCCCAAAGAAACCCCATGTTAATCGGCAAAAGTAAACATCTTGCCAACCATATAGTGAGACAAAATTATAAGGATCACGTCAGATCAAAACTTTGCCATATTAAGATATGGAATCAGTGGTGTAGTTTGTAGCTCAATTCTTGGGCTCAAATTATGTATTTCATATCCGTTTCATCCCCTATTAATTTATGTCGTTACAAGACATCTTCCAATTTTTCTATTTCCGGGCCTACGTCGGATGCTCATGCTAAATTGAGTAGCAAAGAGAGGTAGATATGCTAGACATGATGGCATGTGCCACATGGACGTGCTTAGGTGTAACGTACCGACCAAACCCACCGGTTCCTAGTCGTTGCACCTGAGATCTAGACTAGCCCCACATACCAACATTAGTCTTTCCCGCGCACTTTGTGCTCACCCGTGTGCATCAGTGATCAACTACCCATCCTCAAATTGCTCCAAGCCAAGCATGCTCACCTTTGAGGTTTCTTTTGGATGGGCTCCCTAAAAAGAAGGTGCACCTTATTTATATGAGTAGTCATCATTTTTGTTAAGCAGGGATGTCACATACACCCCCTATTGGGGATATACCCCACGATATGGCCCGGGCAGGATATGACCTGGTTATCATATGGCCGCTCATAAATAGGCTCATTATGTGGGTCATAGTTCAAGGCCCAGGAGACGACTGGAAGAGGAGGCCGGCTAATGGCCCAATGTCTGGCAGGCCGGCTTAAGGAGGAAGTTATAAGGAATTTCCCTTCCTTGAGAGACAAGATGAGTAGGAAATAGATTAAGACACGGGTCGCAGTACAACCCGGATTCTGTTGTGACCTCAAGGTCTCGACCTAGATATAAAGGGGAGCTCCTGAGGCGAAAAAGTTAAGTTACAAGCTCTCGAGTACTAGGTTGGCCAAAGTCGCACCTTTGTAATCAAGATCTCAAGCAATAATCAATCAAGCAGGAAGTAGGCTTTTACCTTCATTGTGAGGGGGAAACCTGGGTAAGCCCGTGTCTCTCGATTTCGATCAACCTCACTCAAAGTACTACCTAGCTGTGATGGCCTCACACTAGGTCCTTTTTCGAGGACATCTGTCATGACAAAACCACGATAGTTGGCACCCACCGTGGGGCTTTCGCACAGTGGTTTTAATTCTTGAAGGAAGCTCCAGGGATCGAGGGATATGTGATCAGCCGGATGACCTAGAGTCGTCGCGGCAAGCTCTACATCGACGACATGTAGTGTTGAGTATTACTTTCGAGTCGAAATATTCTACTCCCTCCTTCCCAAAATCTTGGGCGTCTAATCTTTTGCATGCAATCCCATAAATGTGAGGCATGCATGTCTTCCTCTCTCCTTCTGTTACAACCAATGGTAACGACAGCTAATTTCCTGGGAAGGAAAAAAATAGTCGCTCGGTTCTCTATTGCAGTTAGCCCACGTCATCTCCCTCCCTCCCTCCCTCCCTCCCTCTCTCTCTCTACCAACAAAGGGACCCCACCTAGCCTTCCAATCCCACGATAGAGTGTGTGGGGAGTGCATTTTTTAGTACGAAGATCATTAAAACAAGGTTGTGCAATACAATGGAGGATGAGTTTCTTGCCAACAACTTGTTAGCTAACATAGAGGGTGAAATTTTGGAGAAGTACAGCTATGAAGATAGCATTGAAGATTTCAAATGCATGAAGGAACGGAAAGCTGATTTGTAGTACGTAACTCCACGCAACCTTGTCTGGTGGTCAGATGGTATGGCTTATTTTGATATGTAGTAGTATATAGATGGTCATATGGCGGAAGCGGATTAGGAGCACTCGGGTGCTCCACCCCCCTATATTCAAAAATAATTTAATAATTCAAAAAAAGCCAAAAAAAATCTTGGATATATTTGTGAACCAAATATGACTAGGTGTTGTATTCATATAAAATGTTTGGCCAAGGAATAATTCTCGTTGACTTCAGGGCAAAAAAAAACAAATTTATGACGACAATATAGCATAAATAGTATTTGTATCTAGCATTTTTGGGAAATCTTTGACCCCGGATAAAATAAAAGTCATTTCATATTTAAATCTTTCTATACGAGTGCAATACCGGGTCATGTTTGATTCCATAAAAAGTTTCGGGATTTTTTGACTTTTTTGAATTACTAAAATATTTTTGAATATAGAGGGACGTAGCACCCGAGAGCTCCTATGCATTTTCGGTCATATGGCATGGCTTATTTTGGTCTTTGGTAGTATATATGTATGTATATATGTGCATCTGCTCATCTTGCAATGAATGTGACAGAAAGATGTAGGGGCTGTTTGGTTTTGTGACTAAGATTGCCAAAGATTGCCACACCTAAGGTTAGGCAAGTTTGACCAACTTAGGTGAGTGTTTGGTTCAAGCCACATCTTAGGCAAGCCACACTTGGACCCCACATGACATACACACAAAAAGTGTGGTAAGATTCCCTTAAGCTTGCCATCTTGTGGCTCTCATTTTAATGAACTAACCTTAGTCATGTTTGGCAAAAATATGTGGCAAAGTATGACAATGCTAGTCCTAAAACCAAACAGCCCCGTAGTGCCTATATCTACTGAAATACTCCCTCCGTCCTATACTATAATATAAGAATGTTTTTGACAGACGGAGAGAGTAGTATATATGCTTTATTAGAATTTAAAAAATATGGTGCTCTCTGGCCCGTCCAACTTATTTTTTTAGGTCCGCTATACTGAGCTGGATTTCAGGGTTTTGTTGGGTGGCCTTTTTCTTTTATTTGAGCTGTGTTCAAGTTGTCCGTCCGGATGTTTGAAGGGAAGGGGGGCCACTAGCTGAGGTTCTTTTTTTTGAGAGAGAGATAGCTGAGGTTCTTCTTGAGTCTTGACTAATCGTGCAAGGGTACGGGCGTACGTACGTGGGCGTGACGACCCAAATTTAACGGCCAATGAAGCCTCACTTACACTTCAAGGTAAAGTACGGGCAGAACTTACGTCCGGTGCTGGGGCCTCAGCTAAAATGGACCATAGCACGAGCTAGCTAGCTAGGTTAAAAAGAAGATAGCGGATTCGCGACAACGTCACATTTTTTTACTCCAGTCAGCACTACTTACTGTTAATTTACTCTAGTCTCGTAGGCAGTAGCTCGACGAACCGTCCGTCTCCTAGCCGAGTCCATCCATGGAAAGACAAACGTTGACGTTGATAAGCCACAGCCGCACATCCATCACAGACACGCGCATGACTGTGTGCTACTGCTAGCTTAAGGCTAACTCCACCGCGCGACTCTCTCCTGTTCGGCCTCGTTCATTTGGGGTAAAACGGACAAATGAAACGGCCCAGCGCGCGACGGCCCGGACTCATCTTGTCCGTTTATGTCCGGGCCGACCGGGCGCAAACTTGCGCCGGGTTTGGGTCGCGGCGGACACCAAACGGACGCGCTTGTCCGCGTCGGGGCCGCGTGGCAGGCGGCCGCCCACCTCCCACACACCCACATCAATGCGCACGAGCGGGCGGTCCCACCTGTCATCCGCACGTTGAGCAGTCGTCGTCCTTCTTTAAGTGGAAAGCGTGGACGGGTCGTTGTCCACACTGCCCCACGCCACCCAGCGGCCTCCTCGAACCCCGACAACGCAGAATCCCTAGCCCGACTCCTCCTCGAGCTCGCCGGCCGCCCACCTCGCCATGGGCTTCTGGAACGGCAAGGGGAAGCACGACCGCGAGGCCGGCTCCTCCTCGGGGCGCCGCCGTGGCTCCGTGAAGAAGGAGGAGCCCGCGTCTCCGTCGCGCTCCTCCCGTCGGGCCCCCGCGTCTCCGCCGCGCTCCTCCCGCCGGGCCCCCTTCACCATTGCCCCTAGGCCCTCCGGCGAGCGCGATCGGCAGTACATCTGCGCGGACGTGTGCCGGAGATACTGGGAGACGAGGACGTCGGTCCCGTGGAGCGACGCCCACCTCCCCAACGGGTGGCATCTCTCCACGGACCGGGTGCCCATCCCGCCAGTGCCGGCGACCGGCCGTGCACGGCGCGATGAGATCAACCGCCGCCGCCACCTCCTCCCCGACGACCTGTACTACGACCACAGGTATGCCCCCGACTCGCCGCTCTGGGACACATGGCTTCAGGACGAGCACGACGTGCGGCGCGCGTCCTACTTCGCCGGCACCGTGTCGGGGCCGCGGAGGCCACGTGCAGAGCCGCGCGGGCGTACGCGGGTGCGTGGCCTGACGCCCACGCCGTCGCCTTCCCCGTCTCCGTCGCCCCCTCCCCCTCCTCGCATGACAGCGGAGGAGGAGGCCCGTCTCCTGCAGCGTGTCATGGACGACTCCATGAACACGCACGACGAGCGGCAGTGGGACTGCCTGGAGGAGGCCATGGCCCTCTCTGCCGCCGGGGACGTGGCCTTTCCGGAGCTGCAGCTGGCGGCCGTCACGGTGGCGGCCAAGGAGGAGCCAATGGAGGAGGACTCGCCCGCGTTCAAGAAGCTTCTGGGCCAGGGGTGGGGCTGGTCGTGCACTGCGCCGGAGATGGCCGCCGACCTGGGCGTGAACTGGTGCCCCACTCCGGAGCGGGAGGCGTCGCCGCTGGAGGAGGTGGTGCAGGCACCTCCGACCGTCCAGCCTGCCCCCGTCCACCACGCACCGCCGGCCCACCTCTGGACGCCGCCGGAGTACGTCGACCTCGTCAGCGACGACGACGACACCGGCGGCCAGTGAAGACGGCGACGGCCACGGCACCGACGGGCGCGGCAGGAGCGCGCGGGAGGAGTTTTTTTTTTTATTTTCTTATTATGTCAATTATGAATCTGGGCCTTTTAAGTGGCCGTTGAAACTGAGCCGTTTTATGGCCAATCCATATATATGTTTTATATTTTTTTAAATGCGTTTATTTGCTTTTTTAGTTATTTAATTATAATTATTATTTTTAACCCCGTCCGCCCCGAACACGATTTGGGGTGCGGCCGCGTGATGGGCGCACGCACGACACAATGGACACAGCCGGACACGGGCGTACCCATCGGCGCCTTAAAGGGACAGATTCAAACCAATCCAGACGTCCGTTTAAGGTCGTGCGGTGGAGTTGGCCTAACCACGAAGCCTGTAGCCGGCGTTGGGCGCGCGCGCTGGATAGCTAGCTTCCCTTTCCGGGCAGGCCAGGGAAGCAGCAAAAAAGAGCGGCCGCTGACGGCGTACCGTAAAGCGACGCCGACGCCGCGAAAGATACGCCGGGGGTAGCTAGCTCGCGGTGATGTTCGCCCGACGGTATGCTGTCCGGGCGCGCGCTTTAGATTTGTGGCCGGATCTTTCCGACGTGATGTCACCTCTGTGACCTTTGTCATCTCATCGCCGGCGCCTCGCGCCCTCCCGTCGGTCTGTAGCGGTGCAGAGGGCGGAGAGTGCCGATCACTGGTGTTCATGTCTCTGCTACCTGCCGACCGTGCACACTAAGGTTGTGAAAAAGATGTAGGTTATTTCGCAAACCAGCTGATACAGCTTTTTCAGATTTTGTCCCCCACTGGAATCAGATTTGAGAAAGCACGTCCTAGGTTGCTTCCGCTTTTGGTTCAGATTTTAGCAGCGGATTTCTGGAATCGGATTCTGCTGGTTTCGCCCTTTGATTCAGATTCTGCTGCACGACAGTTGAATCCGTTAATAAAAGTTGAACCAAACAGGGCCCGAGTGCAGCCCCCCCTCGGCCAAGCCCGGTCTTTCGGCGTGTAGGGTACAAGTTGCAGGTCGTATCCAACGCCCGGCTGGACGTTCTGGTCACGTAAATTCGACTCAGACAGACTTCTCAAATAGATCTCAAACGTCCGGACTGATCGGCACATCTCCACATCGGACTGACGTCGGGGTCTCATACGAAATCGCCCACAAAAAAGGATAATAATTTTTTCCCATGGTCAACCTTTTTTCTTTCAAAATGGCCCAGAAGAAGAATCGTTGCAATTTGCATATGTACTACATGGTGGACCCAATGAGGATTGCCATTGCAGGGTATTTTTACTATAAACATCAAGACAACAAAAAATGTGGATTAAATTTGGCATCATGTAGAAACACAAAACAAGTGTACCACATAGAGTTCACTAGTAATTGCCATGTTTCATAAAGTAAATTTACCAAGGTCCCATGTACCATGAAAGTAAAATTTTCCATCAAAACAAGTGTACCATATAGAGTTCACCAGTACTCCCTCCGTTCCTAAATATAAGTTTTTGTAGAGATTTCATTATATAAATTTTTGTAGAGATTTCACTATGGACTACATATATAGTAAAATGGATGAATCTACTCTAAAATGCATCTATATACATCCGTATATGGTTCATAGTGAAATCTCTCCAAAGACTTGTATTTAGGAACGAAGAGAGTAATTGCCATGTTTCATAAAGTAAATTTACCGAGGTCCCATGAACCATGAAAGTAAATTTTTCCATGAAATGTAAATGTAAATTTGCCATGGTCCATTATTTAAAATTTGCCAAGGCAAAATAAAAAGTTAAATTCACATGAGTGACTAAAATAAATTTTCCATGGCATAATGGCAATGAGGATAAAAATACCTAGGTGATAAAAGTAAAATTTCTATGGCAAATAAAAGAAATAGTCATGCCAATAAAAGTAAAATTACCATTTTAAAAAAGGTAAATATGTTATGAAGATCAATTTTTCATACATTTGTGGTGTGAGTATTCCAAAAAAATTGTTTTGATATTTTGTCATGATGTATGAGACACACCTTTTAGGGAAAAAAATCCCATATGACTAATCCGCACAACTTTGCAGCCATGAAATGCACAATGAACTATAACCTATAGCGACCGTATTCAAATATGAACCAAATTACCATGGCAAGATTGCATATTAACAATTGCAATTTTAATTTTTATTATAAATTTTTATGCTTTGTATAAAAGGAAAAAATGCCATGTATGTAAAATAATTTTGCCCTAATACGGAACAAGAAATTTGCCTTGGTAAGTTTGCTATAGTCCATACATTAAGTTTGCTATAGTCCATAAAGTAAGTTTGCTATATTACATAAATAAATAAATAAATAAATAAAAATGATTCATTAGTAAAAATGCCATGGTCGCATGGAATAAAAAAATATTGCCATAATATGAAAAAAGAATTTACCCTGGTATAAGAATTAAATTTGCCAAGGTATTGAGAGTGAAATCGCCATGGTGCATTAAGTAAATTTGCCATCATGCAAAAAAATGGAGTTCATGTGGCGAGGTTTGATGTCAGGTGCGTCAATGCGACGACTACAACCTCATGGCGTTAGTCCTTAGGGGCACATGCACAAAGACTTTTCGGTTGTTATCGACAAGGTCAAGCCGGCTCCGATAAAGGAGCGGCACGCCGGCGGCTCGTTTCTGGCGGCAGCAGTGGTCGTCGTTGGCCTCAAAATCTCATTGTTATTTTTTTGTTATGTTTGAGATGATTTGTACCTCGCGTAAATTTTCTACAATAGATCTGATCTTTTTCGCAAGAATAAAATCCCGCAAAAAAGAGGGAGGGGCCTTTTAGGCCTTTTGTGGTCAACCTGCAATCCAATCCAGCCCGGCCGAGCAACGGAGCGGACCGCGAGCGCCTTCACTACCGCGCGCGGAAACAGCCGTGCCACGCAACCCGCGGCGGGAGGCACGCCGCCACGCGAGCGCCCGCGGTTTTCGGCCGAGGGGGAGGCGGTGGCGGATCGACGATCGCGGCAGAGGGCCATGAGACAGCGACCGCTGACGGCATACATACATATGCATGCACCGAACCCAACCCTCGGTCTGTTCTTCACCGGACCCGACCTCAGCCGACCCCGCCCCCGCCCCCGCATGATGCTGTCACGGGAAGCCAGATCGGTCGGCCTCAGCGGTCACGCCCGCGCTCTGGACGCCACAAACTCAACTCCCTCCCCGTAGGAACACTTTTTTCCCCAGTGAAATCAAAGAGAGAACGAATATCATATCAGCCGTGTGAGTGAGATTTTATTGCAGGTTACCACGTATATGTACACCTCACAGATGAACGACCTAAGCTAGGCCACGGAGCTAAGGCAAATGCCGCTGACACGTGGGGCCCGTGGCCTCGGCGGGCTTTCAATGACCTTCATGTAGTACATCTCCTGCTTACGGCTTGATGATGGGATGGTTGATTGATTGATCGATGACAGCATGCCATTGGTCTTCACTTCCGCTCCCGCGAACGTGCAGTGAAGGGAAGGGACGCCGGCGAGCATGGCCCGTCAGCTGGCGAAGCTCCTCGGCGGCCTGCCCGCCGCGCAGGTGCAGCTCGCCCGGCCGTCCTTCATCACCTGCGGCAAAATCAACAGCAGAGACCACGCCATGAGCAACTAACTTGGAGAAAATTCAAAACGGTCGGCAGATAAACTTCAAAAAGGTGCTCCTAATTGGTCAATTTGTTTGTTAGGATCTACGGCATGCATCCATTGCGTGTGCGGTTTGGATATGGGCCTAATTAAAGTTGCCCCTGCCCCAGTTCACAGGGCAGAGCCGGCTGATCCTAACATCTCCGGCGAGCTTCCACGCGCACAAACAGCGACGCAAATCGCCGCATTATCCATCCTCACCTTTGGAAGGAAGCGAAAGTGTAGCATCATCTGAACATAAATAAATACATACGACGTACCTTGACCTGCATCTGGAGCTCCTTGATGTAGTCGACAGCGAGATCCAGCATGTCGGAGGTGTTGGTTTGCTGCAGCCATGGCGAGCGAGTAAAAATCAGTCACGGCCTGTCGTGGTCCTCCCGTACGTGGCGCGCGGCCCAAATGGGGGAAAGAACTAATCCACGGTTTTTACTACTAATGGGTTAAACAAATCACTGGCACGGCCTCGGCGTTTGTGCCGTACGGTGTGTTGATTGCTTGGTTGATTGGTTACCTTCTCCATGTTGGGGACGAGCTCCTGCAGCTTCCGTATCCGCTCGCTGATCTTCGTCCTCCTCACCTGCACGCACACCACGGCGTCAGAATCGGCCGGCGAGACAGACGTGAACGGCATGACATGGTGGTGAGCTGTGTGGACTGAGTATACGGACCCGTTCGGCGATGCTGCGGGGGTGGGTGGCGCAGCCGCGCTTGGCGCGGATCTTGCACGGCACCGAGTCCTGGAACTGGAGGAACTTCTCGATGGCCGCGATCTCGGGCGACGGCGACGGCTTGCTGCCGGCCGGCAGGCTGAACTGCGGCTTCACCTGCCGCGCCGCGCCGTCGCGCGGGCGCCGCTTCGCGGCCGGCCCGGACATGCCGTCGGACGACAGCAGCGAGGGCGACGGGGACGGCGAGGGCTCGTCCCAGCCGGCGGCGGCGGAGGGGGCGACCACCGGGTACCCGGGGATGCCGCCGTAGCCGGCGCCGTTGCTGCCGGCCTCGTCGTCGCCGCTGCTGCCGCCGCCGCCCATCTCCTCGCCGACCATCTCCGAGATCTGCGACATCACCGACCCCTGCCGCGACGAGAAGCTCAGCTGCCCCTTGAGCCGCGCGTCGCCGTTCCTGTACCCTCCTCCTCCGGCGCCGGCCATGCCCGCCCTGAGCATGCTCCCGTAGCCTGCGGGGTTTAGGAGTGGAGTAGCACCAGTATTCCATTAACTGCTCGACGCGACGGTTCCAGAAATGGAAAGCAGCTAGCTACTCAAGCTGTCTACTCCCAGCTAGCGAGCGAGCTCATGATTGCTGCTGCAGTGCCGCTACATGGCGAGCG
This sequence comes from Triticum dicoccoides, assembly GCF_002162155.2. NCBI lineage: Eukaryota > Viridiplantae > Streptophyta > Magnoliopsida > Poales > Poaceae > Triticum > Triticum dicoccoides. The sequence continues at coordinate 424,644,979 of NC_041388.1, read as the reverse complement.
CGAGAGCCAAGAAACAGAGCTCGTAATGGGGAAGGGGTTAAGGCGCCTACCGTTGTCCATGTTCAGATGGTTGACGCACCCGGCGGGGGAGCTGCTCTGCCGGAGCAGGCTGTCGTTGCCGGCGGCGACGGGGTCCGTGGCGCCGGAGCTTGCCGTGCGGAACAGCCCCTCCATGGCGGCCATCTGCTGCTGCGACTGGTACATGAGCTGCTGCTGCTGCTGCGAGGCCATGGAGGCGGCGGCGGGGTCCTCGGTGAAGTGGCTGGCGGCGGGGCGGGGAGGCTTGTCCCTCATCTCGGGGTGGTGTTGCTGGTGGTGGTGGCCGGAGAGCAAGCGGGCGAAGCCGGTGTCGGCGGCGTGGTCCGGGCTGCCCTGGCGGTGCCCGGCACCGGCGCCGGCGGAGGCCGGGAGGAAGTCCCCGCACACGTCGCCGAACATGGCGCTCGGGGCCGACCGGTACCGCAGCAGGCCGGGGGAGCTCATCTGCGGCGGCGTGCGCACCCCGTTGGCCGCCGGCTGCAGCTGGGCTGGCAGGTTGAGGTCCTTGGACAGCGGCGCGCCGTACATCCCCCGCCCCACACCTCCTCCCAAAGGTTACACCGGCGGCCGCCGCGCGAAGCCCGATGCCACCAGCACCAATACGCGCGACGCTAGCTAGCAGCCTAGCGCGGTCACTGGTGCTTCGGGGAGTTTCTTCCGGCCCGAGTATTTTAATGGCGGAAAGGGAGAGGGGCTTTTGGTTCTGGCCGGGGGCGTACGCGTAGCGGTTTAGGCGTGTGGGAGTGAGAGCTTGGGCGGTATTTATAATGGCGGATGTTTACCGGGACGACGATGGAAGTGCCGTCCTGGATAGGGTACCGCTTTGATCCGTCCTAGGGTACCCGCACCTATGCCGCCGGCCATGGCCACCGTTTCCTCTCTGTATTTCTCTTTCATTGATGGGTGTTATTAGCACAATCCGTAGCTCAAAACCCATCCTACTTTTTCTTTTTTCAAGAAAAAATTTCGATTTATTCCTCAGCTGTCAAGGTAGTACAAAGAACACTAGAAATATAATTACATCCAGATCCGTAGACCACCTAGCGACGACCACAATCGCTAGAGCAAGCCGAAGGCGCGCCGCTGTCATCACCCCTTCATCATCGGAGCCGCGCAAAAGCTTGTTCTATACTTCTATTAGACAGTCGGAAAGTCGCCGTGCTAAGACCCAAAAGGACCAGCGCGCTCAGTACCACCCATTAAACAACATACATTTCGCATATCTCTTTTGGATTGTAGGATTTTTAGAGGAATTTTGTATAGGGGCAACTAAATTCCAATGGAATCCATTCTTATGCTCATTTTCTCATAGAAAATTCAACATGGGCTCAAAGAAATTACATACTTTCGAAAAATAAATGGGTGCCACACTTCACAAGATGAGCCGTCGAGACTTGGTATGAGCAACAGACAAAATCGTAAGTTCTAAAACCCGTGATTGACAAAATCATAAGTTTCAACTACTAAGTTATAAAATTGTTGTGTTCTTGTGCGGGATCCAACGACTTTAAGGATCGTGAGGCAATATCAGTCTGTCGATACGATTGAACAGGTGCGTGCCCCACACCGGATATCCCTGCGAGTTTCCGTTTGTTGATGTATTGTTAGAGGACGAGACCAAGAGACAAAGAAAAAAAAGGACACAAACCAAATCAACTCAATATGATCATGAGATCTCCATATTCATCATGTTTAATCTATCCTATGATAAGTTGCCATACCATGAGGCCAGAACACCGCCTATTTTTTTGGCCGTGTCCACCATGATGAACATTTTCGTGCGATGTCATCTGCACCGTCAAGATTTCACATACAATGGCATACAAACAAACCTAATATAAGAGAATCATCGAATATAGGTTGTTTTGCGGTTATGAAAAATTGCTTTGTGCTTATTGTCGAACCATGTCTCTCACTCATGAAGCCAATATGGTCCTTTTGTTTTCAGCCACATCATGAGTAAATAGCCAGGAGGTCTTGCCTAACATCGAGGTTTGATCTATTCTTTAGCAATGGAAAAGTTCATTTTTTAGAACCGTCGATTTTTTTTTACTTTCAACGCAAGGGAATCTTATGTTTTTTCCAGATCGATATCCACGTATATCTTTGGACATGCATATTACAGTGTGTACGCATGTGAAAACCAGACGAAACTACCAGAAAGCAAGGTGTCATGGAGTTCTGTGGAAAGGACCTCGAAAAGTTAAGGTTACACTTCGACCCCTTGGAGGGCCTCGATGAACCACTGCTCGCCATCGATAACTTTCCTACATTGCTCCAATCATGCACCCAAATTCGGACCTCCAAAACCTTCTGCACACGCCAACCCCGACGCCATCCAAGGGGGCATCGAGTGTCGACCATCACCCCCCCCCCCCTCGGATTCAAATACGACCGAGCAACCTGGTCTCCGGTGCCACTGATGATTGGAGCACCGATGGGTGGGGGCACCTTATTCCGACAAAAAACCATCCCCACGACAGATATGTCACCTCGAACGAAACATGGAACCAACAATAGCTACTCGTCAGAGTCGAAGCGCTTGTGTCCTCTCCTCCACCATTCGATGAAGCGGCGGAGTGGGGAGGAACCGCAGGCTTGTCGACGAAGGAAAGGGCTAAACTGTCACCACCGAAATCTCCTTTTGGACATAGGGGAAGCGGAAATGAAGAATGATCCAATAGAAGAAAAAAAACTTTTTTAGAATCTTTTTTTTGTGAATTAAAGAAAGATACCGGCCTAGGTAGCGTGGAGGAAATCTAGAGGTTTTTTTTTTTTTGAGTGGGAAGAAATCTAGAGTTTTGGCTGACGCTCCCGAGCCTCCATTTTTAGGCCCAGTGACGCACGCTCACGGTTCAGCCCACTTTCCGTTCCGGCCTACAATCGCATGACTACGTGGACTCACGGACGGCCACAGACTCGGAGAGTGAACACGTCGACAAATCGGTTCACTGCAAACGGGAAATCACTGCAGTACAAAAAGAGCTCAGTCACGAGCGTGCAAATGCAAAGCAGGGCAGAGACGCGATCTGTATCATCTAGGGGGCCTATCATATCTTCTTCCCGCGGCTGCGCTGACACCTGAGAATAGTATATGTCGAAAAGATATCACTGGCTGCTCTCTGCTCTGCTGTCCACGCCATGGATTCCGGCTCATTTCTGAACATGTCTTGCGATCGGGGAGTACTAAATTTGGGCAAACAAACTGGCAGGATCTGATCATCGAATCCGGGCAAGATAAATTTTGAAGGACAAGGGCATCAAGGACTGTCAAATTTGACCCTTTATACGTCGGCAGACGGGAGCCGGTCACCCCTCATTTGGCGGGCGCTACAGCCATAATCCTCAAAATCTAAAACCCCGTTTTCATAGTATACCATGCAACATAAAATTCATCTAGGTGATGGATCATGCATTAGCAAAATGAGCTATACTAAAGAAGAAAAGAAACTACCCTATTTCTACTCTACTCGTCGTCGGAGATGCCGATGACCCCTGTGCCAGACGGGTCGGCCTCGTAGTCATTGGCAGCGGGCCACATCACCGACTTCACCTCGTCGCCGTTGTTCAAAAGAGGGACACAAACAACTTGTCTAACTCAATGTACTGAGGTGCCACCACCTCTCGCTCGAACTGAATCTAGTCGAGGATGGCGGCATGCTCCGCCTCAAACAGCGCTGCCGCCTCCGTGGCTTGGGTGTTTTGAGACTCCGACTCCGCCTCCGCCATGGCAAAGCCGCCAGGCTCCATGCCCGGCGCCTCCTTTGTGTCCTCCTCTTTGGCCACGACCTTATCGTCGGCGCCCGGTGTCGTCGAGATAGACCAAAATGAAGTCATTGGTGTAGGCGTTGAAGATGAAGTTCATCATGCGAGAGAACGTCGGAGGAGCGTTGGCGAGGCCAAAAGACATGACAGTGTATTCATATGAACCAAAACTTGTTCTGAATGCTGTCTTGGGAATATCTTCTTCATGAATGCGAATCTGGTGATAACCCATACGGAGATCAAGCTTGGAGAATACTTGGGCACCTTTGAGTTGTTCGAACAGCTCATTGATGTTGGGAAGTGGGTATTTGTTCTTGATGGTCTTCTTGTTCACTGGACGGTAATCAACACAAAGTCGGCCCGTTCCATCCTTCTTCTTCACAAAAAGAACACCACAACCCCACGGAGAAGAACTAGGCCGGATGAGACCCATTCTTTCTTGCTCATCGAGTTGCTTCTTCAGCTCTTTCAACTCTTCAGGTCCGAGCTTGTAAGGACGTTTGCACACAGGTTCCGTGCCAGGCTCAAGTTCAATAACGAATTCAACTGGCCGGTGCGGAGGCATTCCTGGGAGCTCTTCTGGAAAGACGTCTTGATATTCGCAAACGACTGGAATTTGCGAGATGGCATCCAATTCACCTTTCTCATTGAGAGGAAACAGACGAATGGTATCATCACGAGCGGCAAAGACAATTACATCCTCAGACGAATGAGTCAATTGAATCTGCCTGCCTGCACAATCAAGCTGAGCCTTGTGCTTAGAAAGCCAATCCATCCCGAGAATAAGATCAATATCCGAGTTACCAAGAACCATTGGGGAAGAAAGGAACTTGTAGTCGCCCAACGTGATAGTAACATCTGGCACCTCCAGACTAGCACTCAAACGTTTGCCAGGAGAAACGATATCCATTTGTTTACCCAAATGAGAAGAAACGAACTCATGCTTGGTAAAAAATGGCTTAGACATGAAACAATGCGATGCACCCGTGTCAAAAAGAACTCTTGCAGGAATATCATTAACAGGAAGGTTACCCATGATCACATCTGACGAGTCCTCTGCCTGAGCTGCATTCATCAAATTGACCTTAGCATGCTTGGGGTTATGCTTGACCACAGCTGTACTTGCCGATCTAAAAGGAGGAGGAGGAGAAAGACGCCTCTGGTTGAAACACTTGTTGGCATAGTGACCCTTCTGTTGGCACTTGTTGCACGTGACCTCTGAAAGCGGACGGTGATACGGAACACTCGATCTTGGAGCTTGAGACGAAGTCTTGTTCTGAAAGCCAGGGTTGCGTGGGTGAGAAGAACCACTGCCACCTTTACTCTTCTGCTGATACGGCTGACGGAACGGAGGAGGAGGAAGCCAAAACTTCTGCTGCTTGGCCACTTGAGTAGAGGAAGAAGGAGTAACATCTCTGACTCGCTTCCTGGAAGCATCACACCTCAACTGAGTAGCCTCTTGCTTCAGTGCCATATTGTAAAACTCATCGTACCTCAAGGGCTCAAAGAGAACAAGAGCGAGCTGAATATCTTCTCTGAGACCACCCCTGAACTGATATATCATGCTCTTCTCATCAGGCACGTCCTGCTTGGCAAAGCGGGCGAGCTTCTGGAACAACTTGTTGCAGTCATAGACAAACAAAGCGCCTTGCTTCAGATTGCGGAATTCCTCACGCTTGCTTTCAACCACACTCTGCGGAATATGATGAGCTCGGAAATCTCGACGGAAATCATCCCAAGTGATAACACGTCCACCTCTGGAATCCTTGTACTGCTGGAACCATTCTGCAGCTTGATCTTTGAGTTGGAAGGAAGCGAACTTAACAAAGTCCTCAGGCCTGACATTACTGCACTCGAAATGCTTACACAGATCCACAAGCTAATCGTCAGCATCGGTTGCCTCAACACAATTGCTGAAAGTCTTTGGCCCGTTAGCAAGGAACTGGTTGAGTGTAGCAAAGTGACTCTGATTGCTGCCTTGATTCCCTTAACTGCCTTGATTGCGCTCTTGGAGAATTTGCATGATCAGCTGAGTGTTTGCATTAGTTGCGGCCATCACAGCTTGCCATGCCTCTGGAGGAGGTGGAGGTGGTGGCGGATCAGGATTCGGAGTCGTGAGCGTTGGAGGAGCCATCCTGAAGAGGTTGACCACCATCAGCACATTGACAGATAAATATTGAAGCTGAATCCAACGGAATGAAAATTGCAACATATAGTCTTCACATCCGAACAAAATGAACGAATGCATTCCTCTTCAAATGGTCACATATCCATAAATTGAGAAGCCACGTAGAATTAAGGTAGAGAAATAAATCAACAAGGTACGGATCAAGAACGAATAATCGGTAAGAAATCCCAATCTCAAACCAATATTCGTGGAAGAAGAACTAGAGCTACTAGAATTCCCACCTATGAAACTCTCGAACTTTTCCAGTTATGCAATCAGGTGTTGGGGATACAGGGGAAGCATAATATCTCACCCAAACTAGCAAATCCTACATCCAGCTGTATCCATCCTTCAACACATAACCAAGAAAACTTCGGAAACCATCTACCTCAACCTTCGAAAAGCATCCGTTATACAAGTTATGGCGATACTCCCGAACTCCCGCCCCAGTACTGGGTGGCGTCGAGGTTATCTCACCAACGAACTGCATAAAAGAGATTTTCGATGTCGGCGAACATATCTCAAGTATTTCAGAGTTGCAACGATAAAATTATGATGACAACACCTCAGAGCTCAACTCCCCGGGACACTTCCACTAAACCCCTGACAGGAGGCACCAAGACAATGTTCTCATCATAAGCCATCGGAACGATTCCAAGATACTCGCGTGATCCTAAATTTTTTTTTGTGAAATTTGAGAAGAGAAGAGTCAAAACTCTATGCCAGGATGCCTTACCAGCGATGAGGAGACTGGGAAGTAAAAAGAATTCCTAAGCTCTCCGATATATAATTCCTAAAAGACTCAAAACATTTTTCTAGACACAACTCGGCTGCTAAAAACGATCAAGCAATGGGGCTCCTAAGGTCGGGGAAGGCTCTGATTACCAACTTGTAACACCCTCGATGCGACTATAGCTCCCACGTGTCGAGGCACGACTTAGAGACATAATCGCATTGAAGGCATATGTCGCAAGTTAGGCAATCTTCACAACATCCCATGTAATATGAATAATAAAGGGGAGATAATATAGTTGGCTTACACTCGCCACGTCAATCAAGTACATAAATAACATTACATCATACAAACACTCATGGCCCGACTACGGTGCCAAAATAGAAGAAAACCCAACATGCGACAAGGTCCCAATCATCCCCAACTGGGCATCACTACTGATCATCGGGAAAGGAAACGTAGTAACGCCGAGAGTCCTCGTCGAACTCCCACTTGAGCTCGTACTCGTCACCTGGAGCGGAATGACCTGGACCTGCATCTGGAGTTATAGTAATCTGTGAGCCACAGGGACTCAGCAATCTCGCACCCTCGCGATCAAGACTATTTAAGCTTATAGGAAGGATAAGGCAAATATATGTGGAGCTGCAGCAAGCGACTAGCATATATGGTGGCTAACTTATTCGCAAAAGAGAGCGAGAAGAGGAGGCAAAGCACGAGCGAGAAGATAGAGAACAGCCTGCGCAAACATTACTCCAACACCGTGTCCACTTCCCGGACTCCGCCGAGAAGAGGCCATCACGGTAACACACTCAGTTGATTCATTTTAATTAATTAAGGTTCAAGTTATCTACAACCAGACATTAACAAATTCCCATCTGCCCATAACCGCGGGCACGACTTTCGAAAGTTCAATCCCTGCAGGGGAGTCCCAACTTAGCCCATGACAAGCTCTCACGGTCAACGAAGGAATAGACCTCCACCCGAGACACACCGATCAGACTCGGTAACCCGGTACAACAAGACAATTCGACAGGTTAAAACAAGACCAGCAACACCGCCCGAATGTGCTGACAAATCCCGATAGGAGCTGCACATATCTCGTTCTCAGGGCACACTCAGATAGGTCAAGCTACGAGTAAAACCAACCCTCAGGTTTCCTCGAGGTGGCCCCGCAGGCTGCCCGGTTCGGACCAACACTCAGAGGGAGCACTAGCCCAGGGGGGTTAAAATAAGATGACCCTTGAATCTGCAGAACCCAAGGGAAAGAAAATGGGCTAGGTGGCGAATGGTAAAACCAATGTTGGGCATTGCTGGAAAAGCTTTAATCAAGGCGAAATATCAAGGGGCTCCCATTATAACCCAACCGCGTAAGGAACGCAAAATCCGGAAACATAACACCGATATGACGGAAACTAGGGCGACAAGAGTGGAACAAAACACTAGGCGAGAGGCCGAGCCTTCCACCCTTTACCAAGTATATAGATGCATTATGATAACATAGCAATATAATGATATCCCAACAAGTAAATAAAAGATGTCCCAGCAAGGAACGACCTCCAATCTTCACCTGCAACTAGCAACGCTATAAGAGGGGCTGAGCAAAGCGGTAACATAGCCAATCAACGGTTTGCTAGGACAAGGTGGGTTAGAGGTTTGACATGGCAATTGGGAGGCTGACAAGTAAAAGGTAGGCATCGTAGCATTGGCAAGCAAAAGAGCGAGCAAACTAGCATAGCAAAGATAGTAGTGATTTCGAGGGTATGATCATCTTGCCTGCACAGTCGTCAGAGTTGACTGGATCCTCACAAGCAAACTCAACGGGCTCCTCGGTAGCGAACTCGTCTCCCGGCTCTACCCAAACAAGACAAACAAGCAACAAGGATACAATCAACCACGTGCAAGGATCAAACGACATGATGCAATGATGATATGCTATGCGGGATGCGATGCGGGATGCAAAATGTAAGATATGACAGGAAATGCATGAAGCTGGCCTCAACTTGGAATTCCAAGGGTGCCACTGGAAATATGAGATGAAATCGCTTGAAAACGATATAAAGAACGCCGGAATCGGAGTTACGGTTTGGAAATGGCAAGCGTTTTAAGAATGACACCGGTCTGCGATTTACAGCAGGTAGGCATCTAAATGCAATGAGATGAACGTGCTACAATCACTAAACATGACAACAAAAAGCATGGCAGGGATGCACACAAGATGCTTAACAAAAGACTAGCACTGAGCTACGGCCAATTCATCCATTACGAGGTTCAAACAAGTATGGCAAAAACGCAAATGCAAAACAGATTCCAGACTTAGTGAAATTAACACTTGTCTGAAATTTCAGATCACGAAGCCCTCTTCGGAGCAGCAAAACGACATGATACATGACCTGATTAAGACAAGTAAGAACATGGCCTGGAGCTACTCAACAAGCTTAATAAAAGACCCAAAGTGACCTGGAGACAAAAGGGTTCACAAAATATACTAACAAGCACACGAACATAGCTCAAACACAATCAGTTTTCAGACTTAGTGAAAACTGGGACATGCTGAAATATAACTCGCAAAGGCATGTAAACGAGCTCGATGCACTCACTACGGTGCAAGTCATGGCAAGGCAAGCATACATCTATTAATAAGGCATACAATGCTAGCTAGGAATGGCAAGAACAATGGCATAGCATGCACAGATCAACTACAACAACGCCGGCAAAATCGCAAACGAGTTGACGATCTGCCCAGATTCACAACGAAGTAAAAGTAGAGCTCGATTGACTCAAGCTAGGGTGCTCCAAAATTGCAAACAAAGACATGGATGGATAGAGCATAACATTATTAACAAAACTCATTTACTGATCATCCTCAAAAGAGGCACGGATCACTAGGAAACAAGCTGAACATATGGCATCATGAACTAAATAATCCCAGACTTAGTGAAAACTACTAAGTCCCTGAGAACAGATTTACCGGGTGCCTCACTTTGCAAGCTTGCACAAGTCACCACACACATCCTAAAAATGCATGGGTTGCACCTCTGGAAAGAAGACAAAATGCTTAATAAAACATATGAAGGACTCACAGGCATAGCATGCACACAATAATCATGGCAAAAAAGACAAAAGTCTAAGATGAACTAGCAGATCTGACAATTAACTCACGAAGGCTCCTTCTAGCAGCATTTTGGGCAACAATATGAACTCAAATGAAAATGATGCAATGGAACGAAATGATGAACTCGTCGAGACGAACATTTTGATATACTATATGCCCAAATCGGAGCTACTGATGCGGAGATACGGCCGGACAAAGTAGGCATAAAAATTAGGGTTCGGAGGAGAAAGTCAACCGAGATATTTTTCAGATCCAGATTTGCACGGTTCCCGAGGCTCGCCGGACTGTAGCAGTTCGTCGGGGAAGAAGAAGAACAGCGGCCGGCGGGAGGAGGCGGTGGCCGGCGGCCGGGTCCGGTGGCCGGGCCGGAGTCGCCGGGCGGCGAGGTGGCCGCGGGCGGCCGGTGGCTCCCCGGGGCGGCTCGGGCGGCGCTAAGGCGTGCGGCGGCGGAGGCGCGCGGTGGCATGCAGCGGCGGCGGCGGGGGCCCGCGGTGGCGCGCGGCGGCCGGCGCGGTGGCGGCGGGCGGCGGGGCGGAGCAGGCGGCGGCGCGGGGCGGAGCAGGCGGTGAGGCGGCTT
>NC_041388.1:424464187-424633857 GCF_002162155.2 Triticum dicoccoides | reverse complement strand
GGGAGGGCCCGCGGCGGGCTTGCGGGCCGGCGGCGGGGAGATGCAGCCGGGCCAGTGGGAGGCGGACACGTGGCGGCGGCGGGGCGTCCGGACAATGTCCGTCGGTGCAATATTTGTCCGGCGGGCGCGGTGAGAGTGGATCTAGGGTTTCGGGGAGGGGGATCCGGTATTTGGAATGGGGGTGTATATATAGGCATAGAGGGAGCTAGGAGAGTCCAAATGAGGTGCGGTTTTCGGCCACGCGATCATGATCGAACGCTCTAGGACATGGAGCAGAGTTTGGTGGGTTTTGGACCAAAATGGAGGGGTGTTGGGCTGCAACACACACGATGCCTTTTCGGTCCCTCGGTTAACCGTTGGAGTATCAAACGAAGTCCAAATGATACGAAACTTGACAGGCGGTCTACCGGTAGTAAACCAAGGCCGCTTGGCAAGTCTCGGCCCAATCCGGAAATGTTTAATCCCCACATACGAAAGAAAGCTAGAAATGACCACCGGAGGAGAACGAAGCGCCGGAATGCAAAACGGACAACGGGGAAAATGCTCGAATGCATGAAATGAACACGTATGCAAATGCAATGCACATGATGACATGATATGAGATGCATGAAAACGAAAACAACACACGGAGACAAAGACCCGAACCCGAGAAATAAATATAACTTAACGCCGGAAACGGCAAGAGTTGGAGTACAAATTGGGAAAGTTATATCTGGGGCGTTACACCCGGCTCCCCCTCTTCCAATGACAGCTCCTCCTTCTCCTCCAACGTCGCAAGCTCGGAGGCGCAGCGTGCCCCCTTCCCCGCGCGGCGCTTCTCTGTGATGCGCATCTCGGCTTGAATCTCCACCCAACGTTCGGGCGTGAGCATCTTATAATATGTGATTTTTCGTCGGGCCATGTGGGACGATGGCGAGCTCGTGTTGGAAGAGGGAGAGGAGGGAGCAACGGCGGCGGCGGACGAGAGGAAGATGAGGGGAATGGGAACGGTGCTATGGAGTGCCCCGCCGCCCGACTTGAAAAGCCGAACTTAGACCCTCAGGCGGCGCGCTGGACCGGCGCTATGAATGAGTCCGGACCAAACCGGAGGAGGCGCACAGTAGACGCGCGGTTTTTCACGTGAGTCTCACCCGTCAGTCTGACGTGACAGACGTGCCCGAGGGCTTCCGGGCCTTCTCTTTTGTAGATGCTCTAAGCAGACACGGGTTACACCTGCAATTCTGTAGTTAACAAAGGAGGAGGATTGATCCAGCTATATTCACCACCTTATATCATACAATGAAACAATCAGAGTACGTGCTGCCATCTCCCTCGATCCGATCGACAAGATCAAACTAGGCTCTTATTCCGATCCCATGTGAGGGAATCAAAGGGGGGAAACGAAGGAAAAATCACATCCTTTTTGGCCGGAGCACCAAGATCTTGTGAACCATGTGGCTCCACGTGAGCGCCCTCGCCCCCTTTTGGAGTGCCAAGCGTGTGCCTCACTGCTCCCGTTATCCGTGGGACAAAAATTGGCTCTTGTTTGGTTGATCCGACACAGAGACAAAAACAGCGCTAACCTTTTGTGGTTAACGGCATAAAGTGCCATGAACAAAGTGTGTGTATGTGTGTGGAATGGAATATAAGTAAGGTGATGGATGCGGCTGGGTCTGCCTGTCTGTTAGGAGTGGCCACTCCTGTGCATCCGGCCAGGGGAGTCGTTGAAATCTGGATGAACACGAGAATACATTTTGAGACTGAGGTCTAACTTTTGTGGTTGCTGGACTGTATGTGTTGCGCTGCGTATATAAACGACAGGTCGTTGAAATTAACCACAACAGTATGCAAAAGCGGGTTCAACGAACGCGAAAATGCGAAGAAAAAAAAAAGGTCGGTTAAACAACCGAAGCTATGATGATCCACCGCAATGCCAAAAGCGCGGGCGTAGCCGCCTAAATTGGGATCATAGTCTTGCTTGCCTACACAAATTGGTGACAGTCCATTTCTAAGTTTGAATTCATTTTTGACTAGATATGTACTCTTGGCTTTCGGTATCGAAGAAAAACATACTACGGCATATGGATTTGCGTTACTTTCACTTTACAGTTCAGTGATGATAGCCTTCTGAAACTATTTTCTTGAGACGCTTCGGTCGTTAACTATTTGCTCGGTTCTTCTCGATGTTTTTTGGGCTTGCTTGACCTCCTAAACCATCATACTGAGAGCATCGACAAAATCGTGCCTAGTTAAGGAAACATACGATCTCACATATATACGTTAGTTATGGGATGAAGTATATATGCGTAAAGTTTGACTATAGAACATTGTGATTCGCAATTTCTTCAAAATTAAGTTAAATATATGAGTCTCTTTACTCATATTTTATTAGAAGAAAGGTACATTTATGAGCTTGTCCGCCACAACTTTGTAAAGCGCCTTTTGCTCCATATAAATATCGTAAGGCGGACTGACTCGCCTTTCTGGAAAGGGCTTATGAAAGTCAAACAATCCCTGTTTAATAGGACAAAGTTTATTATTGGTAACGGTGCTCGTACGCGATTTTGGGAGGATACTTGGCTCGGAGAGACACCCTTAGCCATTCAATATCCGTCCTTGTATCGTATTGTTCAACGATGCGAGGTGTTCGTTGCAACGGTATTTCAATCTATCCCCAATAATATTCAATTTAGAAGGGCGCTAGCGGGCAATCGTTGGGAAGAATGGCTCCGTCTAGTAAGTAGACTGATGGAGGTTCATCTTTCTCAACAACCCGATGAATTACGCTGGAAGCTTACTAGGTCTGGAGTATTTACAGTTAAATCAATGTATATTGATGTTATCAATTCGAGCTTCATTTCTAGATCCAAACATGTTTGGGCTGTCAATGTTCCTTTGAAAATAAAAGTGTTTATGTGGTTTCTCCATAAACAAGTAATTTTAACCAAGGACAACTTAACAAAGCGTAATTGGACAGGTCCTACTAGGTGTAGTTTCTGTGATCGGGATGAGACGATCAAACACCTTTTTTCTTGATTGCCCGCTAGCCAAAGTTCTATAATGAACGATCCATATTGCTTTCAATATTACTCCACCGAATTCTGTCAACACGTTATTAGAGACGTGGCTTAACGAGATAGAGCCCGACTTAGCGAGACATATTCGCGTAGGAGTCTGCGCCTTGCTGTGGGCTATCTGGAATTGCAGAAATGATTTGGTTTTTAACAGGACAACATGCATTCATTTTTTGCAGGTTATTTTCCGAGCCACGGCGTTGATCCGTTCATGGTTGCTACTCACTCTGACGGAGGCCAGGGAGCATTTGGTTACTGGATCTATCCGCTGGGAGATGGTAGCTCGGGATATCTTCAACCGGTTTGGATGGCGGTCATGTAATAGGATAGGCAATTAGTTTACCTATCTCTTTTTTTTGCCAGCCGGTTGTGGCGTCCTTTGTTATGGCTAGTTTGTATTCTAGCTCTTCTGGCTCTGCGTCAGCTCCTTTTTTGTCTTTTGGAGACTTTTAGACTTTTAGACCTGTTTGGAACCTATTTATCTTCTTAATAAGAGGGCCGCATGCATCGTTCTGATGCAGAGGCCGGGGAGTCCCCCCTTTTCGAAAAAAAAACATCTTACAAGTTCAAGTGCCCTCCCCCGATGAGATAATTTAGAGAGTTAGGTGCGCCCTACAAAATTCGAGAGAGAAAATAAGCCAATCAAATAGTTTTGGGGAATAAGTGGACCTTTCATCTTTGTTCCCCCTTTTCTTTTCTCAATCCTTTCTACATATCTACCTTCTTGTAGTGACCACGACCCCTTTTCTTCAATTGACATTGCACATAGATAGATAGTTATGATCCAACACAACAAATATGTTGCTACCTCTGAACCCGTATACAGTTCTTTGTTGTATTTGGGGGTCTTATTTTAACTTAAAAAATGAATTGTATATACCGAAAATTATACCACTAGATTTGCATTCAAAAGGTTATTTCAAATGTTATACCCTTTATGGAATATTGTGCAATGACCGAAGAAAAGCTACTACCTCTATACCCCTAAACTTTTTTTGTCGTACATAGTTTACGAGAATTAATGCATCCAAAGGGTTTATTTTTTGTGAATCCATCCTCGGGAGTAGGCACATCAAGAACCGTGTGCTACATATTACTTAAAGTGGTGAACCATATCCGAGGATGCTATTCCTCGAGAATCATAGGGCATAAACAAGGCCCCCATTTCGTGTACGTGTGTGTACTGCATAAGGTAGCACAATTGCCGATTGTGATAAGGATTTCTTGGAGGGCATAAGGTATCTTTGATCGACGAGAACGACCTCACCATGCTGCATGCATGGATCATATTTATCTCTTCTGTTTCGAAATGGGTGTTAGCTGCGTGGACCATGCATGATTGCATGGATGAAGAGAAGACTGCAAGCAAGAAATGAGCCTCACAAGAAATTCTCCCTAATTATGTGCGAGAATAGTACCATCAGCAGATCAATGCAAATAATTGTGGAGTGTGTGTAGCCATGCATTGCTCCCTGATTTTTTCTTTGGGGCATTCTTTGGGGAACCTGATGTGTTCCCATTATTCCCACCTCTGGGAATACATCCAATAATGCTTATACCATCATTTTTGGTTCGTACAAAACGCATGAATATCTCTGCATCATTACACTTTATATTGCGTGTTATGCGTTATTATACGAAGCGGTTTGTGTATAACTGCGTGCTTAGTACAAATGTCCCCTGATATATTCCAGGGAGAATATATAATCTGTGAAATCATGATATGGAAGATGCAATTTTTTGTGTCTCATAAAGTCGCGGTGGAAGGTACTCCATGCAGCCAATTGCGAACGTGATTCTAGCAAAGACATATGTTCCTCTCGCTACCTAAAATCACGTCATATATTGTTCTTTCTTGAGGATAAGCATCCAAGCCAGGAGCGGCCTTTTTTGGCTCCCCACAGCTCAATGCTCCCGGGATGAGCAATGAATTCGTTAAATATAGTAATGTTTGAAAAATTTGTAAATATATTTAAACATTGACCTTTTTTATGCATGCATGTACTTGTGTGTTTTGTCTGTGTCTAAATTTTCATGGTAAAAGGAATATTTTGTGTACCCTGATCAAACATAAATATCTGGTGCTCTAAAGAAGCAATTTTGCGAGCTCTATCTGTTTTTTTCTTTTTAACATGCACACAACGGACATGAACATGTACATGTGCAACCTTTTTCATAACCTTTTGACATTTGATAAATCATTTTCCTAGTTTCTTTTTATTCTATAACTAGTCAGTTGCAAGTACTTAGCACGTAAGTTCTGAGATACACAATGTTGCCAGACAACTGACATTTACATATTACATATGCATGAAGTTCAAGATAAAAATTTGTTACAGACGATAGGTGAACTAACTGAAAAAAGGGAAATCATAGCTATATAGTGTTCCAACTTCCAAGATGTGTATATAACACATTATATGTATGGATCCTAAAGATAAATTTTCATGACTATGCATATGTAATTTTCATGCCTGATAAAGTCGCAGTGGAAGGTACTCCGTGCAGCCAATTACAAACGTGATTTTAGCAAAGACATTTGTTCCTCTGGCTACCTAAAATCACGTCATATTGTTCTTTCTTAGGATAAACATCCAACCTCTGATTTTTCTTCTTCGTTTTAACAGAGCATACAAAGAACCTGAACGTGCGCAAACTTTCTCATAAACTTTTGACATATGAAAATTTGTTGTTCCTCAACATAAGAAGATTTTCTTTGGATAACCAACCCAAATCCTAAGTTAATTTCCTCTCGTTAGTAGGTACTGTTAGTGTACCTTTGAATAGATGGTGTATGCGCAACTCTCGCCTAGTCATAGCGTAACCACTCCCTCAGATGTCGAGTACAAGTTAAACCGTAGCATTGAGGAATGAGAAATAGCAAAAGGGTTCTAGGATCATATGATCACGATACATGTAGCTTATATTTCTAAGTATTTGATGGTTGTGAAAGAAAAGCATACATGTAGCATAGACGTGCAAACGGATTCAGTTAACTCTCGCCCGCGTGTTCTTACAATGGACGCACACTCAGTCACTGAGGCGCAAACGGATCCAGTTGACACTGAATACTGCCAGTTGAATGGAGCAACTCTACTATTCCTAGAAGGGAGTGACACGAAGATGGCAGTGCGCGCCATGGCCCTGATCACCACGGGCACTGCCTCAGTCAGAACTCGCCCTGGTCACGTCTGTACTCCTCAAGGCGCAGAGGGTCATGGACGAGCATGTCAAGTGATCAAACCACAAAGTAAAACGGGGCAAATGACCAAATCCCCAATAGGTGGCATAAAGGAGTTGCTCCTCACTGCTCCAGAGTCCATGCGCGCACATGGATTCAGTTAACTCTGGGTCGTCTGTTCTTACTACCAAAGGATAATCAAGCAACTAAAGCGCGAATGGATGCATTGCACCAGAACGGAGACGCTGACACAAAAGTCACACAGAGGTGCCAGTGCGCGCCCTGATCACCGCGGTCACCACGGCCACGATCGGCATTGTCATCCTCAGCGAGGGCGGCGGGCGGAGCCCTCACTCAGAACTCGCCCTGCTCACGTCTGTACTCCTCAAGGTGCAGCCAGGATAAGGCCTCCATGAAACTGGGGAAGCGGTCATTGACGAGCAAGAAGGTGCCCATGACCCGGAGCCTGGGGGTCACCCCGCGGAGCAGCTGCAGGGCCAGCGCGGTGTCGGAGACGGGCTCGCCACCCGCGTCGGCGACGGCGCGGGCCAGCGCCTTGAGGCGCCAGCCGTAGGCGTTGACGGACATGTCCCCCTGCGCGGCGGTGCGGAGCTCCAGGGCCGGGTCGAACGCGCCTTCGTCCTCGAAGAAGCCGCGCAGCTGGGCCCAGACCTCGAAGGCGGTGCTGTGGGCGGCCATGACCTCGTCCAGCAGCTCGTCGGAGATGGTGGTGTAGATCCAGAGGACGATGGTGACGTCGGCGCGCGTCCACTCCTCGTCTCCCTCGTGGAGCGACTGGCCCTGCTCCTCGACGTGGTCGACGGCGCCGAACTCGGAGCGCGGAGAGCATGCCGTCCCTCCACTCGGCGTAGTTGTCGGCGTCGAAGTCTAGCTTGGCGGGGACGTGGATGAGGATGTCCACGTTGTGGATGGTTAAGCGCGCCGGCGAAGAAGCGTCGCCGGACGAGGAGGCATCCAGAGCGCCCTGGCCGGCGGCGGGCATCGTGCCGAGGTCAGAGGCCGCGGAGATGTCGCTCATGGTGGACAGGCGGGGAGGAAAGATTACTCAGATCCAGAATTATCTACCAGATTCGTGGATCACGATGTGTGCATGCGTTTTTATAGTTGGAAGGTAATAAGAGGGAAACAGATGGACACGATTTTTTTTTTAAACTGGAACACCTTGCATTCCAAAATTACGGTGAACCGACCAAATCGGCGGCCACAGCACGGGTTACAACGACGGGGAACTCCGAAAGCCAAATAGACTGGCCATTTGGTATGTTCCGATTGACAAAGGCAGCCAGCACATGTGCTGACTTGTTACACTCTCTTGGCTGGAAAACTACAGAGGCAGCTATGAACTCTTGTTGCATCTGGAACTTAGCTTCTCTAAACAGGACACCAAGGGGGTTGCGGTCTAACATTAAGGATGCAGTTGCTTGTTGCAACGGAAGGCAATCGGTCTGGAAAATCACCCTCCCCATTCCAACATGTATAGCAACCTCGATTGCCTTAAGCAATGCAGCAGCTTCCGCGTGCATGGCATCCTGCATATGTTGTAAACCTCCTGCCGCAGCTAAAACCATCTCACCATCAGAGTCTCGGGCAATGGCGCCCTAGCTCGCTGACCCTGTATCCACATGAAATGACGCGTCGAAGTTGATCTTAACACAGTCAGCAGGCGGGGGGTTCCAGCGGGCTGACGGCGTAGGCGAGCCCTGGTTCTTCTTCCCGAGGAATTCAGTCCGTTCAGCCACATTATGACGCACCTTTGCACCGAAAGCTTCCGGCGTTAACCTCTGTTTTTTATGATTAGCTTTATTCCTCTCAGACCACCATGACCACAGGAGGCTGGCCACTCTCAGTAGCAGATCATCAGGAAGTTTAAAGATAACCTCCAACATGGCTTGGGGGGATTGCATAGCCAGGAGATCTGTTCTGATATGATCAAGACCACATTCCCTCCACACCTTCTTCACTTCCTTGCATCGTAAGAATAGATGCCCTCCGTCCTCCGCAAACCGGCCACATAGGATGCAGGATGTATCAAGCTCAACTCCTAACCGTTCAACGTTGCGGAATAGCGGGTGACTATTCTGGGCCAGGCGCCACAGAAAATGATGCACACGTGCTGGGCATCGAAGTCGCCATAGTTTGTTCCAAAATCTTGCCGTATACTGACTTCCAGCAATATTCTCGCCTCTTTGCCTGGTACTCCGCTGCAGCTTCAGGTCCGTATACACCCGGTATACAGAACAAACGGAAAATATACCTCTCTTATCAAAGTGCCAAGCCACAAAATCCTCATATTGGTCGCAGATGGGAATAGCCAGGACTGTACGTGCATCGGTCGGCGTGAAGGTCACTTGCTAACGAGAGTGTCTGAACTCATTGACCCATTAACAGATGGACAAGATTTTGCTATGTATACATCTGACTAAATCTGGACGTTTGCATGCGATACATGCAGCGGGGGAAGCGGCCGTGGGTTGTTGAGATCCGCGTGATCCGGACTTTTTGGAGTATATGTGAGTTTGTCAAGCGCTGCGTCTGCCAAGAAGAACAATTATATACGTAAGAGATAAATTCTCTCTCAAAGAAATGGCAACTTCATCTGTAAGCTAATATAAGAGCGTTTTCATATAAGACAATAATTCCTAGTTAATCTGTAAGAACCAAATTAGGTGGAATCGATCGATCTACTCAATTCATCACTCACAGAGTCATTCACATGAATAATTGGTACAAGTGTGAGGTAGATCGGAGGTAAGATACCCCGTCTTAGCAGTACAGAGTCTAGGGTTCTAAGCTAGCTATGAATTGAGGAAATATCGAGAGGCTTCTCGAGCTACAGGTTATAAGGACGGAGCCAGCTCAGCGGCTGTTACTGTTGTAACGGTTACAAAACAATAGTTGCGTTTAATCTGGTAGGAGACGCGAGGATTCGTCCGAGCCATCGATCTTCTTGCATCTGAGCCATTGGATAACTGAAGCTTTTGCTTCTGTCTTCCCTTTAGTAGTACCTTGGTTCTGGTCCTGACAATGCCGCCGCCATGACGAGCGCCTTGTCCTCATGGCGAAACAGCTTGTGTCCTGGGAACGTTTTGTTGAGAAAAGCTGCGTCTTCCCATGTTGCATCATCCGGAGCCAAACTTTCCCATTGTACTAGGCACTGACCCACCGGGTTCTTGTTCCTCTGGATGACACGCCTGTCCAGAACTGCTACTGGAATTTTTTTAATGTATCCCTCCGGAGTGACCAGTGGGACATGTGGAAGAGGAACTGCTTGATGTCCAATATGCTTCTTAAGTTGACTGATGTGGAATACTGGATGTATGTTAGTTCCTTCAGGCAACCGAAGTTTATAAGAGACCTCTCCAATTTTCTCTATGATCTTGTATGGCCCATAGAACTTTGATCTAAGTTTCAACGACCCCCTCAGCCCAAAAGCATTTTGTCTGTAAGGTTGGATTTTCAGATACACATTGTCTCCCACCTGGAAGGCTCTTTCAGTTCTATTTTGGTCAGCAAAATGTTTAATTCTGCTTTGAGCATGCTCCAGGTTTGCTTTCAGCCGCTGGATCATGTGCTCTCTTTCAGATATAGTGAGTGCTACTTCAGGAGAGAGAGATGCATCCACTACAAACTCACCAATCTATGGAGGCTTGTACCCATGGAGTGCTTGAAATGGAGTCCATTTCAGTGAAGAATGGTAGCTTGTGTTGTACCAGAGCTCAGCTAGAGGTAACCACTTGATCCACTTCTTAGGTTCTTGGAAAACCATGCCTCTGAGGTAAGCTTCTAAGCACTGATTCACTCGCTCTGTTTGCCCATCTGTTTGTGGGTGAGAGGCTGTGCTGAACCTGATCTTCACTCCAAAAGCTGCAAATAATTCTTGATATGATTTGCTTGTAAAGATGGTGTCCCTGTCAGAGATGATACAGATAGGAAGACCATGTAGCTTCACCACATTATCCATAAGTGCTTCAAATACAATATGTACTGTAAATGGATGAGCTAGAGGAATGAAATGAGAATACTTGGTGAAACGATCGACCACCACCAGTATGACTTCTTTCCCTTGTGATTTGGGCAAAGCAGTGATGAAATCCATGGTGATGTGAGCCCAAGCCATGTCTGGTACAAGGAGTGGTTGTAATAGGCCAGGTGGATGTATATGTTGCACTTTGTTCAGTTGACACACCGGGCATTGTGACACAAACTGTTCTATGTCCTTTCTCATGTTTGGCCAGTAGAACACTCTTTTAAGTCTGTAATATGTAGCTTTAATTCCAGAGTGGCCTCCTAGAGCAGAAGTATGGAATATTTGTAACAATTGGTGCCTGATATTATTGCTAGTTCCCACATAGATTCTGTTGTTGTACTTAATGAGACCATTTTGAACAGCAAACTTGGGAGTTGGTCCTGTATCAGCAGCTACCTTCTTTAACAAGTCTGCACTGTCCTGATCTTGTTGGTAGCTCTTTTTAACATCTTCGGTCCATGTTGGAACTACCAAAATCATGTTGGAGCAACAAGAGCTGCTAGGAACTCCTTTCCTGGACAAAGCATCAACTATTACATTCTCTTTCCCTTTCTTGTATTCTATGGTATAATCATATTCCAACAGTTTTAGTAGCAGCTTGTGTTGGACTCCTTCTGTCAACCTTTGAGTTGTCATGTACTTAAGAGAGTGTTGGTCTGTCTTAATTATTAAGGAATTTCCCCAGATATAATGCCTCCACTTTTTGAGAGATTTCAATATAGCCATAGCTTCTTTTCACAAATAGATTGAGCAGCAGATTTGGGTCCTAAACTTTTGCTGAGAAAAGCAAGTGGCCTTCCTTTCTGCATGAGTACTGCTCCAAGCCCTGTTGCACATGCATCAGCTTCAATGGTGAAAGGCAGAGAAAAATCTGGTATTGCTAAAACTGGGCAGCTTGTCATTGTCTGTTTCAACAGCTGAAAAGCTTGCTTTTGTGTAGGACCCCGCTGAAATGTCTCTTTCTTCAGCATATCATGTAGTGGTCTGCAGATTTTCCCATAGTTCTTGACAAACCTTCTGTAATACCCAGTTAAGCCCAAAAATCCTCTTAGTTGGGACACATTTTCAGGTTCCTCCCAGTCCAAAACTGCTTGGATTTTTTCAGGGTCTGTTGCTACTCCTTTAGCTGGAATGATGTGTCCTAGATATGCTACTTGATTAATAGCAAAAATACATTTGGACAGCTTGGCATATAACTGATGTTTTCTTAGTGCTGTAAGAGTCTTTTCCACATGTCTGATGTGGTCTTCCATTGATTTACTGAAAACCAACATATCATCAAAGAAGACCAATAGAAACTTGGGCTTTTTTGTTTCATTAACTTCCTTAGCTACTTTGTTCATGAGACTCTGAAATGTTCCTAGGACACAAAATAACTCAAAAGGAACTACTGTATACTCATAGTGGCCCATGTGAGTTCTAAACGCTGTTTTGTGGATATCTTCAGGAGCCATTCAAATTTGATGGTACCCTGATCTCAGATCCAGTTTGGAGAATATTATTGCTCCATGCATTTCATCCAACAAATCTTCAAAGATTGGCATTGGAAACTTGTTAACAGTCACATCATTTAACTCTCTGTAATCCACACATAATCTCCAACCCCCATCTTTCTTTCTGACCATGAAAGCCGGAGAGGAAAAAGGACTGAAACTTTCTTGAATTTCTCCTTTTTAATGAGCTGCTCGATAATCTCCTCCATAGCAGCTTTCTGGTAATGTGGAACTCTGTAAGGTCTTAGGTTTGGAGGTTTTGCTCCTTCTTGCAGAATGATTCTGTGATCACAATCCCTTTTGGGGGGCAGTTGTTGTGATTCTTCAAACACATCTGCAAAAGTGTGTAACAGAGGTTGCAGTGCTCTGGGAGGAGGTTGAGGGTTTTTGTTTTGTTCTGTCTCAATCTCCTGTACTTGTAGAATATATCCCATTACTCCCTTTTGTAATAACTTCTCCATTTTTGCTGCTAATACAATACAGTTCTTCTTGGGAATTGTATGGTCAAACAAAGTTACTGGCTGTCCTTGTTTGGTTACAATTAAAATTCTTTCCACCAAGTCCAAACAGATGGGACTATACTGATATATCCAATCTGCTCCTATGATAATATCATAAGAAGCAAGGTCTAACACTTTGAAGCTACTGTTGAAAGTGTGGCCCTGAATTTTAAAATTTAACTCTGGCACTTTGGATAGTGACAACAGTTGCCCTCCTCTTACTACAGTCACTTTCCTTGGTTGCATTGGTTGTTGGTAACAATTGCTTTTAATTGCAAAGTCTTTGCTCATGAAAGTATCTGAAGAGCCACTGTCAAACAATGTTGTAGCTTTCTTTCCAGCAATTTCCATAATGAGAGAAAAAGTATTTGGTCCTGTAGTTCCCTCTGCAGCATTGCCAGAGATATGCATAGCTTGTGAAGCTTTTGGTATGCTGTTCTCAGGATTTTTCTCTTTATCTGGTGTGTTTGGGGCTGTATGATAAACTTGTTCAGTAACCTATACCTCTTCAGTGTCATCACTATCAGCTTCATCATCTACTTCTTGTAGTATGTGCAGGGTTTTCCCAATTTTGTATTTATGCTGTCTTGATCAAGGTTCTCTATAGTACCAACATGCTCTTGCATCTTTAGGAAAAGGTACTGAGTACTTTTCCCGATTAGGAACTTGCACTTGTAGTGGAGGGTTTGACTGTCTGGCATTGTTTTAATATGATCTTGATTTATATCCTGAAGAAGAAGACACTTTTCTTGTTGTTGCAGCTTTCTCATACACCTTGGCATACCAATAAGCTTCAATAATGCCTGTTGGTTTTTGTCCACAAACCTCATGTTTGATGTCAGCTTTTAATCCTCCAATAAAACAGCTGAGCAAAAAAATTTCATGCAGACAAGGGTGATCCCTCTTACCCAGTGCCACACAGTGCTCAAATTCATCTATATTCTGAGCAACTATTGTGTGTTGTTGTATATTCTTGAGAAGTTCCACTGCTTCATGCACACTTGCTTCAGAGAACCTGTCAGCTATCATCTGGCAAAACTGTTGCCATGTGATCATCTGCCATGGAACACAAATATTCTTTAACCAGTTGGATGTTCTCCCTTGCAAATGACCTGTAGCCAAATTGACCCACTGATCATAGGGAGTGCCAGGCATGTCATATAACTTTTCATAAGTAATTAACCATCCAATTGGATCTTCCCCACTAAATAGTGGTATTTCCAGCCTGGGTCCTTTTAACACAGCTTCAGCAAAATAAGAAGGTACTCCCAGCTGAGTAGCATACTGATTTCTCTGAGCATCATATAAGTTGCCTACTGCTTGATATACTGGTGGTTAAGAGCACCCAGCAGTTGACATGTTGATGTACTGTCCCGTGATAGGATTGTATGTATGAATTGGGTTGTACAGTGGGGCATTTGTGGGAGCAAAGTATCCACTGTTACCAGAGTATCCCAAGGTATGTGCCTGAACTGCTACACTCGTACTTTCTGGAGTTAACCTGAATTGTTGTTGTCCCTGTACTTCCTGTTGTTTCTCTGTGTGTACTCTTGTGCTTTCTGTGAACAGTTTTGTATGTGGTATACCAGTTGTTACTTCTGACAGTTTGCTCATTGGAACACTTGCTTTGCTGTTAAACTCTTGGTGTAAGTTTCTGTTCACTGGCCGTTGATCCTCACTTGTTGTATCTGATATAGGAATGACAGGAGGTATGCTGGCCCTCGCTGTCTCTGCACAACACTGGGGGTGGCACAATCGGTGACACTACCTCTGTTTTCTGATTTCCCAAGGACAATTTCTGAAGAATTTGTTGTAGTGTTTTCTGAATCTCTGAGTTCATATCCGACAGCTTGGCCTCCACTTTAGGCATTGTCACCATCTCTGTCCTCAATTGGTTTACCTCCTGTCGAAGATCTTGGAGTCCTTCTATGTCAGCCCGCAGATCTGCCACTTCTTTCTCCACTCTGTCAATGGTGATCTGCACCTTTGCTCTTGTGTCTGCCATGGTTTTGAGCTGCTACCAACGCCTGTCGATTTGAATCACCTCCTGCGACTCCTTGATGCACGAATCCCTGCAGAGACCGGAATTTTACCACCAAGAGAATTTCTCCTAGCAACCGTCTAGGACTCAAGGATCTGCGCCCGAATTTCACCGCCGCCGCGTCGCCGCCATCGGAACACACCGCCGCCGCGAACAGGGAGGGACGGGAGGGATTTTACGAGAGATCCCAACCTCCTGCTCTCCGATGTACGAATTGCCGCCGTCCTCCTTTGCCGAGGACAAACCTGATGCTCTAGATACCTTTGTAAGAACCAAATTAGGTGGAATCGATCGATCTACTCAATTCATCACTCACAGAGTCATTCACAGGAATAATTGGTACAAGTTTGAGGTAGATCGGAGGTAAGATACCCCGTCTTAGCAGTACAGAGTCTAGGGTTCTAAGCTAGCTATGAATTGAGGAAATATCGACTTGTCCAGAGGCTTCTCGAGCTACAGGTTATAAGGACGGAGCCAGCTCAGCGGCTGTTACTGTTGTAATGGTTACAAAACAGTAGTTGCGTTTAATCTGGTAGGAGACGCGAGGATTCGTCCGAGCCGTCGATCTTCTTGCATCTGAGCCATTGGATAACTGAAGCTTCTGCTTCTGTCTTCTCTTCAGTAGTACCTTGGTTCTGGTCCTGACATAATCTCTAAGGCTCATGAATGTGCACGGCAAGTGGTGAGAAGTTTGGTGGGAAGTTTAGTATCATACTTCTACATAAGAAGAGTGAGAACTCCTCATAAGGGTTGCTCTACCACTTGCTATTGGGAGCTTGGGAATAGGAGTTGTACATGTGTGTTCCTCCTCTGCCGCCGCTGCTGGCCTCGCCTCGCCTCGTCATGACGCGCGCGCCACGGGAATGAGCCGAGCCGAAGCTCTGGTTGATGCATGTCTTCATATATGCGTTGCTAAGAATTTGTGGGATGCGCTCGAAGCTAAATTCGGCGCAACCGATGCGGGAAGCGAGTTGTATGCTATGGAGCGGTTCCATGATTACAAAATGGTTGATAACCGTTCTGTATTGGACCAAGCCCATGAGATACAGTGCATTGCTAAGGAGCTGGAGCTCCTGAAGTGTGAGTTACCAGACAAGTTTGTTACGGGTTGCATTATTGCAAAACTCCCTCCTCGATGGAGGAAGTTTGCTACTTCTCTTAAGCACTTAGATGTGAATTCTCTATTGACGATGTCATAGGTCATCTAAGTGTTGAGCAGAACTCGAGAGCAAATGACTCACACATGAAAGGGGCAGAGGGTTCTTCTAGCGCCAATGTGGTGCAGAGGAATTCCCACAAGTTCAAGGGAAAGAACTCTGTCCAGCAGAATACTACCTTCAAGAAGAAGGGTAAGAAGAATGACAAAAAAGAGATGGTTGCTTTACTTGTGGTTCAGAGGAACACTTGGTTAACAAGTGCCAAAACAAGTA
The DNA here is from genome assembly GCF_002162155.2 of Triticum dicoccoides. Lineage (NCBI taxonomy): Eukaryota > Viridiplantae > Streptophyta > Magnoliopsida > Poales > Poaceae > Triticum > Triticum dicoccoides. The sequence continues at coordinate 424,618,111 of NC_041388.1, read as the reverse complement.
CAAGAAGCCAAGACAGGACTCCAAGTCTGTCAATGTTACTCTAAGCAACAATGATGGGGCATCTGGGTATGATAATCTGTTTACCATACTTTCAGTTTGTCAGTCCATCGATTGGTGGGTTGACACTGGGGCCAATATTCATGTGTGTGTTGGTGTGTCTTTGTTTTCTTCTTAAAAGATCACATGAGATTGTTCCATCCTGATGGAGAATGGCTCGCATGCTTCTGTTCATGGTGTTCGCACGGTAGATCCAAAGTTTACTTCGAAAAAGATCGTGCATCTGAAGAACGTGCCGCATGTCCCCTCCATTAAGAATAAACTCGTTAGTGGCTCTCTTTTATGTAAAGAAGGGTTCAAGTTAGTATTTGAGTCCAACAAAGTAGTCGTATCTCGATATGGACTATTTGTTGGAAATGTTGGAAATATGCCCTAGAGGCAATAATAAATTGGTTATTATTATATTTCCTTGTTCATGATAATCGTTTATTATCCATGCTAGAATTGTATTGATAGGAAACTCAGATACATGTGTGGATACATAGACAACACCATGTCCCTAGTAAGCCTCTAGTTGACTAGCTCGTTGATCAATAGATGGTTACGGTTTCCTGACCATGGACATTTGATGTCATTGATAATGGGATCACATCATTAGAAGAATGATGTGATGGACAAGACCCAAACCTAAGCCTAGCACAAGATCATGTAGTTCGTATGCTAAAGCTTTTCTAATGACAAGTATCATTTCCTTAGACCATGAGATTGTGCAACTCCCGGATACCGTAGGAGTGCTTTGGGTGTGCCAAACATCACAACGTAACTGGGTGACTATAAAGGTGCACTACGGGTATCTCCGAAAGTGTCTGTTGGGTTGGCACGAATCGAGACTGGGATTTGTCACTCCGTGTAAACGGAGAGGTATCTCTGGGCCCACTCGGTAGGACATCATCATAATGTGCACAATGTGATCAAGGAGTTGATCACGGGATGATGTGTTACGAAAAGAGTAAAGAGACTTGCCGATAACAAGATTGAACAAGGTATCGGGATACCGATGATCGAATCTCGGGCAAGTATCGTACCGCTAGACAAAGGGAATTGTATACGGGATTGATGAAGTCCTTGACATCATGGTTCATCCGATGAGATCATCGTGGAACATGTGGGAGCCAACATGGGTATCCAGATCCCGCTGTTGGTTATTGACCGGAGAGTCATCTCGGTCATGTCTGCATGTCTCCCGAACCCGTAGGGTCTACACACTTAAGGTTCGGTGACGCTAGGGTTATAGAGATATTAGTATGCGGTAACCCGAAAGTTGTTCGGAGTCCCGGATGAGATCCCGGACGTCACGAGGAGTTTCGGAATGGTCCGGAGGTAAATAATTATATATAGGAAGTGCTATTTCGGCCATTGGGACAAGTTTCGGGGTCACCGGTATTGTACCGGGACCACCGGAAGGGTCCCGGGGGTCCACCGGGTGGGGCCACCTGCCCCGGGGGGCCACATGGGCTGTAGGGGGTGCACCTTGGCCTATATGGGCCAAGGGCACTAGCCCCAAGAGGCCCATGCGCCAAGAATCAAGGGAAAGGAAGAGTCCTAAAAGGGGAAGGCACCTCCGAGGTGCCTTGGGGAGGTGGGACTCCTCCCTGGCCGCACCCTTCCTTGGAGGAAGGGCCAAGGCTGCGCCTCCCCCCTCCCTTGGCCCTATATATAGTGGGGGGAAGGGAGGGCAGCCCGACCTAAGCCCTGGCGCCTCCCTCTCCCTCCCATGACACATCTCCCTCCTCCCGCAACGCTTGGCGAAGCCCTGTTGGAATCCCGCTACTTCCACCACCACGCCGTCGTGCTGCTGGATCTCCATCAACCTCTCCTCCCCCCTTGCTGGATCAAGAAGGATGAGACGTTGCTGCTCCGTATGTGTGTTGAACGCAGAGGTGCCATCCGTTCGGCGCTAGGATCATCGGTGATTTGGATCACGACGAGTACGACTCCATCAACCCCGTTCTCTTGAATGCTTCCGCGCGTGATCTACAAGGGTATGTAGATCCACTCCTCCCTCGTTGCTAGATGACTCCATAGATTGATCTTGGTGACACATAGGAAAATTTTGAATTATTGCTACGTTCCCCAACAGTGGCATCATGAGCTAGGTCTATCCGTAGTTTCTATGCATGAGTAGAACACAAAGTAGTTGTGGGCGTTGATTTTGTTCAATATGCTTGCCGTTACTAGTCTTATCTTGATTCGGCGGCATCGTGGGATGAAGCGGCCCAGATCGACCTTACACGTACTCTTATGTGAGACTGGTTCCACCGACTGACATACACTAGTTGCATAAGGTGGCTAGCGGGTGTCTGTCTCTCCCACTTTCGTCAGATCGGATTTGATGAAAAGGGTCCTTATGAAGGGTAAATAGCAATTGGCATATCACGTTGTGGTTTTTGCGTAGGTAAGAAACGTTCTTGCTAGAAACCCATAGCAGCCACGTAAAACATGCAAACAACAATTAGAGGATGTCTAACTTGTTTTTGCAGGGTATGCTATGTGATGTGATATGGCCAAAAGGATGTGATGAATGATATATGTGATGTATGAGATTGATCATGTTCTTGTAATAGGAATCACGACTTGCATGTCGATGAGTATGACAACCGGCAGGAGCCATAGGAGTTGTCTTAATTTATTTATGACCTGCGTGTCAACATAAACGTCATGTAATTACTTTACTTTATTGCTAACCGTTAGCTGTAGTAGTAGAAGTAATAAGTTGGCGAGACAACTTCATGGAGACACAATGATGGAGATCATGATGATGGAGATCATGGTGTCATGCCGGTGACGATGATGATCATGGAGCCCCGAAGATGGAGATCAAAAGGAGCAATATGATATTGGCCAGATCATGTCACTATTTGATTGCATGTGATGTTTATCATGTTTATGCATCTTATTTGCTAAGAACGACGGTAGTAAATAAGATGATCCCTCATTAAAATTTCAAGAAAGTGTTCCCCCTAACTGTGCACCGTTGCGAAAGTTCGTCGTGTCGAAGCACCACGTGATGATCGGGTGTGATAGATTCTTACGTTCACATACAATGGGTGTAAGCCAGATTTACACACGCGAAACACTTAGGTTGACTTGACGAGCCTAGCATGTACAGACATGGCCTCGGAACACAAGAGACCGAAAGGTCGAGCATGAGTCGTATGGTAGATACGATCAACATGAAGATGTTCACCGATGATGACTAGTCCGTCTCACGTGATGATCGGACACGGCCTAGTTGACTCGGATCATGTAATCACTTAGATGACTAGAGGGATGTCTATCTGAGTGGGAGTTCATAAGATGAACTTAATTATCCTGAACATAGTCAAAAGGTCTTTGCAAATTATGTCGTAGCTCACGCTTCAGTTCTACTGTTTAGTTATGTTCCTAGAGAAAATTTAGTTGAAAGTTGATAGTAGCAATTATGCGGACTAGGTCTGTAAACTGAGGATTGTCCTCATTTCTTCATAGAAGGCTTATGTCCTTAATGCACCGCTCAGTGTGCTGAACCTCGAACGTTGTATGTGGATGTTGCGAACATCTGACATACACATTTTGATAACTACGTGATAGTTCAGTTAAACGGTTTAGAGTTGAGGCACTGAAGACGTTTTGAAACGTCGCGAAACATATGAGATGTTTCGAGGGCTGAAATTGGGATTTCAGGCTCGTGCCCACGTCAAGAGGTATAAGACCTCCGACGATTTTCTTAGCCTGCAAACTAAGGGAGAAAAGCTCAATTGTTGAGCTTGTGCTCAGATTGTCTGAGTACAACAATCATTTGAATCGAGTGGGAGTTGATCTTCCAGATGAGATAGTGATGTTTCTCCGAAGTCATTACCACCAAGCTGCTAGAGCTTCGTGATGAACTATAATATATCAGGGACATTTATGATGATCCTTGAGATATTCGCGATGTTTGACACCACAAAATTAGAAATCAAGGAGCATCAATTGTTGATGGTTGGTGAAACCACTAGTTTCAAGAAGGGCAAGGGCACGAAGGGATACTTCATGAAACAGCAATTCAGCTGCTGCTCTAGTGAAGAAACCCAAGGTTGAACCCAAACCCGAGACTAAGTGCTTCTGTAATAAGGGGAACAGCCACTGGAGCAGAATTACCCTAGATACTTGGTAGATGAGAAGGCTGGCAAGGTCGATAGAAGTATATTGGATATACATTGTGTTAATGTGTACTTTACTAGTACTCCTAGTAGCACCAGGGTATTAGATACCGGTTCGGTTGCTAAGTGTTAGTAACTCGAAATAAAAGCTACGGAATAAACGGAGACTAGCTAAAAGTGAGCTGACAATATGTGTTGGAAGTGTTTCCAATGTTGATATGATCAAGCATCGCACGCTCCCTCTACCATCGAGATTGGTGTTTGCATTGAGCATAGACATGATTGGATTATGTCTATCGCAATAAGGTTATTCATTTAAGGAGAATAACGGTTACTCTGTTTATTTGAATAATACCTTCAATGGTCTTGCAATTAAAATGAATGGTTCATTGAATCTTGATCATAGTGATACACATGTTCATGCCAAAAGATATAAGATAGTAATGATAGTACCACCTACTTGTGGCACTGCCACTTAAGTCATATCGGTATAAAACGCATGAAGAAGCTCCATGTTGATGGATCTTTGGACTCACTCATTTTTGAAAGGATTGAGACATGCGAACCATGTTTGTTGGTAGATATGCATGAAGAAACTCTATACAGATGGATCGTTTGGACTCACTTGATTTTGAATCACTTGAGACATGCAAATCATACCACATGGGCAAGATGACTGAAAGCTTCGTTTTCAGTAAGATGGAACTAGAAACCAACTTGTTGGAAGTAATACATTTTGATGTGTGCAGTCCAATGAGTGCTGAGGCATGTAGTGGATATCGTTATGTTCTTACTTCACAGATGATTTGAGTAGATGTTGAGTATATTTACTTGATGAATCACGAGTCTGAATTATTGAAAGGTTCAAGTAATTTCAGGGTGAAGTTGAAAGATCGTCGTGACAAGAGGATAAAATATCTATGATATGATCATAGAGATAAATATCTGAATTACGAGTTTGGCACAGAATTAAGACATTGTGGAAATTGTTTCACAACTGATACAGCCTGGAACACCATAGTGTGATGGTGTGTCCGAACATCATAACTGCACCCTATTGGATATGATGCATACCATGATGTCTCTTATCGAATTACCACGATAGTTTATGGGTTAGGCATTAAAGACAACCACATTCACTTTAAATAGGGCACCACGTAATTCCGATGAGATGACACCATATGAACTATGGTTTAGAGAAACCTAAGCTGTCATTTCTTAGAAGTTTGGGGCTGCGACGCTTATGTGAAAAAGTTTCAGGCTGATAAGCTCGAACCCAAAGCGGATAAATGCATCTTCATAGGACACCCAAAACAGTTGGGTATACCTCCTGTCTCAGATCCGAAAGCAATAAGGGATTGTTTCTTGAATCAGGTCCTTTCTCGAGGAAAAGTTTCTCTCGAAAGAATTGAGTGGGAGGATGGTGGAGACTTGATGAGGTTATTGAACCGTCTCTTCAACTAGTGTGTGACAGGGCACAGGGAGTTGTTCCTGTGGCACCTACAACAATTGAAGTGGAAGCTTATGATAGTGATCATGAAACTTCAGATCAAGTCACTACCAAACCTCGTGGGATGACAAGGATGCATACTACTTCAGAGTGGTACGTGATCCTGTCTTGGAAGTCATGTTGCTAGACAACAATGAACCTACGAGCTATGGAGAAGCGATGGTGGGCCTGGATTCCAAAATGGCTCGAGGCCATAAAATCCGAGAGAGGATCCATGTATGAAAACAAAGTGTAGACTTTGGCAGAACAACTCGATGGTCGTGAGGCTGTTGAGTACAGATGGATTTTAAAAGGAAGACGGACAATGATGGAAAATGTCACCATTAAGAAAGCTCGACTTGTCGTTAAGATGTTTTCCGACAAGTTCAAGGAGTTGACTACGATGAGACTTTCTCACTCGTAGCGATGCTAAGAGTCTGTTGGAATTATATTAGCGATTACTGCATTATTTATGAAATCTTGCAGATAGGATGTCAAAACATTGTTTCCTCGATGTTTTTTTTTGAGGAAAGGTTGTATGTGATACAAACCGGAAGGTTTTGTCAATCCTGAAAGATGCTAATAAGTATGCAAAGCTCCAGCAATCCTTCTAGGGACTGGAGTAAGCATCTCGGAGTTGGAATGTATGCTTTGATGATGATCAAAGATTTTGGGTTTATACAAAGTTTATGAGAAACTTGTATTTCCAAAGAAGTGAGTGGGAGCACTATAGAATTTCTGATGAATATATGTTGTTGACATATTGTTGATCAGAAATGATGTAGAATTTCTGGAAAGCATGTAGGGTTATTTGGAAAGTGTTTTTCAATGGAAAGCCTGGATTAAGCTACTTGAACATTGAGCATCAAGATCTATAAGGATAGATCAAAACGCTTAATGGTACTTTCAAATGAGCACATACCTTGACATGATCTTTAAGGTGTTCAAGATGGATCAGTCAAAGAAGGAGTTCTTGCCTAAGTTGTAAGGTATGAAGTTAAGACTTAAAGCTCGACCACGGCAGAATAGAGAGAAAGGACGAAGGTCGTCCCCTATGCTTAAGACATAGGCTCTACAGTATGCTATGCTGTGTACCGCACCTGAAATGCGCCTTGCCATGAGTCAGTCAAGGGGTACAAGAGTGATCTAAAAATGGATCACAGGACAGCGGTCAAAGTTATCCTTAGTAACTAGTGGACTAAGGAATTTTCTCGATTATGGAGGTGGTAAAAGAGTTCGTCGTAAAGGGTTACGTCGATGCAAACTTTGACACTAATCCAAATTATTCTGAGTAGTAAACTGGATTCGTATAGTAGAACAGATATTTGGAATAGCTCCAAATGTAGCGTAGTAGTTGCATCTACAATATGACATAGAGATTTGCAAAGTACATACGGATCTGAAAGATTCAGACCCATTGACTATAATATCTCTCACAAGCATAACATGTTCAAACCCAGAATTCATCGAGTGTTAATCACATGGTAATGTGAACTAGATTATTGACTCTAGTAAACTCTTTGGGTGTTAGTCACATGGGGATGTGACCTTGAGTGTTAGTCACATAGCGATGTGAACTGGATTATTGACTCTAGTGCAAGTGGGAGACTGTTGGAAATATGCCCTAGAGGCAATAATAAATTGGTTATTCTTATATTTCCTTGTTCATGATAATCATTTATTATCCATGCTAGAATTGTATTGATAGGAAACTCAGATACATGTGTGGATACATAGACAACACCATGTCCCTAGTAAGCCTCTAGTTGACTAGCTCGTTGATCAATAGATGGTTACGGTTTCCTGACCATGGACATTTGATCATTGATAACGGGATCACATCATTAGAAGAATGATGTGATGGACAAGACCCAAACCTAAGCCTAGCACAAGATCATGTAGTTCGTATGCTAAAGCTTTTCTAATGTCAAGTATCATTTCCTTAGACCATGAGATTGTGCAACTCCCGGATACCGTAGGAGTGCTTTGGGTGTGCCAAACGTCACAACGTAACTGGGTGACTATAAAGGTGCACTACGGTATCTCCGAAAGTGTCTGTTGGGTTGGCATGAATCGAGACTGGGATTTTTCACTCCGTGTAAATGGAGAGGTATCTCTGGGCCCACTCGGTAGGACATCATCATAATGTGCACAATGTGATCAAGGAGTTGATCACGGGATGATGTGTTACAAAACGAGTAAAGAGACTTGCCGGTAACGAGATTGAACAAGGTATCGGGATACCGACGATCAAATCTCGGGCAAGTATCGTACCGCTAGACAAAGGGAATTGTATACGGGATTGATGAAGTCCTTGACATCGTGGTTCATCCGATGAGATCATCGTGGAACATGTGGGAGCCAACATGGGTATCCAGATCCCACTGTTGGTTATTGACCGGAGAGTCATCTCGGTCATGTCTGCATGTCTCCCGAGCCCGTAGGGTCTACACACTTAAGGTTCGGTGACGCTAGGGTTATAGAGATATTAGTATGCGGTAACCCGAAAGTTGTTCGGAGTCCCGGATGAGACCCCGGACGTCACGAGGAGTTCCATAATGGTCCGGAGGCAAAGAATTATATATAGGAAGTGCTATTACGGCCATCGGGACAAGTTTCGGGGTCACCGGTATTGTACTGGGACCACCGGAAGGGTCCCGGGGGTCCACCGGGTGGGGCCACCTACCCCGGGGGGCCACATGGGCTGTAGGGGGTGCACCTTGGCCTATATGGGCCAAGGGCACCAGCCCCAAGAGGCCCATGCGCCAAGAATCAAGGGAAAGGAAGAGTCCTAAAAGGGGAAGGCACCTCCGAGGTGCCTTGGGGAGGTGGGACTCCTCCCTGGCCGCACCCTTCCTTGGAGGAAGGGCCAAGGCTGCGCCTCCCCCCTCTCCCTTGGCCCTATATATAGTGGGGGGAAGGGAGGGCAGCTCGACCTAAGCCCTGGCGCCTCCCTCTCCCTCCCATGACACATCTCCCTCCTCCCGCAGCGCTTGGCGAAGCCCTGTTGGAATCCCGCTACTTCCACCACCACGCCGTCGTGCTGCTGGATCTCCATCAACCTCTCCTCCCCCTTGCTGGATCAAGAAGGAGGAGACGTTGCTGCTCCATACGTGTGTTGAACGCGGAGGTGCCGTCCGTTCGGCGCTAGAATCATCGGTGATTTGGATCACGACGAGTACGACTCCATCAACCCCGTTCTCTTGAACGCTTCCGCGCGCGATCTACAAGGGTATGTAGATCCACTCCTCCCTCGTTGCTAGATGACTCCATAGATTGATCTTGGTGACACGTAGGAAAATTTTGAATTATTGCTATGTTCCCCAACAGGAAAAGGATATGATTGTGGGGTTTTTGTTCTGTCTTTCCCTGGAGGATTTCTGTAATAAAATCGTGACGCAAATTCAGGATTTCTGTAATAAAGTTGTGAACCAAATTCATTCTAATGTGAACGAATATGAGGTTTGGCATTCATGTCTTTGTCACATAAATTTCGATTGTATGATGCGACTGGCTAAGATGGATTTACCTTAGCCAAAGGCTCTAAGTGTTATGTGCGTGTGCAAGCAAAGCAACCTCGTAAGCCTCACAAACCCACGAAGGAGAGACACCTGGCACCACTAGAGCTCATACATTCAGATCTCTGTGCGATGAATGGTGTGTTGACTAAAGGTGAAAAGAAATACTTCATGACTTTGATTGATAATTCCACTGGATTCTGTTTTGTGTATTTGTTAAATACAAAGGATGATACTCTACACTACTTTAAAATCTATAAGGCTGAAGTTGAGAACCAACTTGAGAAAAAAATGAGCCCGGTCTGATCATGGTGGAGAGTACTTTCTAATGAGTTCGATTTATTCTATGCAGAACATGGTATTATTCATGAGGACGCCTCCATATTCACCCCAGTAAAACGGGGTTGCCGAACGGAAAAACCGTACTCTAACAGATTTGGTTAACGCCATGTTAGATACATCGGGTGAACGAACATGAGGTGCCCCCATGTTTGATTTTGGTAATTGATGACAATATCTATGGACTAATGGTTGCCTTGAGTTATATTTGAAGGTTTTGTCCATAGGCTTTTCTTAGAGTACATTTGTTGGTTTGAACGAGAGTTTTTGATGACCAAGGTGCTATTCAAGGAATTACCTAAAGATTGGTCTTATGAGAGGTTGATCAAGACTAAGTAAAGAGTGAATCAAGTTGATCAACACACAAAGCATAGAAGATGTACCGAGAGGGATCAAGCGATCCCATGGTATGGTAAGCATTGTCAATTACGCTTTGTGTACTAACGCATGATCTTCGTGAGAGTTCTTTGTGGGCTTAGGTTGCGGTGTGCAAATTCAAGTGAAGCATCACGAAGAGATCAAATGCTTGAAGCTTGCTGAGGGAGTCCTGGATTAGGGGGTGTCCGGACAGCCGGACTATATCCTTGGGCCGAACTGTTGGACTATGTAGATGCAAGATTGAAGACTCCGTCCCATGTCCGAAAGGGAATTTCCTTGGCGTGGAAGGCAAGCTTGGCGATACGGATATGTAGATCTCCTACCATTGTAACCGACTCTATGTAACCCTAACCCCATCCGATGTCTATATAAACCGGAGGGTTTTAGTTCGTAGGACAACATAGACAACATACAATCATACCATAGGCTAGCTTCTAGGGTTTAGCCTCTCCGATCTCGTGGTAGATCTACTCTTGTACTACCCATATCATCAATATTAATCAAGCGGGACGTAGGGTTTCACCTCCATCGAGAGGGCCCGAACCTGGGTAAAACTTCGTGTCCCTTGCCTCCTGTTACCATCCGGCCTAGACGCACAGTTCGGGACCCCCTACCCGAGATCCGCCGGTTTTGACACCGACATTGGTGCTTTCATTGAGAGTTCCTCTGTGTCGTCGTCATCAGGAAGGATGCCTCGCCCCGTCTTTAAAGACGGTACCGTTGCTAAGGGAGCTTTGGCTGTCGGCCAAACCCTCCAGCTAGGTGGTTTTCTTATGACCGCCCGTTCGGCTTCTGCGCCGACGATGACCTCTCGGGCCATTGAAAACAATCTTCATGTCAGCTTGGAACTCACCGAGCAGTTAGATCCAATGGAGCTCTCCTCCATAAACGAGCTCTTGGATCGCTTCGCCACCCTGGGAGTCGCTACGGATTACGACCAGATTGAGCCTAAACCCGATCTGAGAGAGATTAACTCTCCCCAAGTCACCCATCACGTTGCCGTGGTAGAGGGACAGTGCGGCCACCCTTCATCTATCTTAAGGACTCGTTACGTCCGGATTCCTGATACCTCCAAGCCGGATACCCATGGAGGGGAGGATATCACTCAAGACCTGAACTTAGAGTCAGGCGACGGACTGGATTCGTTGGACAACATCCAGAAATCCAAATTTTCGAATTCGGAACCTCGGCCTCTGAGCCTCAGATGGGGTGAGGCTTCGGATTTAATTACACCCACCCACCCGAACATTAGCGATCTATCCCAAATTAGGCAAGAGCCCGAAGAAACAGTACATCATTACTGGGCCAGATTCCTCCTGGTTATGAACAGGATAAAGGACTGCCGCGAGGAAGACGCGATTTCATTCTTCTGCAATAATTGCACGGACAAGGGAATCCTCAACGCCATAAGTCGCCGCGATATTACACGCTTCACTGACTTGGCGTCCATAGTACGAAAGTACTGTGCGATGGAAAGCGCCCGGAAAACCGAAATAAAATTTTGGGACAATCCGGCCCTGAATGCAAAACCAGTCCGAAATAAAAGGGTGCATCACCGCCAAACACCCGGGTCAAAAACCAAAAAGCAAAAACCCTCTACAGGGCATGGAACCGTATTGGAAGGATGGCTTAATGGACCTTGTAAACTTTACAGTACAGAGGACGCCACACCAACTCACAGCCTTAGAGCATGTTGGATACTCCGGCAGGTGGCCAAAATTGGCGAAAATCTCCTAATTCCGGAGGCCACAGAAGGCCACCCCAGAGACACCAATACGGTATTAACAGTCTTCAAGACCTTCACATCAAATAATATGCAAAAAAGGACACTCCGCAGCCTTGCCGAAGTCTACCAAGTAGCAACAATAAACCCATGGAGTGACACGACTATTACCTTTAACGCCAGTGATGAACCTAAATTCCGAACAGCCCGAGCACCAGCCGCATCGGTCCTCAGTCCAATAGTGGACAGCTTTCGTCTTACCAAGGTACTCATGGACGACGGCAGCGGATTGAACCTCATTTATGAGGAAACTCTTCAAAAAATGGAAATAGACTGGAACCGCATCGAGCGAAGCAGCACAACCTTTAGAGGCATAATCCCCAGTCGAGAAGCGTGCTGTACAGGAAAAATCACACTAGATGTGGTGTTCGGCACGCAGGATAATTACAGGTCCGAAGAGGTCACGTTCCATGTGGCCCCATTCAGCAGCGGTTATCACGCTCTGCTAGGACGGGAAGCGTTTACAATCTTCCAAGCAATACCCCATTACGGGTACATGAAGCTCAAGATGCCCGGGCCCAACGGGATCATCACTCTCGCTAGTGATCCGGACATAGCACTCCGCGCCGAAAACAAGACAGCCGCACTGGCCCTCGACGCACTATCCGAAGCCCTAGCGGCTGAGGAACCGACTATGCTGCGCTCTACGGTGAACAGGGACGACATGGTACTCGACAAAAGATCCAAGTCCACCTCCTTTAAACCAGCGGACAAAATAGTCAAATTCCAAGTCCATCCAATGGACCCCAATAAAACAGCTTCCATCGGGGCACATTTAAACCCTGATGTAGATGTCGCACTGCGAGAGTTCCTACGAGCGAACTGGGACATTTTCGCCTGGCACCCTTCAGACATGCCAGGAATCCCACGCAGGCTAGCCGAGCACAACTTAAATATCCAAACAGGATTCAAACCTGTCAAACAGGCTCTTTGGCGTTTTTCCGAACCTAAGAGACATGCCATGGGAGAGGAGCTAGCAAAGCTATTGGACACCGGATTCATCAGAGATATAAAACATCCGGACTGGCTAGCAAACCTGGTGATGGTACCAAAGAAGGACAAATCCTGGCGCCTGTGTGTTGATTTTAAAGACCTTAACAAGGCCTGCCCAAAGGATCCCTTCCCCCTCCCCTGCATCGATCAAATTATCGATGCTACCGCAGGACACGATTCGTTGTGTTTCCTCGACGCATATTCCGGCTACCATCAAATCAAGATGGCAGAACCAGACCAAGCCGCAACGGCATTTATCACACCATACGGCCCATTCTGCTTCAACACGATGCCCTTCGGGCTCAAAAACACCGGCGCAACATATCAGCGCATGATTCAGACATGTCTGGCAAGCCAGATCGGCAAAACAGTGGAGGCATATGTAGATGATGTGGTCGTCAAAACAAGACATGTTGAATCTCTAGTAGACGACTTGAGGCTCACATTTGATAACCTCCGAACATACGACATCAAGCTCAACCCGGAAAAATGCGTTTTCGGCATTCCAGCCGGAAAGCTCTTGGGCTTCATTGTATCCGGTAGAGGAATCGAAGCAAATCCAGCCAAGATCCGAGCTCTGTCACAACTGGACATCCCAAAGGACCTCAAACAAATACAAAAGTTAACCGGATGCGTGGCGGCTCTAAGCCGCTTTATCTCCCGATTGGGAGAAAAGGCCCTACCCCTTTACTGCCTCCTTCGGCGCACCAAACACTTCAAATGGACGGATGCAGCCACGGCCGGCCTCGATGAAATAAAAGCCATACTGGCAACAAACCCAGTCCTGGCCGCGCCAAACATTGGCGAACCAATGCTATTATACATTGCAGCAACACATCAGGTTGTAAGCGCAGTGCTCGTCATCGAACGAGAAGCGGACGGACACAAATTCCCCCTTCAAAAGCCGGTCTATTACGTGTCCACTGTCCTCACTCCCTGCAAATCACGGTACCTGCGGTATTCATGGCATCCCGGAAGCTACGACACTACTTTCAAGAGTGTTCAATAACAGTAGCCTCGGAAGTACCACTTAACGATATTATAAACAATCGTGACGCAACGGGCCGGATTGCAAAATGGGCCATTGAGCTCCTCCCATTCGACATAACTTATAAGCCACGACGAGCCATCAAGTCGCAAGTCTTGGCCGACTTCGTCGCAGAATGGACGGAGGCCGAACTCCCTAAAGAGTACGGCACATATTCAAACTGGATCATGCATTTCGACGGTTCCAAGATGTTGGCCGGACTGGGGGCTGGCATCGTTTTGACATCCCCCATAGGAGACATAGTTCAATACATACTCCAGATTATGTACACGGACTCTAACAATGCAGCCGAATATGAGGCCCTTTTACATGGTCTCTGGATGGCAGTATCCATGGGCATTCAACGCCTAGAGGTGCGCGGGGATTCGAACCTCGCAATATCCCAAATAAATGGAGACTTCGATGCCAAGGATCCAAAAATGGCAGCTTACCGCAACGCCGTCCTAAAAATGTCAGCTTGGTTCGAGGGGCTCGAATTTCACCATATAGCCCGGGAAAATAATCAGGCGGCAGATGTCCTGGCACGCATCGGTGCAAAACGCGATGTAGTCCCCCCAACATCTTTTTGGAAAGGCTGTTCAAGCCATCCGTAGTATGGGAAGGGGAGCCGAACAATAACAGCCCGGTCCCAACCGCACTGCCCGACACCGAACATTCTGACACAATCGGAGGCTCTGCCAATGAAATAACACCTTCAGCCCACATAATAATGGCCGTCATCGCCCCGTGGACAGAACCATTCCTCGCCTACCTTATTAGGCAGGAACTCCTCGAGGACCAAAACGAGGCACACTGCATCATGCGGCGATCCAAAGCCTACAAAGTCCACGAGGGAGAACTTTATAAGAAAAGCACTACCGGAGTCCTTCAAAGGTGCATCTCCGAAGAGGAAGGGCGGAACCTCCTGGCTGAAATTCATGCTGGACTCGGTGGTCACCACGCTGAAGCTCGGTCCCTTGTGAGCAAGGCTTTCCGCACAGGCTTTTACTGGCCGACGGCCCGGGCAGACGCCTAGGACTTAGTCCAATGATGCACCGGTTGCCAGCTCTTTGCAAACCAAAGCCATATGCCACCCACCGCCCTCCAAACTATCCCCATCACTTGGCCCTTCGCGGTCTGGGGGCTTGACATGGTTGGACCCCTTAAAGGCGGAACCAACAAGCAAAAATACTTACTGGTCATGGTGGATAAGTTCACCAAATGGATAGAAGCCAAGCCTGTTAAGACGGCCGAATCTAGACCTGTGATAGATTTCATATCCGGGGTTGTACACCGTTACGGCGTCCCCCACAGCATCATCACTGATAACAACACGAACTTTACGGCCGACGAGGTAAAACTCTGGTGCAAAAACATGGGCATCAAGCTCGATTATGCTTCCGTCTACCACCCACAAACTAACAGCCAGGTCGAACGTGCAAATGGTCTTATCATGAGCGGCATTAAACCTAGATTAGTGCGGTCCCTCACGGAATCCAACATGCACTGGGTAGAGGAGCTCGACTTCGTACTCTGGGGGCTGCCGGCCACGCCGAATCGCACCACCGGATACACACCATTCTTTATGGTGTACGACGCAGAGGCAGTTTTGCCTTGCGACATAATTCATGACTCACCTCGAGTGCGTAGGTATGAAGAAAGAGAAGCCGAGCTCGATCGGCAGGACAGTTTGGACGCATTGGAGGAGCGTGACGTGGCGAAAGCCTGTTCCGCATTCTATCAACAGCAGGCTCGACGATCCAAAGTAGAGAAGTACGGGCCAAAAATTACAATGTTGGCGAATTAGTTCTACGCCTGCTGGACAAGAAAAAGGACAAACTCAAGCCCAAGTGGGAAGGTCCCTTCATAATTGACCAAGTTCTGACTAGTGGAGCATACCGCCTGCGAAATGCATCGGATAACTGACTCGAGCCGAACCCATGGAACGCAGCCCGTCTCCGAAGATTCTATGCCTAGAGCCGGACTCTATGTTAGTCTCCTTCCTCTGTCCATTTTTTATATACTTTCTGTCTTACATTCCTCTTCTTCTCTCTCCATCTCTTATAGACTTTAAAAGCTCATAAAGTGACGCGCTATCCGCGCTCAATAACCTGGGGGCTTCTTTAAACAGAAGCTTATTTATACGGTCTTCACGCCCAACACATGTGTCACACTTCTACATGTACCTTTTATTCGCCATTATATGCATCGATATGACTTAAGTTTTGGCCAAGCTGGGTTGCATGGCTCCTGTGCTTACCCCTACATTCCCGATTGTTCAGCTAGGTGGTAAAGGGAGCACCTCTGCGATTGTTACTACTGGGTCAGCCGGACGTGTATCTCAGACTGGGTGAAACTGAAAGCTAGCGCTCTTAAGGGAATATTCAGTCGGTGAACTAAAGATGATCTTTTTATTTATCTATATGCCCCCAGACATTTTTCCTGCGTTTCTTTTCGCAGCATGGACATGCACTTTAGGGCATGCCTCCCAGGGAAAGGAACCCCTAACGGAACTATTCTCCCTGGAAGATGTTTCTTACTAACCATGTAATATAACATAACTAGTCGGGTACTTGTCTGTTCACGCACTAATGACCCCTACGCCTGGTCTCCATGCATTCCTCGGTTCCTATATAACCGCATGAGAATTCGGACACACTCCGGACCGTCAGGTCCCGAGGCTGAAGCGACAGGGTCAGCCATGACAAATGATCTACAATCCGGCTAGAAGGCATCATAAATGTCAATTAAATTACATAGTCATTTTGACTGACTGTGTTCCTCTTCAATACCATCTAACAGGCTGTCTAATTTACAGTCCTGCTGGGAATACTTTGCGGCCAACTCTACTTGGCCACACACTAAGCTTACAGGGATCTCCTTCCCATCGGGTCCTATAGGACCGACCACGGCCATATGGTTGGGGTCAGCCTTTGAGTACCGCGTCTTCACCATGGCCCAGGCCTCCCTAGCGCCTTGACGACATGCTGATATCTTCCACAAGCAGAAGCGCCGCCGTGCTCCCTTTAGCTTCTCCGCAAGCTCTCCAAGACATTCAGGCATGGAGAAGGATGGCCACAGGGCCTGGGCGACGCCTTGCATCGCCTGCCGAACTCGATCGAGCAGTTGCGAGAGCTCGGGAAGAAGGTCACCCATAGAACCGGGCATCTCCTCTGCAGGATGACCTGTTAGCACACCTACAAACATTGCTCTGTTAGTCGACTTCCCAGCCGAACTTCCTTTCAAAGGTTGGTTCAAGCACTTACTAAATATGCCGCGCCGAAGCCGCTGATTCTCCTTCACGGAGTCTGACAGCTGGGCACGAACATCTTTCAGCTCGACGCCCAGCTTGGTGCTGGCATCTTGGAGATTGTTCTTCTCCCCCATCACCTTTATCAGCACCCTCTCACCAGCCTTTAGCTGGCGTAGGAGGTGTTGCCTTTCCGGATTCAATCCGGCGCCATCTGCAATTTCATTTGTCAGATTCACACCAAAGCCGTGCTTCGCAAAATACTTATCTTTCGAAGTATATATTACCAGAGGGGGTCTCCTTGGGCTCCCCTGCCGCGGCTAGTGCGGCCTCAAGTTGGGCTTTGCACTCTTCCAGCTCCTTGGACAGTAGGGAATTCTTTTCCGTAAGAACCTGCATCACAAATGATCCTTAAATCAGTTATTCTAACTGTTTCAAGTCTCGGGGGCTACTGGTATATACATATAATTACCAGAATTTTCTTACCTGTATGTCTTTTACATACTGCTCCGTTGCTCTGGCTAGACCATTTTGAGCGGCACGGAGATACGCATCTCCCGAGTTGAAGGCATCTAACACCCCTTGGGAGAAACAAGCGTCGCGAAGAATTGTCCGGCGACGCCTATGGTTCATGGCACTCTCCACCTCAGAGTTGGTGGCAGACAACCCGTCCACATCCTCCGTCGGAGGAGCATCTGGCGCACGCCTTGCGTTCGCCTCCGCCTCCTGACCAGGCTTTGGAGCCTGGCTGGTGGAGGCGCGATTGGCAGCCTCTCCGGATGTAGTCCGGCGAGGTCTCTTTATCCTGAAAAGAAGCGCGAGTGTCAATATGCCTCGAAGGTATAACACCGAGGATAAGGGGGCGCGCCATACCTTTGCGCTGACGCCTCGGTCCGGACTGCACTTCTTTTTCTGCCCGCGGGGCCCTACGGCCCCTCGTTGGCTTGTCGTCGCAGGTTCGGCCTTCCGCCTTAAATACCTCCCCTACAAAGTTCGGTTTCAATCAGGAAACTGAACACGAGTGGGCGAATACCTATTCGGGGTACTGGGACTTCGATCTCAGGTACCTGGGGGGTGAGGATTAGCCCTGGGTAATCGGCCGTAATGGCCACCAAGGCATTGCCCTCGCTCAATTGATGGAACACTCCATCAATCAGCTCCACAGATATGTCCGGATCCTCTTGGGAGGCCGGGTCGAGGGACCGTCCTGGGTCCTCGGGTTGTGGAGGAGGGCTGCTTATTTCCTTAACAGCCCGGCGCGGTTCCTGCGTTGAAGTCGTCAGACTGAATATTTAACAATGGGAATACAAAACGGATGGACAAGTAAATACGACCGCTTACCCAGCTTGGGGGATTGTGCATGGAGAATCCGCCCTGAGGGTTGACGCGGAGAAATTCCTCCTCTTCTCCCTTATACAAAATGGACAAGATCTTCAGTAGAGCGGCAGCTGAATCTGGCCCCTTACGGCCGTAGCGGGTGGCGTCGTCCTCCCCGTTGAAGTCCCACATGGGGTGGCTTCTATACTGAAGTGGCTGCACCCCCCGCATAATGCATTCGGCCATAACCATGATCATGGTTAATCCGGAATGGGCTAACAATCTTATTCGGCCCATCAGGTAAACGATGTCCCTGTCACCTCCCCTCTGAGGGCTTCGTGGGCGCCAGCTTAGGCGCTTCTTTAAGGGAGCACTGTTGAATTCAGGAAGGCCGATCCGGACAGGATCCGGCAGCGGGACGTCTTCTATATAAAACCACTTTGAGGGCCAGTCTTCGGACGCCTTCTTTGGGGTTCCGGACAGATATCCGTTCCCAGCGATGCGCCATACTTCGGCTCCGCCCACTTGATACATTGACCCCTTCTTGGAACGGGGCACGAGGCAAAATAGCTCCTTCCACAGTCCGAAATGAGCTTCGACACCCAAGAACAGCTCGTAGAGGGCTACAAAGCCCGTGATATGCAGTACCGAGGCAGGCGTGAGATTATGTAGCTAGAGGCCGTAGAACTCCAGCAACCCCCGGAGAAATGGATGGATTGGAAATCCAAGCCCCCTTATTAAGTAAGGGACGAGGCACACCCGCTCTCCTTTGGAGGGATTAGGGGCATTCTCTGCTTGCTCTCCGCCGTTGTAGACGGCAAGACCGGCTTGAACCAGGACCATATAGGCCGGGGGGAGAAATCCCTTGGTCTGGAGTGTCACTAGCTCGCTATGCGGGATGGAACATCTCTCCCAATATCCAGGCTTAGGGCTGGAAGGGCGAGAGGAGGAGTTGTGACGGCTGGCCATGGTGGAATGGACCTTTGTCGGATGCGCTCTGATGAACACTCGCGGAGGGGAGAAGGTGTGGATTGGATCTTAATCCTCGTCGCCTTAAATAGGGCAGCTCATTTACGCGGCTAGGGGTGTGAATGTAAAAACACTCAGACTTTTCATATTCGTTTGACACGAGGGAAGCGGCCATTATTGGGCGTAGAAGCCGAGGAGCGCAACATCTACAAGAAATTGGACTTTATTCAAACAGGTACACGGAATTTGGAGGAGAACCCGCCTTGCAATGCCGAAGACAATCTGCGCGCCGGACTCATTGTCATTGAAGCCTGGTTCGGGGGCTACTGAGGGAGTCCTGGATTAGGGGGTGTCCGGACAGCCGGACTATATCCTTTGGCCGGACTGTTGGACTATGAAGATGCAAGATTGAAGACTCCGTCAGTGTCCGGAAGGGACTTTCCTTGGCGTGGAAGGCAAGCTTGGCGATACGGATATGTAGATCTCCTACCATTGTAACCGACTCTATGTAACCCTAACCCCATCCGGTGTCTATATAAACCGGAGGGTTTTAGTCCGTAGGACAACATAGACAACATACAATCATACCATAGGCTAGCTTCTAGGGTTTAGCCTCTCCGATCTCGTGGTAGATCTACTCTTGTACTACCCATATCATCAATATTAATCAAGCAGGACGTAGGGTTTTACCTCCATCGAGAGGGCCCGAACCTGGGTAAAACTTCATGTCCCTTGCCTCCTGTTACCATCCAGCCTAGACGCATAGTTCGGGACCCCCTACCCGAGATCTGCCGGTTTTGACACCGACACTTGCCGTCCATTGTGGTGACAATGGACTTGTGAAGATGTGTGGAAGATTGGCTCACCCATAGTGGAGTATGGGGGAGCAATCAACTAGTCTTCATCGAGCCAATGCAATCAAGAAAGGTGGTCCAACTTGAGGGAGTCAAGATCGTCATCATCTAGCTCAAGTGGACCATGTGCAAGACAAAGGTTTGCCATTGATAGGTTTTCTATTTTACCTGTCTCATGATGGTAGTTGGGAGACCGGGTTATAGGATCGATTGCCGTACTATCAAGGGGGGCTCTTGATGAGTAGCTTGATCGTATCATTCGTAGAGAGCTCAAACCATTGCATCCTTGCATCATCTTTATTGGTTCTTGTTTGGTTCTCTTTGTGAGTCTTAGAGCTTATGGTCATCTTGATGACAAGCTTGAGTTCATCAAAAATGGAGTTCGCATGCATCTTCTATGATGTTTTCGGTGTTGGAGGTTTTACCGGTCTTATCCAAGGAAGGGTTCTCACCATTTTCTTATGGTCCTTTTCTCATTTGCTTCTTATTGTTATTTCTATCAAGATTGTGTTATCCCTTGTCACTAGCTTTCCAACAAACTTGGGTTCGTTGAATTCAGAGTCCGTTTGCAGAAGTTGTGTCAGTTTTGGTGTCCTCTTAAAAGCCGCAGCGGTACTACCGCTCGTGGGAGCAGTACTACCGCGGCTACTTCCGTGGCTACTTCCGCTCAGGACCAAAAACTCGTCATAAGTCCAGCGGTGGTAGGCACGGATGTAATTTTTTAGTACCACTCGCCAGCAGTAGTACCACTACCCTTAGCGGTAGTACCGCTACCCTTAGCGGTAGTACCGTGAGGACGAGCGGTAGTACCGCTCTATGCGGGCTGTGAGCATAACGGTTGGATTTTTCCCCACCTATAAAAGGGGGTCTTCTTCCCCAATGAACCTTATCTCTTTAGCTCGTGTTCTTCCCCCATTGTTGACCTTCTTCGAGCTTGCTAACTCTCAATCCCTCCAATGATTCTTGCTAGTTCTTGAGGAAAAAGAGAGAGGAGATCTAGATCCACGTTTCCACCAATCACTTTATCCTCCAAGTGAGGGGACCCCCTTGGATCTAGATCTTGGAGTTCTTCGTGTTCTTATTTCGTACTTCCTCTCATTTTCCTCCCTAGCATTAGTTGCTTTGGTGGGATTTTGGAGAGAAGGACTTGGGCACTCCGTGTGCCCTTGCCATTGCATTTGGTGCATCGGTTTGATTTCTCCACGGTGATACATGGAAGTGAAGTTTGAGAAGCTTATTACTCTTTGGTGTTTAGGCACCCTAGAGCTTGTTCCTCTTGGGTGCCTTGGCGCCCTAGACGGTTGGTGTTGTTCGGAGCTCAATCATTGTGGTGTAAAGCTCCGGGCAAGCATCGGGGTCTCCAATTAGGTTGTGGATATCGCCCCGAGCAATTTGACGGGTATCGGTGACCGCCCCCAAGGGTTGCCAAAGTGTACGGGTTCGGTGATCGCCCCCAAGGGTTGCCATTTGTACGGGTTCGGTGACCTCCCTCAAGGGTCCCTTAGTGGAATCACGACATCTTGCATTGTGTGAGGGCGTGAGGAGATTATGGTGGCCCTAGTGGCTTCTTGGGGAGCATTGTGCCTCCACACCACTCCAAACGAAGATTAGCATCCGCAAGGGTGTGAACTTCGGGATACATCATCGTCTCTGCGTGCCTCGGTTATCTCTAACCTGAGCTCTTTACTTATGCACTTTACTTTGTGATAGCCATATTGTTTCTTGTCATATATCTTGCTATCACCTAGTAGTTTATCTTGCTTAGCATAAGTTGTTGGTGCACATAGGTGAGCCTAGTTGTTGTAGGTTTTGTGCTTGACAAATTAACCGCTAGGTTTATTCCGCTTTTGTTCAAGCCTAAACCATAATTATTTTAAAACGCCTATTCATCCCCCCTCTAGGCGACATCCACGATCTTTCAATTGGTATTAGAGCCTCATCTCTATTTATTAGGCTTTACCGCCTAGAGAGTAAAGATGTCGACTAGGGGATTAGGATTCTCTGACACTCTTAGTTTCAATGGCACAAATTTTGATGTTTGGGTAATTCGCATGCTTAATCTCTTTAGGGCCATGGACCCAAATTTAGAGCGAATAGTAGATATGGGTTTTTCTCCTCCAAAGGATCCCCAAAGATTATCTTTAGAGGATGAGAAAAACTCTTATCTCAATGGTCAAGCTTCTAATGTGCTTTTCGATGCTTTGAGCAATGTAGTTATATTTCAACTCATGTCGTTCCGGGATGCTCATGAGTTGTGGATAAAGCTTCAAGATAAATATGGTGTGTCCAAGATTTGTGGGGATGATTGTTCTCCCTCCACCTCCGGCCGTGTTGCTTTCTCAACTTCTACTACATCACCCACATGTGGTTTTCCACAAGGTAATGACATGGTGAGTAGTGGTGGTCATTGCAATGATGATAGTGTGCTTATCATTGATGGCTCTTCATCACTATCTTATTGCAATACTCCACCTTTGGACTGCAACACTCCGAGCTCTCTAAATGTTTCACATGCTTGTGTTGATAGTCCTTGCATATCATGTAGAAATTGCTTTACTAAATCTCATGATGATATGCTTGCTATGTCTTGTTGCCATGATAAAAATGCATCTATTTCCTCGAATTGTTGTGCTAACAATGTAGAGGAAACCCAACACCCCATGGAACAAGATGTGGTCATGAATGGTGCCTCAAGGGATCCTAAATCATCATCGATTGCGTTTTGCCTTATGGCTAAGGCTTCAAAGGTATCTCCCACTTTGAATCCCAATATACATTGTGATGATGTTAGTGATGAAGAGAATGATACCGTTGCCTCCTTAAAAATTAAGGGATAAATGATTTTTAAAGCTCTTCATAAGAATAAAATTTCTTGTTCCAACTTCATGGAAATCATGTCTATTGCTATTGAGGGAAAGAAATATATTGATGAGTTGGAATCTCGTCTTGAGGATCATGAGGTCACCATTGATAAAATGAAAGGTCATGAGCGTGATTAGGCTAATGAGATTGTGGACCTCTCTCAAGCTCTTGAACTTGAATAAACCACCAAGGAATCTCTTGAGGAGACAATTTTGCTCTAGAATTATCTAGAGTGAAGGAATCTCATGATAGAGCTCTTGAGGTGGCCAATGTTTTTGAAACTAAAAATGCTATGCTTGAAGTTGCTCATGCTAGACTCCTTGAGAATTTTGAGCACCTCTAAAATGGCTCAAGGTTCATTAAGGGTGAGCTCATCAAACTCACCAAGTCTCATGATCAACTTGAAGCTTCTTATTTAAAAGAGCTTGCCAAGTTGTCCTCTCCTATTGTTGTTAATGATGATGCTTGTGCTACTAACTCTATTACTTGTGAAGCATCCATTTTGAACGAGAACGTTGAGCTACGGGCTCAACTTGAGTTGCTATCTAGCAATTATGGGAAATAGGAAGAAAGCCATGAAAAGCTCTCAAGCTCTCATGATGATCTTCTAGTATCCCATAATGTGCTAAAGATAGCACATGAGGCCATGATTGCTAAGGTAACATCTAGTGAGCCTCATGTGGACACTAGCACTAATTTTAGTCAAAATGCTATATTGCCTTGTGCTAGTCCTCGCGATTCATCCATGCATAACATTGGTACATCTTGTGATGAATTGCTTTCCTTGCCTTGTTGCTCTAACAATGAAGCTTATACTTCCTCTAGTGCTTGTGTTGAGACTAACCATGTAGAGGAAATCAAAGAGCTCAAGGCCCAAGTCACCTCTTTGAAGAAAGATTTGGAAAAGTGTCATGAAGGGTGAGGGAGTCCTGGATTAGGGGGTGTCCGGATAGCCGGACTATAACCTTTGGCCGGACTCTTGGACTATGAAGATACAAGATTGAAGACTTCGTCCCGTGTCTGGATGGGACTTTCCTTGGCGTGGAAGGCAAGCTTGGCAATACGGATATGTAGATCTCCTTCCATTGTAACCGACTCTGTGTAACCCTAGCCCTCTCCGGTGTCTATATAAACCGGAGGGTTTTAGTCCATAGGACGAACAACAATCATACCATAGGCTAGCTTCTAGGGTTTAGCCTCTTTGATCTCGTGGTAGATCTACTATTGTACTACCCATATCATCAATATTAATCAAGCAGGAGTAGGGTTTTACCTCCATCGAGAGGGCCCGAACCTGGGTAAAAACATTGTGTCCCTTGTCTCCTGTTACCATCCGCCTAGACGCACAGTTCGGGACCCCCTACCCGAGATCTGCCGGTTTTGGCACCGACATTGGTGCTTTCATTGAGAGTTCCACTGTGTCGTCGCCATCGGGAAGGATGCGTCATCCCGTCTTTAAAGGCGACACTGTTGCTAAGGGAGCTTTGGCTGTCGGCCAAACTCTCCGGCTAGGTGGTTTTCTTATGACCGCCTGTTCGGCCGCTGCGCCGACAATCACTTCTCGGGTCATCAAAAGCAATCTTCACTTCAACTCAGAACTCGCCGAGCAGTTAGATCCAATGGAGCTTTCTTCCCTAAATGAGCTCTTGGATCGCATCGCCGCCCTAGGAGTCGCTACAGACTACGATCGGATTGGGCCTAAACCCAATCTGAGAGAGATCAACTCTCCCCAGGTCACCCATCACGTTGCAGTGGTGGAGGAACAATGCGGCGACCCTTCATCTATCTTAAGGACTAGCTATGTCCGGATTCCCAATCCCTCCAAGCCGGATACCCGCGAAGGGGAGGACGTCCCTCAAGACCTGAACCTAGAGTCAGGCAGCGGACTAGATTCAATGGAAAACATCCAAGAATCCAAACTTCCGAGTTTGGAAACTCCTTGGCCCTGAGTCTCAGATTGGGTGAGGTTTCGGATTCAATTCCACCCACCCACCCAAACATAAGCGATCTATCCCAAATTAGGCAAGAGCCCGAAGAAACAGTACACCATTACTGGGCCAGATTCCTCCTGGTCATGAACAGGATAAAGGACTGCCGCGAGGAAGACGCAATTTCATTCTTCTGCAATAATTGCACCGACAAGGGAATCCTCAACGCCATAACTCGCCGTGAAATTACACGCTTTGCCGACTTGGCGTCCATAGTACGAAAGTACTGTGTGATGGAAAGCGCCTGGAAAACCGAAATAAAATTTGGGACAATCCGGCCCTGAATACAAACCCAGTCCAAAATAAAAGGGTGCATTATCGCCAGACACCCGGGTTAAACACCAAAAAGCAAAAACCCTCTACAGGGCATGGAACCGTACTAGAGGGATGGCTCAAGGGACCCTGTAAAATTCACAGTGCAGAGGGCGCCACACCAAGTCATAGCCTTAGAGCATGTTGGATACTCCGGCAAGTGGCCAAAAGTGGCGAAGATCTTCTAACCCCAGAAGCCACAGAGCACCAGCCCAGGGATGCCAGTACGGTATTAACAGTCTTCGAGACTTTCGCATCAAGTAATATGCGAAAACGAACACTCCGCAGCCTTGCCGAAGTCTACCACCTGGAAACAATAAACCCATGGAGTGACACGACTATTACTTTTAATGCCAGTGATGAACCTAAATTCCGAACAGCCCGAGCACCAGCCGCATTGGTCCTCAGTCCAATATTGGACGGCTTTCGACTCACCAAGGTACTCATGGACGATGGCAGCGGATTGAACCTCATTTATGAGGAAACCCTTCGAAAAATGGAAATAGACTGGAACCGCATTGAGCGAAGCAGCACAACCTTTTGAGGAATAATCCCCAGTCGGGAAGCGCGCTGTATAGCAAAAATCACACTAGATGTGGTGTTCGGCACGCCGGATAATTACAGGTCCGAAGAGGTCATGTTCCAAGTGGCCCCGTTCAGTAGCGGATACCATGCTCTATTAGGGCGGGAGGCGTTTACAATCTTCCAAGCCATACCCCATTACGGGTACATGAAGCTCAAAATTCCTGGGCCCAACGGAATCATCACTCTTGCTAGTGATCCGGACATAGCACTCCGTGCCGAAAATAAGACAGCCGCACTGGCCCTCGAGGCACTATACGAAGCCCTAGCGGCCGAGGAACTGACTGCGCCGTGCTCCATGGTGAACAGAGACGACGTGATACTCGATAAAAGATCCAAGTCCACCTCCTTTAAACCGGCGGACGAAATAGTCAAATTCCAAGTCCATACAACGGACCCTACAAAAACAGCTTCCATCAGGGCACAATTAAACCTTGATGTCGACGCCGCACTACGAGAGTTCCTACGCGAGAACTGGGTCATTTTTGCCTGGCACCCTTCAGACATGCCAGGAATCCCACGCAGGCTGGCCGAGCACAACCTAAATATCCTAAAAGGATTCAAGCCAGTCAACCAGGCTCTTCGGTGTTTCTCCGAACATAAGAGACAAGCCATGGGAGAGGAACTAGCCAAGCTATTGGAGGCCGGATTCATCAGAGACATAAAACATCCGGACTGGCTAGCAAACCTGGTGATGGTACCAAAGAAGGACAAATCCTGGCGCTTGTGCGTCAATTTTAAGGACCTCAACAAGGCTTGCCCAAAGGATCCCTTCCCCCTCCCCCGCATCGATCAAATCATCGACGCTACCGCAGGACACGATTCATTGTGTTTCCTCGACGCATACTCCGGCTACCATCAAATTAAGATAGCAGAGCCAGACCAAGCCGCAACGGCATTCATCACACCATACGACCCATTCTGCTTCAACACAATGCCCTTCGGGCTCAAAAACGCCGGCGCAACATATTAGTGCATGATTCAGACATGTCTGGCAAACCAAATCTGCAAAATAGTGGAGGCATACGTAGATGACGTGGTCATCAAAACCAAGCATGCCGAATCTCTAGTAGACGACTTGAGGCTCACATTCGATAACCTCCGAACATACGACATCAAGCTCAACCCGGAAAAATGCGTTTTCGGCGTACCAGCCGGAAAGCTCTTGGGCTTCATTGTATCCGGTAGAGGAATTGAAGCAAATCCAGCCAAGATCGAAGCTCTGTCACAATTGGACATCCCACAGACCTCAAACAAATACAAAAATTGACCGGATGCGTGGCGGCTCTAAGCCGCTTTATCTCCCGCTTGGGAGAAAAGGCATTACCCCTTTATCGCCTCCTCCGGCGCATCGAACACTTCGAGTGGACGGATGCCGCCACGGCCGGACTCGACGAAATAAAAGCCATATTGGCAACAAACCCAGTCCTGGCCGCGCCAAACATTGGCGAACCAATGCTATTATACATTGCGGCAATTCATCAAGTTGTAAGCGCAGTGCTCGTCGTCGAACGGGAAACGGACGGACACAAATTCCCCCTTCAAAAGCCGGTTTACTATGTGTCCACTGTCCTTACTCCATGCAAGTCACGGTACCCGTATTATCAAAAGATAGCGTACGCGGTATTTATGGCGTCCTGGAAGCTGCGACACTACTTTCAAGAGTGTTCGATAACGGTAGCCTCGGAAGTACCACTTAACGATATCATAAACAACCGCGACGCGACGGGCCGGATTTCCAAATGGGCCATTGAGCTCCTCCCGTTCGACATAACTTACAAGCCACGGCGAGCTATTAAGTCGCAAGTTTTGGCCGACTTCGTCGCCGAATGGACGGAAGCCGAACTCCCTAAAGAGTACGGCACATATTCCAACTGGATCATGCACTTCTACGGCTCCAAAATGTTGGCTGGTCTGGGGGCTGGCGTCGTTTTGACGTCCCCAATAGGAGATACAGTTCAATACATACTCCAGATAATGTATACGGACTCCAACAATGCAGCCAAATATGAGGCCCTTCTACATGGTCTCCGGATGGCAGTATCCATGGGCATTCAACGCCTAGAGGTGCGCGGGGATTCAAACCTCACGATATCCCAAATAAATGGAGACTTTGATGCCAAGGATCTGAAAATGGCAGCTTATCGCAACGCCGTCCTAAAAATGTCAGCTCGGTTCGAGGGGCTCGAATTTCACCATATAGCCTGGGAAAACAATCAGGCAGCAGATGTCCTGGCACGCATCGGCGCAAAACGCGACGCCGTCCCCCCAACATCTTCTTGGAGAGGTTGTTCAAGCCATCCGTAGTATGGGAAGGGGAACCCGGAAATAACAACCCAGACCCAACCGCACTGCCCGACACCGAACATTCTGACATAATTGGAGGCTCTGCCAACAAAATAACATCTTCAGCCCACGTAATAATGGCAGTCATCGCCCCGTGGACAGAACCATTCCTAGCCTACCTAACTAGGCAGGAACTTCCTGAGGACCAAAACGAGGCACGCTGCATAGTGCGGCGATCTAAAGCCTATAAAGTCCATGAGGGAGAGCTTTATTAGAAAAGCACCACCGGAGTCCTTCAAAGGTGCATCTCCGAAGAGGAAGGGCGGAATCTTCTGGCGGAAATTCATGTCGGACTCGGCGGTCACCACGCTGCAGCTCGGGCCCTTGTAAGCAAGGCCTTCCGTACAGGCTTTTATTGGCCAACGGCCCGGGCAGACGCTCAGGACTTAGTCCAATGTTGCGTTGGTTGCCAGTTTTTGCAAACCAAAGCCATATGCCACCCACCACCCTCCATACTATCCCCATCACCTGGCCCTTCGCGGTCTGGGGGCTTGACATGGTTGGACCCCTTAAAGGAGGAACCCACAAGCAAAAATACTTACTGGTCATGGTGGATAAGTTTACCAAATGGATAGAAGCCAAGCCTGTTAAGACGGCCGAATCCGGACCGGTGATAGACTTCATATCCAGGGTCGTACACCGTTACGGCGTCCCCCATAGCATCATCACTGATAACGGCACGAACTTTACGGTCGATGAGGTAAAACTCTGGTGCAAAAACATGGGCATCAAGCTCGATTATGCTTCAGTCTATCACCCACAAACTAACGGTCAGGTCGAGCGAGCAAATGGTCTTATCATGAGCGGCATCAAACCCAGATTAGTGCGGTCCCTCAAGGAATCTAACACGCATTGGGTAGAGGAGCTCGACTCCGTACTCTGGGGGCTGCGGACCACGCCGAATCGCACTACCGGATACACACCATTCTTTATGGTATACGGCGCAGAGGCGGTTCTGCCCCGCGACATAATTCATGACTCACCTTGAGTGCGCATGTACGAAGAAAGAGAAGCCAAGCTCGATCGGCAGGACAGTTTGGACGCCTTGGAGGAGGAGCGTGACGTGGCAAAAGCCCGTTCCGAATTCTATCAACAGCAGGCTCGAAGATACCAAAGCAGAGAAGTACGAGCCAAAACTTACAATGTTGGCGAGTTAGTTCTACGCCTACTGGATAAGAAAAAGGACAAACTCAAGCCCAAATGGGAAGGTCCCTTCATCATTGACCAAGTCCTGACTGGTGGAGCATACCGTCTACGGGATGCATCGGATAATTGACTCGAGTCGAACCCATGGAATGCAGCTCGAGTCCAAAGATTCTACGCCTAACGCCGGACTCTGTGTTCGTCTCCTTCCTTTGTCAATTTTTTATACACTATCTGTCTTATATTTTTCTCCTTCTCCCTTTCTTTTCTCTCACAGTTTTAGAGGCCCATTCGTGCCTTGTTTGCACGCAACTGACGTGCTATCCGCGCTCATTATACCTGGGGGCTTGTTTAACAGAAGCTTATTCATACGGGCTTTATGCCCAACACATGTGTTATCCTTCCGCATGTACCCTTTATTCACCATTATATGCATCGATATGACTTATGTTTTGGCCAAGCTGGGTTGCCTGGCTCTTGTATTTATGCCCTATGTTCCTGTTAATTCGGCTAGGGCATAAGGGGAGCACCTCTGCGATTGTTACTGCCGGGTTAGCCGGATGTGTACCTCAGACTGGGTGAAGCCGAAAGCTAGTTTCTTAAGGGAATATTCGGTCGGTGAACTAAAGATGATTTTTCACTTATTTACTTATGCGCCCCCAAATATTTTTTCTGCGTCTCTTCTCGCAGTACGGACATGCACTTTAGGGCATGCCTCCCAGGGAAAGGAACCCCTAACGGAACTATTCTCCCTAGAAGATGTTTCTTACTAACCATGTAATATAACATAACTAGTTGGGAACTTGTCTGTTCAAGCACTAATGACCCCTACGCCTGGTCTCCATGCATGCCCTGGTTCTTACATAACCGAGTGGGTATTCGGATACACTCCGGACCGTCAGGTCCCGAGGTTGAAGCGAAAAGGTCCGCCACGACAAACGATCTACAATCCGGCTAGAAGGCATTATACATGTCACTTTAAATTACATAGTCAATTCGACTGGTTGAATTCCTCTTCAATACCATCCAATAGGCTATCTAGTTTACAGTCCTGTTGGGAATACTTTGCGGCCAATTCTACTTGGCCGTACACTAAGCTCACAGGGATCTCCTTTCCATCGGGCCCCATAGGTCCGACCTCGGTCATGTGGTTTGGGTCAGCCTTCGTGTACCACGTCTTCACCATGGCCCAGGCTTCCCTGGCACCTTGACGGCAGGCCGATATCTTCCATAATCGGAAGCGCCGCCGTGCTCCCTTCAGCTTCTCCGCAAGATCTCCAAGTCCTTCGGGCACGGAGACGGATGGCCACAAGGCCTGGGCGACGCCTTGCATCACCTGCCGAACTCGTTCGTGCAGTTGTGAGAGCTCGGGAAGAAGGTCACCGTAGAACCGGGCATTTCTTTTGTAGGACAACCTGTTAGCATACCTACAGACATAACTTTGTCAGCCAACTTCCTCGCAGAACTCTTTTTCAAAGTTCGTTCAAGCACTTACTAAATATGCCGCGTCGAAGCCACCGATTCTCCTTAACGGAGTCCGACAGTTGGGCACGAACATCCTTTAGTTCCACGCCCAGCTTGGTGTTGGCATCTAGGAGATCATTCTTCTCCTGCCTCACCCTCGTAAGCACGCTCTCACCGGCTTTCAGCTAACGTAGGAGCTGTTGCTTATCCAGATTTACTCCAGCGTCATCTGCAATTTTATCGTCAGATCTGCATATACGCCGCACTTTATATGATACTTATCATTTAAAGGATATATTACCAGAGGGGGTCTCTTTGGGCTCCCCTGCTGCGGCCAGTGCAGCCTGAAGTTGGGCTTTGCACTCTTCCAGCTCCTGGGACAGTTGGGTATTCTTTTCTGTAAGAACCTGCATAACAAATGATCCTTAAATCAGTTATTCTAACTGTTTCAAGTCTCAGGGGCTACTGATATATATATATATATATATATATATATATATATATATATATATATATATAATCACCAAATTTTCTCACCCGTATGTCTTTTACATACTGCTCCATGGCTCTGGCTAGACCATTTTGAGCGGCACGGAGGTACGCATCTCCCGAGTTGAAGGCATCCAATGCCTCTTGGGAGAAACAAGCGTCACGAAGAACAGTCCGGCGACGCCTGTGGTTCATGGCACTTTCCACCTCGGAATTGGTGGCTGACAATCTATCCGCATCCTCTGTCGGAGGAGCGCCCGACGCACACCTCATATTCGTGCCCGCCTCCGAATCCGGCCTTGGAACCTGGCTGGTGGAGGCACGATTAGTAGCCTCTCCGGATATAGTCCGGCGAGCGCTCTTTTTCCTAAAAAGAAGGCATGGGCGTTAGTATGCCTCTGAGAATAATGTCTTGGAATAAAGACGGCGCGCCGTACCTCTGCGTTGGTGTCTCAATCCGGACTGTGTGTCTTTTCAGCCTGCCTGGCCTCGCGACCCCTTGTTGGCTAGTCGCCGCAGGCTCGGCCTTCCGCCTCGAGGACCTCCCCTGCAAAACACAGTTGTTATACGGTAATCAAAAACACGCAAGGATGGATCCCTTTGCAAAGTACTGGGACTTCGGTCTTAGTTGCCTGTGAGGCTGGAAGTAGCCCAGGGTAATCGGCCGTAATGGCCACCAAGGCGTAGTCATTGCTCAATTGGTAAAATACCCCATCGATCAGCTCCACAGATATGTCCGGATCCTCTTGGGAGGTCGGGTTAAGGGACCGTTCCGGGTCCTCGGGTTGTGGAGGAGGGTTGTTTATCTCCCTTACAGCCTGGCGCAACTCCTGCATTGAAATCGCTAGACTGAATACTTAACTATGGGAATATGAAACGGATGGGCGAGAAAAAGTGTCCGCTTACCCAGCTCGGAGGATTGTACATAGAAAATCCGCCCTACGGGTTGACGCGGAGGAATTCCTCCTCTTCTCCCTTGTACAAAGTGGATAAGATCTTTATTAGAGCAGCAACCGATTCCGGCCCTTTACGGCCGTAGCGGGTGGCGTCATCCTCCCAGTTGAAATCCCACATGGGGTGGCCTCTATACTGAAGCGGTTGCACCCCCGCATAATACATGTGGCCATGACCTCGATCATGGTCAATCTGGATCGAGCTAACAAACTTATCCGGCTCATCAGGTAAAGAACGTCCCTGTCATCTTCCTCTTGGGGGCTCCATGGACGCCAGCTCCGGCGCTTCTTCAAAGGAGCATTGTCGAACTCAGGGAGGCCGATTCGAATAGGGTCCGGGAGGGGGACGTCTTCTATATAAAACCATTCTGAAGGCCAGTCTTCAGACGTCTTCTTTGGGGTTCCGGATAGATATCTGGTCCCGGCAATACGCCACACTTCGGCTCCGCCCACTTGATATATTGACCCCTCCTAAGAACGGGGCACAAGGCAGAACAACTTCTTCCACAGCGCGAAATGAGCCTCACAGCCCAAAAACAGCTCGCAAAGGGCTATGAAGCCCGCGATATGCAATATGGAGGCAGGCGTAAGGTTGTGCAACTGGAGGCCGTAGAACTCCAGTAGCCCCCGGAGAAACGGATGAATTGGAAATCCGAGCCCTCTTACCAAATGAGGGACAAGGCATATCCGCTCTCCCTTGGAGGGATTGGGAAGGCTCTCCGCTTGCTCTCCGCCATTATAGGTGGCGAGCCCGGCTCGAACCGGGACCATGTATGTTGGGGGAAGAAATCCCTTGGTCTGAAGCATCACTAATTTGCTGTGCGGGACGGAACATCTCTCCCAATCTCCAGGCTTGGGGCTAGGGGAGCCAGAGGAGGAGCTGCGTCAACCGGCCATGATGGAATGGATCTCTGTCAGATGCGCTCCGATGAAGGCTCACCAAGGGAGGATGGTGTGATTTGGATCTGAATCCTCGTCTCTTTAATGGGTAGCTCATTCACACAGCTAGGGGGTAAATGTAAAAACACCCTGGCTCTTCACATTCGCTTGACACGTGGAAAGTGGCCATTATTGGGCGTGGGAGCCAAGGAGCGCAACATTCGCAAGAAGCCGAACACTATTTAAACAGGTACATGGAATTTGGAGAGGAACCCGCCTTGCAATGCCAAAGACAATCTGTGCGCCGGACTCATCGTCATTGAAGCCTGGTTCGGGGGCTACTGAGGGAGTCCTGCATTAGGGGGTGTCCGGATAGCCGGACTATAACCTTTGGCCGGACTCTTGGACTATGAAGATACAAGATTGAAGACTTCGTCCCGTGTCCGGATGGGACTTTCCTTGGCGTGGAAGGCAAGCTTGGCAATACGGATATGTAGATCTCCTCCCATTGTAACCGACTCTGTGTAACCCTAGCCCTCTCCGGTTTCTATATAAACCGGAGGGTTTTAGTCCATAGGACGAACAACAATCATACCATAGGCTAGCTTCTAGGGTTTAGCCTCTTTGATCTCGTGGTAGATCTACTCTGGTACTACCCATATCATCAATATTAATCAAGCAGGAGTAGGGTTTTACCTCCATCGAGAGGGCCTGAACCTGGGTAAAAACATTGTGTCCCTTGTCTCCTGTTACCATCCGCCTAGACGCACAGTTCGGGACCCCCTACCCGAGATCCGCCGGTTTTGACACCGACAAAGGGAGGGCCATACTCAACAATATCTTGAGTGTACAAAAATCCCCCAATGACAAAGGTGGACTTGGATTCAACTCCAATAAGAAGAAGAAGTCCAAGAGCAACAAGAAGAAGGGCCAAAAATAAGTCAAGAATTCGGCCAAGATCATTTGCTTCGTGCAAAACTAAAGGGCATCATGTTAGATCTTGCCCTTTGAAGAAGAAGGCCATTAGTGACAAGGAACAAGGGAAGCGGCCACAAGTTCACTCTCATTCTCAACCTCAAGTTGAAGAAATGCCTCTTCCCAAGAAAACTCAAGCTAATGCTACTCAAGTTGAGAAATCAAGTGAGAAGAAAGTAAAGAGTAGACGTTGCTACCTATGTCATGAAAAAGGTCACGTTGCTTCTTCATGCACAAATGGTACCTTATCCAACCCTATTCTAATTGATGATATCTATTCTCTTGGGAAGGATAAGGTTGGCAATGTGTTTGCCAAATTTGTTGGTTCTCAAAGTGGTGTCAAGAAAAGAACCATTTGGGTAACCAAGCCTATTGTGACTAACCTCTTAGGACCCAAATTGGTTGGGGACCAACTAGCTCATACTTGATCAATAGGTGTTGTTGGAGGTCATTGGAGACTTGGCTACATTATGAAGAATTAAGGGGACTTCATCATTCTTATTGTCTCAAGCCAAGTCATTCGGATTATCAAGTTTCTATCATATATCCAATGTTCCTCCTTGCGGTAACTCGTGCTTAAAGGGTCTACATTGATAGTTACTTGCCCCTTTGCATGTTTGGTTTCGTTCCTTGCATGTGTTTGTATATGTTGTGCTTCCAACTTGATTATCTTGAGCAATCAAGTATGTGTGTGTTGGTTTGCACATCATGTACGTGTGTGTCATGCGTTGAGCCTTTTGCATCTTGTTTATTTCTTAGTTGGCTCTTGTGAGAGATTAATGGAATATCCCATTATGGGGGAGTGATGTGCTTTGTGCACCTCACAATCCTATAAATATGTGTACTTGAGTAATACCATCTAGTATTGATATTTCAAGATTATCTAGTCGCTATGTGGTATGTCTTCTCATGAGAAATTCAAATTCTAAATAGTCCATTAACTATCTCTTGTTGGATCCTTTTATTTGCCTCTTGTTTATCCTTAATTGGTATCACATTATGGGGGAGTAGTATGCTATGTGTATATTACTAGCCTAGAAAATGTGTACATTTGAGATATTGTCACCTAGAGTTGATATTGTAAATTATCTTGTTCCTAGGTGGCATGTTAGCTCTACAAGTTGCAATTTGCTTTTTGTTTGGTGTGAAGATGATGTCGGATATCCTTGCTATCTACCACCGGGAGTTATTTCCATTTACTTCTTGTCTTTTGACAATTGGTACTCACTTGTGTGGTAGAATTTATTGATCATCTTTACATTGGCTTTTGCTTTTATTTACCTTTTCTCTTGCCAAGGAATGTATCAACTCCCTTTGTCTTCCCCACTTGTGGATCGTGCCAATTTCTTGACCTTGTCTAGTGTTTTCGAGATATAGTGAAAGTGGTGATCCCACCTTGTGCATTTTGTATTCAAATGCAAATTCTATATAATGCACTAGTCTTGGGGGAGCTATCCTATTTTCTATAAAACAGTCATCTTGTGATCCTTATCAAGTGTGTGTTGGTGGAAGGAAAGTCGTTTCTTTTTGGTACTTCGTGCCATCATGAAACTTTGTAGAGAGCTTGGTTTGTTTGGAACCATCCTCTCTTTTGGGGGTTTGATATCTTTTTTAGTGGGTATCAATGGATATCTTTCAATTGATATCCTCCAAGTGATGATTTATTCATTTGTTATTTTTTCTTCAGTTGGTATTTCTTTGTCATTTGGTATCGGTTCTTGAAAGTCTTGAGCATGCATATTAACTTCGTGTAGTATCTTTGACATGCTTTCTTTCTTTGACCCAATATATAGGGGAAACTCCACCAAGTCTCAAATTGGACGAGATGTGCATGAAATTCATTTTCGTATCTATATGCACATTTTTATGTGGAGTTTGTCGGTTCTCTAACTCTTTGGTCCCAATGAGTTTGGGTACAATTTTGTTTGTGTTGTTGTTCTAGGAACAATTGGAGATACATTGGATGCTCAGCTCACTCACAAGGAAGGTGTTGTCATCATGTGCTTATTGGAGTTGAGCTAGGATGATCAATGAACTACTATCTACCTTCAATTGGTATCTACTACATCCTTCCAATGTTAACTCGGTAACAAGTATCTTCATATTCTTCATGCACACATTTCTTGCATCAACCTTGTGTAGGTTGTATCATGGCATGTTATTCATTCATTCTTGTGATACTTGTTTCCTTTCTCAAAGCATCCCAACAATGATCTCTTGTTGCTAGTTGTGATGTCTTTGTTGTTCGTGTGTGGACTTCATTTATATACAATAAGACCATATCTAGCCAAGTGCTATGCTTTCAAGCAAATATCTTATTGGTATATTTATGACTTCCTTGTGGATATCTTGTTCTTTCCTTGTAGTAACCATTACTTGTGTGCATCCTTCTTTGTGGATTTTTATCATCACAATTTTCATCTACCTAGAATCTTATACACTTGAGAGAAGTTACATCATTAGTGGATATCCTTATTCTTTCACGTCCACCCTTCTTTCCTTTGTATTTCCTAGGTGGCTCCGTGAAAGGATTTGTCTTGAGTGCAGGTCATTTCTCGTTGCATCTTATTGCGCTCTTGTGTGGTGAAGATTACTTTCCTCTTGCTTGTTATGATGAGGCTTCTGCCAATTTAATTGGTATCCCTCCTCTTAACGGAGCTTCCTTTTATATCTTCACCACAGGTTGTCACAACCATAGGTTCTTTATTTGATTATTAGTGAGCTTGTGAACCCCTTTTGCTTGGTGTGTGTGTGTGGGAAGGACATGTCATGCACCTTGTATCTCCACTATTCAAGACTATGTTGATGCTTAATGCTCACCCTTACATTAGTCTTCTCAAGTGCTTTGCCATGACTCACGCACATCATTTTGGTTGAGCCTACTCTTAAGTTGCCTCTTTTATATGTTGCTCAACCATTTGTTTGTTGCAAGTGCTAGGCTTTGTTTCCTTCTTGCTCACTTGCACTTGTTGTAAGTTTCTATTGATTTTGGGGGAGCTATGATCCTATTTTTGCACTTTGTATCCAAATACAAATATTCTTATGTGTGCAGAAATCATGGGGAGCTTCTCTAGTTTCTTTAGAACACTCCTTTGCTCATATCATAATATCCTTTATTCAAGTGGCTCGTAGGATCTTTGGTCTAGTTGGTTCAATTGATATCCTTTGATTGCTTGCTTCAATTGGTATCTTTTGATTGCTTGATTGCTTGTGTCTCTCTTTGTTATGTCCTTGTGGCATATCATTCTTTAGCAATCTTTGTGCCTCAATATAGTTTGTGTTCCTCCAAGTATTTACCTTTGGATATGTGTATGGCATTCCACTCTCTTGTTGAGAAATACACGATTTATGGAGGAACACAATTTATTGGCCTTCTAAGCTTTTCTCCCATTTTGGCAATCGATGCCAATGGGGAAGAAGTTTCAGAGAGTCTTGTGGAGAAGTTTTCAGAGTTTTGCATTTCTTTGGTTTTGTTCCTAAGCATTCGCATCTCATACGCATGCATTATTGGTTGTTGCATTGCAAGGTGATGCATAATTCCTTGTACAAACTCTCTTGAAAGTGATTGTCATCAATTACCAAAATGGGGGAGATTGAAAGAACATGCGGTGCCCCCATGTTTGGTTTTGGTAATTGATGACAATCTCTGTGGACTAATGGTTGCCTTGAGTTATATTTGAAGGTTTTGTCCATAGGCTTTTCTTAGAGTACATTTGTTGGTTCCAACGGGAGTTTGTGATGACCAAGGTGCTATTCAAGGAATTACCTAAAGATTGGTCTTGTGAGAGGTTGATCAAGACTAAGTAAAAGAGTGAATCAAGTTGATCAACACACAAAGCGTAGAAGATGTACCGAGAGGGATCAAGAGATCCCATGGTATGGTAAGTGATGGAGTCCTAGATTAGGGGGTCTCCGGACAGCCGGACTATATCCTTTGGCCGGACTGTTGGACTATGAAGAAACGAGATTGAAGACTTTGTCCCGTGTCCGGATGGGACTCTACTTGGCGTGGAAGGCAAGCTAGGCAATACGGATATGTATATCTCCTCCTTTGTAACCGACCTTGTGTAACCCTAGCCCCCTTCGGTGCCTATATAAACCGGAGGGTTTTAGTCCGTAGGACAACATACAATCATACCATAGGCTAGCTTTTAGGGTTTAGCCTCTCTGGTCTCGTGGTAGACCAACTCTTGTAATACTCATATCATCAAGAACAATCAAGCAGTACGTAGGGTATTACCTCCATCAAGAGGGCCCGAACCTGGGTAAATATCGTGTCCCCTGCCTCCTGTTACCATCCGCCTTAGACGCACAGTTCGGGACCCCCTACCCGAGATCCACCGGTTTTGACACCGACATTGGTGCTTTCATTAAGAGTTCCGCTGTGTCGTCACCATAAGGCTTGATGGCTCCTTCGATCATCGCTAGCGATGCGGTCCAGGGTGCGGTTTTCCTCCCCGGACAGATCTTCATATTCGGCGGCTTTGCACTGCGGGTGAATTCACTTGGCCTTCTGGAGCAGATTGAGAGCTACGCCCCTGGCCATCAGGTCAGATTCGGAAACTTGAACTACACGGCCGACATCCGCGGAGACTTGATCTTCGACGAATTTGGGCCCATGTCGGACGCGCCGTACAGTCGCGACGAGCATGACGTAACTGTGCCGTCGGACAATGTTCGGGAGATCGCATCCACAACTACTCCGTCCATCAATGCGGAGCAAGTCGTGCCATCCGAGAGCGGAGGGATGGACCCCGCCATGGAGGCCGCACTCTTAGTGGCATTAGAGCCGGATACTGACTTCACTCCTTACGAGAGCCGTGTCGCCGAACCACTGATTCATCTCCGGCCACGGACTCCGAGCCGCTCATATCCGTGCCCGTCGAACCCGACTGGGCGCCGATCATGGAGTTCACCTCCGCGGATATCTTTCAGCTCTCACCTTTCGGAGATGTGCTAAATTCATTAAGATCTCTCTCCCTGTCAGGAGAACCTTGGCCGAACTATGTCCGGCTAGAATGGGATGCGGACGACGAAGAAATTCGCTGCCCACCCACCACCCACTTAGTAGCCACTGTCGACGACTTAACCGACATGCTCGACTTCGGCTCCGAAGACTTCGACGGTATGGACGACGAAGCCGAAGACGAATAGGATCCACCGCCCTCGGGGCACTAGACCGCCACCTCATCATATGATATATACATGGTGGACACCCCCAAAGAAGCCAATGGCGACTAGACAGCGGAGGATGACCCCTCCAAGAAGCAACCCAAGCGCCGACATCAGCGGCGCCGCTCTAAGTCCCGCCACAGCAAAAGCAGTGATACCGGCACAGGAGATAAAAACACTCCGGATAGCGCCGAAGACAACAACAATCCCCTCCAGCACGGTGCAGAGCTAGAGGACGAACAAGCTAGCCCTCCAGAGCAGGCAGCACATGGAGAACCGGAGGAGCCTCGGCGACGACGAGTTTATCTTGCATGAGGACCCCGTCGAGCAAGAGCGCTTCAAGCGCCGGCTTATGGCCACGGCAAATAGCCTAAAGAAGAAACAACAACAACTTCAAGCTGATCAAGACTTGCTAGAAGACAGGTGGACCGAAGTCCTTGCGGCCAAGGAGCATGAACTCGAGCGTCCATCCAAGAGTTACCCAAAACGCAGGTTACTACCTCACCTCGAGGAGGAAGCATTGAAACCTCATTCACCAGTGTACGATGCGGCTGACCGGCCACTACACGGCCGTCTAGGGAGGCGTTTTAGCCTAAAGATCAGACCGCACCCCGTCGCCACTCAACCAAAAATACTAAGGCCCGGGGCAACACAGAGGACCTGCGAGACATCTTGGACAATAAGGCAAAAATCGCAAGGTCAATATACGGGACACGGGCACGTGCACCCACACGGGACGATGATCGTCGCGTCGGATACACCAAGAGTAAATCCGGCCGGGCCGAATACAGCAGACAAGACTCATACGAACTACATCGGGATATAGCCCGGCACAGAGGTGCTGCATCCCCCCTATGCTTCACTAATGAAGTTATGAATCATGAATTCCCGGAGGGTTTCAAACCCATAAATATCGAATCATACGATGGCACAACAGATCCCGCTGTATGGATTGAAGATTTCCTCCTTCACATCCACATGGCTCACGGTGATGATCTACATGCCATCAAGTACCTCCCACTAAAACTTAGAGGACCAGCTCGTCATTGGCTGAATAGCTTGCTAGCAGATTCCGTTGGCAGTTGGGAGGATCTGGAAGATGCATTTGTTGACAACTTCTAGGGAACTTATGTGCGGCCGTCGGATGCTGATGACTTGAGCCACATAACCCAACAGCCAGGGGAATCGGCTAGACAATTCTGGACACGGTTCCCGACTAAGAAAAATCAAATTGTAGACTGTCCGGATGCAGAGGCCCTAGTGGCATTCAAGCATAACATCCGCGACGAGTGGCTCGCCCGCCACCTTGGCCAGGAGAAGCCAAAATCTATGGCAGCGCTCACGACACTCATGACCCGCTTTTGCGCGGGCGAGGACAGCTGGCTGGCTCGCAGCAACAACACATCGAGGAATCCGAATACCTCGGATACCAAAGATGCTAACGGTAGGCAGCGTCGTAATAGACCAAAGCGCCACAATAATGGCGATAACACCGAAGATACGATAGTTAATGCCGGATTCAGAGGCTCTAGATCCGATGTCACACCCTAGCTAGTTCATGCATTAGTGTGTGCATCATGTTTAAATATCATTTGAATTTGAAATGGGGAAGGACAGAAACCCCCAGAACCCCTTTTAATCCAACTAGGGTTTACTAAAAATTATTTCAATGAACCTGAAATGCCCTTAAAAATGCTCATCACCTTTGCTTTGGTTCAGAGCCTCTGCCAAAAGTGGTGCACCATTTTCTAGGTCATCCTAAGGTCTTTGAATTAATTTTAAGTATTTGAATTTGAGCAGTTCAAATTATATAAAATATTGCAAATGCCCAAATATTCCCAAACAGAAATGTTTCATGTTGGAAATAATCCAACTATGGACCAGGAGCAGTTTGGTGATTTTTGGAGCCATCTAAGTATTTTTAAAAACTCCACAAAGTTGCAGAAAAATAGAAAAAGGGAAATAATAGAAAACTTACCTGGCGCCCGCTAACTGGCCCACCTGCCGGCCCAGCCCAGCGCCGCGCCAGCGAGCTGCTTGCCGGCCAGGCAAGCAGGCAAGGTGCTCGACGGCGAGCACCGCATGGGTGCCACGCATCTGCTCGCCGCCTCGCCGCTCCACTCGCCCGGCTAACGCCGTGGATCGATCCCTCTCTCTCCCCCGAACCCCCCAGACGCCCCCTCTCCTCCCCGGCTCCTCTCTCTCGCGCTCCCCCGCCATGGCCGATGCCACCGCAGCCACGCCGTCGTCGTAGACACGCTCCTCGCCGTCCGTGCTCCTCCTCACTGTGTCTAGGAGCTCCGCCGCCCTCAACTACATCGAGCTAGCCAAGCCCCGCGTGCTCGAGTAGCCCAAGTCCACCGCATCGACTTCGTCCGAGTCCACCGTCGCCGGAGATCCCCTTCAACGCTGTCGTCGCTTCGGCCCGTCCCCGGCCGCACCAAGTGTTTCGTTGAGTTCCCTGTGAGCTTAACCATCTTCCCCTCCCTTCCTTTCTTGCCCCCGAGCTATGTAGTGACCTCCCGGAGCTCAACCGCACCCACCGCCGCGGAGCTCGTCGCCGACGTGCTCCCGGTCACCCTCCGGCCACCACTTGGTGTCCATCGTGCTCACCGCGTCACGTAGCACCTAACCAACTACTCCCCGCACCTCACCGACCCCTCTAGCCTCAAGTTCGCCTTCGGCCGAACTCCGGCGGCCGCCTAGGTCGTCGCCGGCGCCGATTCCGGCCGCCCCGACTCCAATCGACTCCACTAGAAGCTGCGGCATGTTCCCAGCTATCCATAGCCACCCTCCGCGGCTCGTTTGGTTGCCGAAACGGCCAAACTCACTTCCGCCGCCGCGTCGGGCTCGCCGGCGGCTAGACGCCGGTGCAGCCGATGTTGACTTCGACCACGGTGGGCCCTGGTTGACTCTGATGAGTCAATGACAGGTGGGGCCCAGCCCTGTTAACTAAATAGGTTTAGTTTTAATTAAACTTTAGCTAAACTAATTACCCTGACACCCTGGACCCACAGTCAGGTTTGACCTGGACGTCTCCGTTGACCCTGACGTCATTCTGACGCATGGCTGACGCAATAAATTAATTTCTGGATTTTTTCTAATATAGGAAATTCCAGAATATAGTTCAAACTTCAAAAATTCATAACTTTTAATCTGTAACTCCAAATCAAACAAGTTATATATGAAAAATGATCAGAAAAATCCAATCTATCCATCTGTACTGTTTTCATGCATGTTTAAACAAGTTAACTTGCTGTTTAGTGCAAAACATGATAAAGCACTATTTAAGATCACAAATGTGTTTGGAATTTGAATCTTTGGTTCAAATTAGCTCAAACCCATCTGGTCTTAGTTGCATTAGCCCAACACACTCATACTGCCATGTCTCATGCATGCATCATATTGTTGCATATTGTTTGGTGACGTTGTGTATCGGTGTTCTTTGCGGCAGGTTCTGCCTCCGAGGAGTACCGTGATTACCCTAGTGAAGAATCGTATCCGTGCATCGATCCATCAGGCAAGCAACCAACCAGTTGATCATATCGATACAATCCCATGTTCTCGCTTCTGCTCTCTTTTACTGCATTAAGACAACGCGTTTCAAACTGCTGTGTGCTACAGTAGTTAAACCCATTTCCTCTGCATGACCTGTCATTGCCACAGTAACTAGATGAAACCCACTAGCATGTGTAGGAGTTGATTGAGCCATATGTATGTGTTGTTCCTACCTTGCTATGCCTGCTATGCTTAGAGTCGTGTCAGGTCTGGTTCATCTGGGTGATGGGCTAGAGTGAAATGATCATGCCGGTATTGAGAGTGATGTGGTGAACACGATTTGGTAAAGGTATCGATGAGAGGCCATGTAGGAGTACATGGTGGGTTGTTTCATTGAAGCCGACCTTAAGCACTGAGATCTGTATGTGTGATTTAAGAATCAGCTACTACCATGCATTGGGCCCGAAACCACTGGACCCTCTCGGCTTCTTATTCACCCTAGTTCTCTGTCCAGGAGTTGCAAGTAGTTTCTGGTGTTTGTAGCCTACTGGAGGCCGTGGACAGTGCTGACCGTAGGGGTGGGCTGTGATGCGGTAGGTACGTGGCCGGGAATACCAGACACCCGTTAGGTGTCACGGAACCCTGTACACATCGTTCGGGGCCGTATGGGAAACCTCGGTCGGACTCCCTGCGGATGGAACCTGGATAGGCGATAAACCTGGATTGGAGACTTAGGTGATTAGGTAGGTCATGGCCGACACCCACGTTGGGCTTCCGCTTGAAGGTTGCCGAGTACATGTCGTGTAAACGACGGTAAGTGGTGAGAGCATGTATGAAGAAGTACACCCCTGCAGGGTTAACATGATCTATTCGAATAGCCGCGTCCGCGGTAAAGGACTACTTGGTTGCCTATACAGTTCATAGACAAGTGAATGGATACTACTAAAAATCTCAAGATAAGCGTGAGTGCTGAGGATGGCTCCTCCGTAGGAAGACGGAGGTGGATCCTCGGTGGTGTATTGAGGTGGTGAGTAGTGGACTCGTGTGCGCAAAACCGTTTCAAGTTGGAGTCTCGTAGGATAGTTTAGCCAAGAGTCAAAGCTGGCTTGCTGCAATAACTCCACCAACCCTTCTTGATAATGTGCATGTATGTAGGATCTGACGTAAGTCTTGCTGGGTACCTTTGTACTCATGTTGCTATAATTTACATTTTACAGAAGGCGCTGCAACCCCTTCTGATGGGTTCTTCGTAGACATTGACATCGACGAGTAGACTAAGGCCCAGGTGGTAATCCTGAGCTTGTGAAGGTCCACTTAGTATAGCTAGGCTTTCCAAGCCTCTTTTATTTTACTAGTTGTCTGTACTCAGACAAGTTACTTCCGTTGCTGGTTTGTATGACTGTATGACTTGAATGTGGGTCGTGTGACCCGTACTTGTATGTATGTTATGTATGGCTCTCTGAGCTTTTAAATAAAGTACTTGTGTCGTAGAGTCATGTTGTGATGCCTTGTTGTATTTGCACA
Organism: Triticum dicoccoides; assembly: GCF_002162155.2. Lineage (NCBI taxonomy): Eukaryota > Viridiplantae > Streptophyta > Magnoliopsida > Poales > Poaceae > Triticum > Triticum dicoccoides. Next base: position 424,573,829 of record NC_041388.1, on the reverse strand, counting down.
TATCGAGCATATTGTATGTATGATTGAAATGCTTGGTATGTGTGGGATCTGACTATCTAGTTGTTTATCTTTAGTAGCCTCTCTTACCGGGAAATGTCTCCTAGTGTTTCCATTGAGCCATGGTAGCTTGCTACTGCTCCGGAACACTTAGGCTGGCCGGCATGTGTCCTTCTTCGTTCCTGTGTCCGTCCCTTCGGGGAAATGTCACGCATTGAGTACCAGAGCCCTGTTAGCCCGCTACAGCCCGGTTTACCGGAGTCCTGCTAGCCCAGTGCTACAGCCCGGACCCACTTGCTGATGACCGACACGTTCGATGCTGGGTCATGGATGCCTGTCCCTGTAAGTCTGTGCCACTTTGGGTTTACGACTAGTCATGTCAGCCCGGGCTCCTTATCATATGGATGCTAGCGACATCATCATATACGTGAGCCAAAAGGCGCAAACGGTCCCGGGAAAAGGTAAGGCGACACCCGTGGGAATACCGTGCGTGAGGCCGCAAAGTGATATGAGGTGTTACAGGCTAGATCGATGTGAGATTGAGTCGGGGTCCTGACAGCGTTGGCATCAGAGCCGGACTGCCTGTAGGTTCTCCAAGCCAAATTGGTCGATGTTGAGTCTAGAAATGCTTCAGTTATATGTAGGGGAATTGATTGTGGGATGGTACGTAAGGCTCTTTTTACTTCTTTACCTCATGGCATTCTGATCTGAGTCAGTCCATTCTTCTACCGGGGTTTAAGGATTAGGATCTTCTCTCTCTATCAGGTTCACGTGTTACTAATCAGTAGTACCTTATAGGTTTGATGACTACAAGCCTGGTTCAGTTCTACTACCTTGTTATGCTGATAAGTTGAATCCAGAACCTTGATATGATATTGTTGAGTGTCTATGCATTTTTTTTCGATAAATGTCTCAAACCCTTCTTGAGCATTTACAGCCGTCATGCTGTCGAAATTTTGCTAGAAATTCTAATGCCTTTGCATTATGGTTGTGCTTTCAGATGGCCACTCGCGACCAAAATCAAGTGGTTCGCCTGACCCGATGCATTGGTGTGACCGGTCATACGTCTATGTTAGTCCGAGTGATGATCGAGACGGGTTACCGTTGGTATCCCGAATACACGGTCGAAGAGCAGTTTCGAGATTTTAACCAAAGCCAGTATCTTTGCACCGTCCGGATATTTCCCTCTTATCCTGGTTCTACCGAGGCTCTTCACTGTTCCTATGGGCTCGGTGTTACTATTGAGATGGTTGTGCAAGATGCGGCTTATTCTATGATGACCATCATGCGAGTCAGGTCTGGCCTGCTTCGCAACACCGACTTTTGGTATATGCCAGCTTCACTTCCTGGAGCGCACGGATATCTCCGGGCTATCTATGCTGACCCCAGTCAGGAGGACTCACTAACTCGCACCACTGCTGAGTTGCTCGAGGACAAGGACCGAGAGAATCGGGCCTTGAGAATGGAGCTTTTCAACACCCGCGCTGATCATTGGGCCACCTTGACTCGGTTTGCACCGGCTGTGCAAGCTGGATGCATGGATATGAGAGACCTGTATCCTGTTAGGTCTGCTCTGCTGGACATGATGGATTGGCGTGATGTGGGAGGCATCACCCCACCTTGTGGTCCTCGCAGGCCACCGTTTGTTGGTCCAAGACCTCACCCTAGCCCTTTTGGTCCACAGGCTCCTCAAGACCGTTTGTTTCCGGATGCTCACGTTGAACTTCCAGGCTATGGAGGAGACTTCTATGAGAACTACTACGGAGATGACTGAGATAGTAGTAGTTCCACTAGGTATTGTAATAGTTGTACTTCCACCGTCCTGCGTGACTTGTGGAATATGACTTAGCATGTAGTAATCCCGGGGGTGTAGGAAAAATAATGTATAGGAGTTTGGGATGCCTCTGATGAGATGTAATCCTCCTCTCACCGTAGTAGTACTTGTTGGTCTTGTACTAAACCTCGTATGGTGTGTATGACGATGGAATAAAAGAAGTAGTTTCTGTATCTACCATGTCATACGGATGATCATCTTGCATTCTGAGTTGTCCATTACATTCTACATTCTATGTCGGAATCTTGTCATGTTGGACTAAACCATTGTCTTGTTTTTCCTAGGATGGTCAACACCCGCAACAACCCTGCTTCCCCAGAGCAGGCCGAAGGCAGCAGAGTTGGGGATACAAATCTGCCTCACCCTCCCTCTCTGGTAGAAGTTATGCTAGAGGCTGAGAGAAACAAGCGGGAGACCAACCGTTTGTTGGAGCGTATTGAACAGAACACAGCACACCATCAGAGGACTAACTTGGTGTCACTCAGTGATTTCATCAAGTTACATCCACCCACGTTCCACCACTCCGTCGAGCCTCTCGACGCTGATGACTGGCTTCGCAGTATTTCTCACAAACTGCGTTCTGCGCTAGTAGCTGAGGCTGACAAGGTCACCTTTGCTGCATATCATCTTGAAGGCCCCGCCAGCCTATGGTGGGAGAATTATGGAGCTATGAGCCCAGCGGACCATGTCACTACTTGGGCTGAATTCAGCTAGGCTTTCCGTGAACACCACATTCCGAAGGGTCTCATGGACCGTAAACGTGAGGAATTTTGCAGTTTCACTCAAGGTCGACTCTCTGTTGACGCTTACAGCAGGGAGTTTGGTAACCTTGCCTGTTATGTGACGGAGGAAGTTTCTACTGATGCCAAGAAGCAAGCAAGGTTCCGTAAGGGACTTAGTCCTGAGCTTTGCCGCGACCTCCGTCTGCATGAGTGCACATCTTTTCAGAAGCTTGTTAACAAGGCCATCAGTGCTGAGACTAGTTAGACTGATTATGAAGCAACACGCAAGCATGGCCGTGACTTGGGTTCCTCATCCGGTGCTGGTCCTCAGAAGCGCCGCGTGTGGGTGCCTAACACTGCCCTGCCACCCAGGTTCACACCGAGGCCATCCTTCCAGGCGCCTCGCCCAGCTCAGCCATATGCACCAGCCAAGTCCTATGGAGGTCCAACCAACAATGCTCCTCCACGTACCAGTTCCGTGACTTGTTTCAAGTGTGGGGAATCAGGCCACTATATGCGCGAGTGTCCCCAAACCAACCCCAACCAGACAGCAAAAACTGTTGGCCGCGGCAAGCCGACAGGGAAAGTGTTCCACGCCAAGCCGGCCACCGCTGCACGTGGCCATGTCAACTGTATCTCTGCTGAGGAAGCTCAAGAGGATCCCAACGTCGTTCTCGGTACGCTTCTTGTTAATTGCCACCCGGCATCTGTTCTTTTCGATACAGGAGCATCTCATTCTTTCATATCCGAAAATTATGCTCGTTTGCATAACACCGCATTCTGTGACATGCCATCCACTATGGAAATTTCTACTCCTGGTTCTAGATGGCAAACCTCTAGAGTAAGCCATGGAAATGAAATTCAAGTCGACAGACTTGTTTTTCTCGCATCTTTGATAGCTCTCAAATCTTCGGATATTAATATCATCTTGGGTATGGATTGGATGTCAGCCCATCATGCCAAGATTGATTGCTTCTCTAGGACTGTTCAACTCACCCATCCTTCGGGGAAGATAGTCAATGTCTTGACCCGAGTAGCCAAGCGACAGCTATATTCTCTTAACGCCAGCCCGTTGCCAGACCTCGAAGACGTTCCGGTAGTCCGTGACTTTCCGGATGTCTTTCCAGAGGAATTGCCAGGTGTTCCACCTGACAGAGATGTCGAGTTCGTAATAGATCTCATTCCAGGAACTGTCCCGATTTCCAGAAGACCCTACAAGATGGCACCCTTAGAACTAGCCGAGCTTAAGAAACAACTTGATGAGTCCTTGCAAAAGGGTTTCATCCGTCCCAGTTCTTCTCCTTGGGCTTGCCCCGTCCTCTTTGTTAAGAAGAAGGATGGTACGGACCGGATGGTTGTAGATTATCGTCCCGTTAATTTGGTCACGATAAAGAACAAGTATCCGCTCCCCAGGATCAACGACCTGTATGATCAGCTCGCTGGATCCTCAGTCTTCTCCAAGATGGATTTGAGGTTAGGATACCATCAAATCAAAATCAGAAACGGGGACATTCCGAAAACGGCCTTTGTTACTCGTTATGGCCAATACGAGTACACCGTCATGTCCTTTGGCCTAACCAACGCCCCAGCCACATTCTGCCGCTTGATGAACTCGATCTTCATGGAGTACTTAGATAAGTTCGTCATGGTTTACCTCGATGATATTCTTATTTACTCGAAGAACGAGGAAGAGCATGCCAAACATCTTAGACTTGTGTTAGAAAAACTCAGAGAGCACCGTCTTTATGCCAAGTTCTCCAAGTGCGAGTTTTGGTTGCCAGAAGTGACCTACCTAGGCCACGTAATTTCTGGTAAGGGCATTGATGTCAATCCCGAGAGAATCAAGGCCGTTCTCGATTGGACTCCACCTGAGACCGTTAAACAAGTTAGGAGTTTCCTTGGTCTAGCCAGCTATTGTCGTTGCTTTGTTGAAAATTTCTCCAAAGTAGCCAAACCCCTCACGGAACTTCTCAAGAAAGATAAAAGGTTCGAGTGGTCTCCACAATGTGAGCACAGTTTTTAGGAACTGAAAAAGCGTTTAACCTCTGCTCCCGTATTGGTACCGCCAGATTTCTCTAAGGACTTTGTTATCTACTGCGACGCCTCGCGACAAGGACTAGGTTGTATTCTCATGCAAGATCGACACGTAATTGCTTATGCTTCACGGCAACTACACCCACATGAGGACAACGACCCCACTCATGATCTAGAGCTTGCAGCCGTGGTCCATGCACTCAAAACATGGCGACATTATCTTCTCGGTAATCGTTGCGAAATCTACACTGATCACCAAAGTCTGAAGTATATATTTACCCAACCGGATTTAAATCTCAGGCAAAGACGTTGGGTCGAGTTGATCACAGATTTCGACTTAGGAATAACTTACACCCCAGGGAAAGCCAACATCATGGCTGATGCGCTAAGTCGTAAATCTTATTGTAACAACCTGATGTTACAACAAAGTCAACCGCTTCTCCATGAGGAATTTCGGAAGCTTAACCTTCACATTGTTCCTCAAGGATTTCTTTCCACCTTGGTGGCGAAACCTACCCTTACGGATCAGATCATCAAAGCACAGAAAGTAGATCCGGGAATTTCCCGCATCAAGAGAAACATCAAGAAAGGAGTTGCGAATTGTTTCTCCATCGATGATCAAGGAGTCGTATACTTCGGGAATCGGCTAGTGGTCCCCAAGGTGCGAAACCTGAGGCGATTGATCCTTAAGGAAGCTCATGAATCTCCTCTCACTATTCATCCCGGTAGCACTAAGATGTATCAGGACCTACGCTAGAGGTTCTGGTGGACTAGGATGAAGAGAGAAATTGCTCAGTATATTGCTAACTGCAACGTCTGCCGTCGTGTAAAAGCAGCGCATCAACGGCCTGTTGGCACCCTCCAACCCCTAGCTATTCCTGAATGGAAATGGGATAAAATTGGTATGGACTTCATTACCGGTTTTCCCAAGACCAAGAGAGGGAATAATGCTATCTTTGTCATTATCGATCGTCTTTCCAAAGTAGCCCATTTCCTACCTGTTCGCGGGAGTATAACCGCTAGTCAATTGGCAGACTTATACATCTCCCGAATAGTGTCTATCCATGGTGTTCCTTTGAAAATTAACTCGGATCGAGGAAGTCTTTTCACCTCTCGATTTTGGGAAAGTTTCCAAAATGCTATGGGAACCCGCCTTTCTTTTAGCACCGCTTTCCACCCTCAATCAAGTGGTCAAGTGGAACGCGTCAACCAGATTCTAGAAGACATGCTTCGAGCTTCTGTTATCTCATTCGGAATGGAGTGGGAGAAATGCCTTCCATTTGCCGAATTTGCTTATAACAACAGCTATCAATCCAGCTTGGGCAAAGCCCCTTTCGAAGTTCTCTATGGACGAAGGTGTCGAACGCCTCTTAACTGGTCAGAAACCGGGGAAAGACAATTCTTTGGCCCGGATATGATTCAGGAAGCAGAAGAGCAAGTTCGCATCGTTCGTGAGAAGTTGAAAACAGCCCAATCTCGTCAAAAGAGTCAATATGACCGAAAACATAAGGCTATGACTTTTGAGGTTGACGAGAAGGCTTACCTTCGGGTTACCCCTCTGAAGGGAACCCATCGCTTCGGTATCAAGGGCAAATTGGCTCCTCGTTACATTGGACCCTTTCGCATTCTCGCAAAACGAGGAGAAGTTGCCTACCAATTGGAACTACCTCCGCATCTCTCCAGAGTCCACGACGTCTTCCACGTTTCTCAACTCAGGCGTTGCTTCTCGGATCCTATCCGTGGAGTGGACCACAAAACGCTTGATCTCCAAGATAATCTCACGTATCGAGAGTACCCCGTTCGTATCCTCGATCAAGCTGAGCGTACCACTCGACGTCATAATATCAAGTTTCTCAAGGTTCAATGGTCGCACCATTCTGAGAATGAAGCAACTTGGGAAAGGGAGGATCGTCTTCGACTCGAGTATCCCGCCTTCTTCCCGGAGGAACCCAAATCTCGGGACGAGATTCTTTTGAGTGGGGGTGAGTTGTCACACCCTAGCTAGTTCATGCATTAGTGTGTGCATCATGTTTAAATATCATTTGAATTTGAAATGGGGAAGGACAGAAACCCCCAGAACCCCTTTTAATCCAACTAGGGTTTACTAAAAATTATTTCAATGAACCTGAAATGCCCTTAAAAATGCTCATCACCTTTGCTTTGGTTCAGAGCCTCTGCCAAAAGTGGTGCACCATTTTCTAGGTCATCCTAAGGTCTTTGAATTAATTTTAAGTATTTGAATTTGAGTAGTTCAAATTATATAAAATATTGCAAATGCCCAAATATTCCCAAACAGAAATGTTTCATGTTGGAAATAATCCAACTATGGACCAGGAGCAGTTTGGTGATTTTTGGAGCCATCTAAGTATTTTTAAAAACTCCCCAAAGTTGCAGAAAAATAGAAAAAGGGAAATAACAGAAAACTTACCTGGCGCCCGCTAACCGGCCCACCTGCCGGCCCAGCCCAGCGCCGCGCCAGCGAGCTGCTTGCCGGCCAGGCAAGCAGGCAAGGTGCTCGACGGCGAGCACCGCATGGGTGCCACGCACCTGCTCGCCGCCTCGCCGCTCCACTCGCCCGGCTAACGCCGTGGATCGATCCCTCTCTCTCCCTCGAACCCCCCAGACGCCCCCTCTCCTCCCCCGGCTCCTCTCTCTCGCGCTCCCCCGCCATGGCCGACGCCACCGCAGCCACGCCGTCGTCGTAGACACGCTCCCCGCCATCCGTGCTCCTCCTCACTGTGTCTAGGAGCTCCGCCGCCCTCAACTACGTCGAGCTAGCCGAGCCCCGCGTGCTCGAGTAGCCCGAGTCCACCACATCGACTTCGCCCGAGTCCACCATCGCCGGAGATCCCCTTCAACGCCGTCGTCGCTCCGGCCCGTCCACGGCCGCACCAAGTGTTTCGTCGAGTTCCCTGTGAGCTTAACCATCTTCCCCTCCCTTCCTTTCTTGCCCCCGAGCTGTGTAGTGACCTCCCGGAGCTCAACCGCACCCACCGCCGCGGAGCTCGTCGCCGACGTGCTCCCGGTCACCCTCCGGCCACCACTTGGTGTCCATCGTGCTCACCACGTCACGTAGCACCTAACCAACTACTCCTCGCACCTCACCGACCCCTCTAGCCTCAAGTTCGCCTTCGGCCGAACTCCGGCGGCCGCCTAGGTCGTCGCCGGCGCCGATTCCGGCCGCCCCGACTCCAACCGACTCCACCAGAAGCTATGGCATGTTCCCAGCTATCCATAGCCACCCTTCGCGGCTCGTTTGGTTGCCGAAACGGCCAAACTCACTTCCGCCGCCGCGTCGGGCTCGCCGGCGGCTAGACGCCGGTGCAGCCGACGTTGACTTCGACCACGGTGGGCCCTGGTTGACTCTGATTAGTCAATGACAGGTGGGGCCCAGCCCTGTTAACGAAATAGGTGGGCCCTGGTTGACTCTGATTAGTCAATGACAGGTGGGGCCCAGCCCTGTTAACGAAATAGGTTTAGTTTTAATTAAACTTTAGCTAAACTAATTACCCTGACACCCTGGACCCACAGTCAAGTTTGACCTGGATGTCTCCGTTGACCCTGACGTCATTCTGACGCATGGCTGATGCAATAAATTAATTTCTGGATTTATTCTAATATAGGAAATTCCAGAATATAGTTCAAACTTCAAAAATTCATAACTTTTAATCTGTAACTCCAAATCAAACAAGTTATATATGAAAAATGATCAGAAAAATCCAATCTATCCATCTGTATTGTTTTCATGCATGTTTAAACAAGTTAACTTGCTGTTTAGTGCAAAACATGATAAAGCACTATTTAAGATCACAAATGTGTTTGGAATTTGAATCTTTGGTTCAAATTAGCTCAAACCCATCTGGTCTTAGTTGCATTAGCCCAACACACTCATACTGCCATGTCTCATGCATGCATCATATTGTTGCATATTGTTTGGTGACGTTGTGTATCGGTGTTCTTTGCGGCAGGTTCTGCCTCCGAGGAGTACCGTGATTACCCTAGTGAAGAATCGTATCCGTGCATCGATCCATCAGGCAAGCAACCAACCAGTTGATCATATCGATACAATCCCATGTTCTCGCTTCTGCTCTCTTTTACTGCATTAAGACAACGCGTTTCAAACTGCTGTGTGCTACGGTAGTTGAACCCATTTCCTCTGCATGACCTGTCATTGCCACAGTAACTAGATGAAACCCACTAGCATGTGTAGGAGTTGATTGAGCCATATGTATGTGTTGTTCCTACCTTGCTATGCCTGCTATGCTTAGAGTCGTGTCAGGTCTGGTTCATCTGGGTGATGGGCTAGAGTGAAATGATCATGCCGGTATTGAGAGTGATGTGGTGAACACGATTTGGTAAAGGTATCGATGAGAGGCCATGTAGGAGTACATGGTGGGTTGTTTCATTAAAGCCGACCTTAAGCACTGAGATCTGTATGTGTGATTTAAGAATCAGCTACTACCATGCATTGGGCCCGAAACCAATGGACCCTCTCAGCTTCTTATTCACCCTAGTTCTCTGTCCAGGAGTTGCAAGTAGTTTCTGGTGTTTGTAGCCTACTGGAGGCCGTGGACAGCGCTGACCGTAGGGGTGGGCTGTGATGCGGTAGGTACGTGGCCGGGAATACCAGACACCTGTTAGGTGTCACGGAACCCTGTACACATCGTTCGGGGCCGTATGGGAAACCTTGGCCGGACTCCCTGCGGATGGAACCTGGATAGGCGATAAACCTGGATTGGAGACTTAGGTGATTAGGTAGGTCATGGCCGACACCCACGTTGGGCTTCCGCTTGAAGGTTGCCGAGTACATGTCGTGTAAACGACGGTAAGTGGTGAGAGCATGTATGAAGAAGTACACCCCTGCAGGGTTAACATGATCTATTCGAATAGCCGCGTCCGCGGTAAAGGACTACTTGGTTGCCTATACAGTTCATAGACAAGTGAATGGATACTACTAAAAATCTCAAGATAAGCGTGAGTGTCGAGGATGGCTCCTCCATAGGAAGACGGAGGTGGATCCTCGGTGGTGTATTGAGGTGGTGAGTAGTGGACTCGTGTGCGCAAAACCGTTTCAAGTTGGAGTCTCGTAGGATAGTTTAGCCAAGAGTCAAAGCTGGCTTGCTGCAATAACTCCACCAACCCTTCTTGATAATGTGCATGTATGTAGGATCTGACGTAAGTCTTGCTGGGTACCTTTGTACTCATGTTGCTATAATTTACATTTTACAGAAGGCGCTGCAACCCCTTCTGATGGGTTCTTCGTAGACGTTGACATCGACGAGTAGACTAAGGCCCAGGTGGTAATCCTGAGCTTGTGAAGGTCCACTTAGTATAGCTAGGCTTTCCAAGCCTCTTTTATTTTACTAGTTGTCTGTACTCAGACAAGTTACTTCCTTTGCTGGTTTGTATGACTGTATGACTTGAATGTGGGTCGTGTGACCCGTACTTGTATGTATGTTATGTATGGCTCTCTGAGCTTTTAAATAAAGTACTTGTGTCATAGAGTCATGTTGTGATGCCTTGTTGTATTTGCACATATCGAGCATATTGTATGTATGATTGAAATGCTTGGTATGTGTGGGGTCTGACTATCTAGTTGTTTATCTTTAGTAGCCTCTCTTACCGAGAAATGTCTCCTAGTGTTTCCATTGAGCCATGGTAGCTTGCTACTGCTCCGGAACACTTAGGCTGGCCGACATGTGTCCTTCTTCGTTCCTGTGTCTGTCCCTTCGGGGAAATGTCACGCATTGAGTACCGGAGCCCTGTTAGCCCGCTACAGCCCGGTTTACCGGAGTCCTGCTAGCCCAGTGCTACAGCCCGGACCCACTTGCTGATGACCGACACGTTCGATGCTGGGTCATGGATGCTTGTCCCTGTAAGTCTGTGCCACTTTGGGTTTACGACTAGTCATGTCAGCCCGGGCTCCTTATCATATGGATGCTAGCGACATCATCATATACGTGAGCCAAAAGGCGCAAACGGTCCCGGGCAAAGGTAAGGCGACACCCGTGGGAATACTGTGCGTGAGGCCGCAAAGTGATATGAGGTGTTACAGGCTAGATCGATGTGACATTGAGTCGGGGTCCTGACATCCGATCAGCGGAAAAACCATTTAAAAGAAATACTCCAGCTCCGTCCAGTCTGGATCGCATACTAGATCGCTCGTGTCAAATGCACGGCACCCCCGACAAGCCAGCCAATCACACCAACAGAGAATGCTGGGTGTTCAAGCAGGCCAGCAAGTTAAATGCCGAGAATAAGGACAAGGTGCTGCACAACGATGACGAGGAGGAGCCCCGGCCGCCGAACACAGGAGGACAGAAGGGGGTTCCCCCACAAGTGAAGACGGTGAACATGATATACGCAACCCACATTCCCAAGAGGGAGCGGAAGCGTGCACTAAGGGACGTCTACGCGATGGAGCCCGTCGCCCCAAAGTTCAACCCATGGTCTGCCTGTCCGATCACCTTCGATCGCAGGTACCACCCCACTAGTATCAATCATGGCGGATCCGCCGCACTAGTCCTAGACCCCATCATTGACGGGTTTTACCTCACTCGAGTCCTTATGGATGGCGGCAGCAGCCTGAACCTGCTTTATCAGGATACAGTGCGAAAAATGGGTATCGATCCCTCGAGAATCAAACCCAGCAAAACCACCTTTAAAGGCGTCATCCCAGGTGTAGAGGCCCATTGCACAGGCTCAATCACACTGGAAGTGGTCTTCGGATCACCGGATAACTTCCGAAGCGAAGAGTTAATCTTCGACATCATCCCGTTTCGCACTGGCTATCACACACTGCTCGGACGGACATCATTTGCAAAATTCAATGCAGTGCCGCATTACGCATACCTCAAGCTCAAGATGCCAGGACCTCGCGGGGTTATAACAGTAAATGGAAACACAGAACGATCATTCCGTACGGAGGAGCACACTGCGGCCCTTGCAGCAGAGGCACAAAGCAACATGTTCAGGCAGACCACTCATTCAGTGTCACAGCCCCCGGACACCTTCAAGCGAGTCCGGAACAAGCTGCAACAGGATCGCCTGGCACGATCAGAGCTCGCCTAGCAATCCGGCCCCCGTCCCAGTCCCAGTGAAGCGACGAAATCCATGCTGCGCATACATAACTACGCATTGAAAATACCATGGACATAGGCGGGGGCACAATCAGGACACGCCCCGCATTGTGGCTTAACCACACTAGGGGTTGTACACCTGTGAAATTCCTTTTCTCTTTTAGGGCCTAACTCTTCGGAAGCACTTTCCGGCAGTACGATTGCCGAACACATTCCACAAGCAACAACCAAGGCGGCAAGAAGCTAAGATGAACACGGGAACCGCCAGGTGGTCTCTAGTAATACTTGATATACTCGTTTTCACTATTTATGCATAGCTTGCCCTGGGATAGGACATTTCGTATTGTCCTACTTTATGCTTGTTGTACTACTTGTACCAGTACGCTTCGACGTATTATTCAAATAACAATGCATATCATTAATGTGTCATTGCGTTATTTAAGTTTTCTCTTTTCTCTTATACGTCGATTTAGGACAATCCGCACCCGCATGTTCGGGTACGGTCAGTACGCCAGGGGCTCTCGTTTACCCAACAATATGGCGCAGGAAGTCCAGACACTTTCGACAGTGCGGCACCCCAAACTTATAACATCATATGCATCAGCTCCGAATCATGTCTTTGGTCAAATGTTGGGCCGCCCGGCTCCCATGATTTGGTACCTTACGTTCCGCTATATCGGCTAAGGTAGCGGTGGGAGAACTACTGCAATTGTGTCCCGGTTCTTCCAGACGAGCACCTCAGTAGAGAAATCCAAAAACTGACTGTCATGATAAGGCGAGAGACTGGTCGCTATTCGAGAGGTCTCAAGTCCTTAAAGACTTTTTCCGCTTCGGGCAGGAGTCGGCCTTGTCTGGCTTAGGCGTGTATAGCGCCCCAAATTTGGCCCTCCGAATACCAGGGGCTTCGCCAAAAATTTAAAATTATAGACTTCTATGGCTAAGTGAGAATGATAAAGCATTATAGTCTGATTGTCTGGTTCATTGCGCTGAACACCTCCCTTGAAGGACCCAAAATTGGGGTAAAGAGTGTTCAGATTTACCCCAAACACCCCAGTACTAGTTACGTGGGGATAGAAGCCGACGACTGGCCAACTCTCAGATTTTATAAAAATGGCCGCACAGAAGGTAATATTTTAAATTAAGAAAGCGTGGCATGGCGCAAAAGAACTCGTTTCATATTACAGGATCACATGGACATGTTCATTCAAAAATTACATCCTTGGCACACTCATCTGCCACTAAGCGGGAACCCTTCAGGACGCTCTCATAGTAATTCTCGGGGAAGCGATGCTCCTTGCCCTCCGGCGGCCCCTCCTTCACCAGCTTCACGGCATCCAGCTTCGCCCAGTGCACCTTCGCCCGGGCAAAAGCCCAGCGTGCACCTTTGATGCAGACGGACCGCTTGATGACTTCAAGCCATGGGCAGGCTTCCACAAGCCGCCTCACCAGACCGAAGTAGTTGCCGGACAGGGGCTCGCCAGGCCACATCCGGACTATAAGGCCCCTCATGGCCTGTTCGGCTGCCTTGTGAAGTTCGACCAACTGCTTCAGCTAGTCGCTCAAGGACACGGGGTGTTCAGTCCTAGTATACTGAGACCAGAACAACTTCTCCGTTGAGATCCCTTCCTCGGCCCGGTAAAACTCCGCGGCATCTAGTACACTGCGGGGAAGATCTATAAATGCTCCTGGAGAGCTTCGAACTCGGGTAAGAAAAAGGAAAGTCTCCTTCACATGCTTGCTTTGCATATTGAATGCCTTACCCGCTGTTATCTTCTTCGCCGCGTCAATCTCCTGGAGGGCCTTGTGGGCTTCGGCCATGGCGCTCCGGGCGCTTTCAAGTACCTGCGCGAGCTCGGACTCTCGCGTCTTGGAGTCAAGCTCCAAGGACTCGTGCTTTTTTGGCGAGAGCCTCGAGCTCTTGCTGCACCTGGCCTACTCGGGCTTCTTGTTTCTCCCGTTCCAGGCGTTCCTTGGCCGCTTTGTCTTCGGCCTCGGACACTGCCTTCCTCAGGGTCCCCACCTCGGCCGTGGCCCCTGACAAATTCATGATGATCCTATTACTTTACACCCGAACTTCTTTTTAACTATATAGACATGGGTATATCTTACCTTTTCTCTCTTCGAGCTGCCCCTTGGTGAGGCTGAGCTCGTCCTCGGACCGCAGGGCCTGCTTCAGCGCAGAGACCTCCGCAGTACGTGTGGCAGCGGCCAGTAGTGAAGCCTGCACATACACATAGGCATACTCTAATTAGACTCATGAGTTATCATTTGAATTCGGATTTTCTTCACGAACGCCGTACAGAGCATCAGTGGCTACTATCTATGCGGTAATATTTTCTTATATTTTGAATGCTTACCTCAAAGCCTGTTAGGAGGCTAGCGCAAGCTTCGGTCGGTCCGTTTTTGGCGGACTGAACCTTCTCGACCACCGCACTCATGATAGTGCGGTGCTCTTTGGCGATGGAAGCGCTGTGAAGCGCTTCCAGCAGGGTGTCTAGTGCCTATGATTGGACAGAGGACACTGGCACGGATGGTTGGCCCCCCTTAATGGGGGACCGCCTGTCGGAATCCGGAACCATCGAAGGTTCCGACGCAGTGTCTGGCTGGGGCCCGAACTCGAAGCCCGTAGGAGCCTCGCCCCCTTGGTACCCAGGGTCCAGGAGGTCACCGTGAGGCGCCCCCCAGGATCACCTCCCCTTGGCTCGGTGCCTTTTGAGACAACACCTCGGCATTGTTCGTAGGGAGAGGGGTGGAAGCCGTCGGAGGAGAACCGTTGTTCATGTCCGACGAGTCCAAAGAGCCGCTCGACGAGAGTACGTCGAGATGAGCTCAGTACGGACTGCATAATCATGTTCGGCATGAGGAAAGGTAGTACAATAAAACATACCATGAAGAACTATGGTGTCCGGACACTTACAACTTCGCCAGGGCCTTGTCCCTGGATAGACACTCGTCGCCGCTATCGGCGCCCGTCATGGCACAGTCCGGAGGGAGGGTCTTCCCCTTCTTGGACCCTTCGGCCTCCCCGGATGGGTTGGCCTTCCTTTTCTTGTCTCCCCCGGCTGTGGGGGGGGAGAGATTTTCTCCTCCTCCTCGTTTCCGTGGGAGGAGCGTGTCTCGGAGTCATCGGACGATGAGCCCGATGTAACCTTGCGCCGGAGACCCTTTCGGGTCCCCGTGGCCTTCTTCTTGGCCTTCTTTTCTGGCACCTCGTAAGGCGTCGGAGTCAGCATCTTCGTTAGAAGAGCGTCTGCAGGATCTTCGGGCAGGGGGGCTGGGCAATCAAGCTGCTCTGCTGTCTCTATCCAGTCTTGTTAATGACATGAAAGCTTAGATCCAGCACATAACTAAATCAGGGCGAATAAATACCCTGAGAGATATAAAAGCCTACCGGATGGGCGCGGCGCTTTGCCCTGAGTCCGCGGTCCTCGGTAAGGGAGGGAGGCATCTCAGCGCCCTTCAACAACACCCTCCAGACGTCTTTGTGCATCGTGTCGTAGAGCTCTCACAGCGTCTGGTGCTTGGCCGAGTCGAACTCCCACAAAACAAATGCCCGTCATTGGCACGGAAAGATCCGGCGGAAGAGCATAACCTGGACCACGTTGACGAGCTTGATTTTCTTGTTCGTCATGTTCTGGATGCAGGTCTGGAGTCCGGTCAGCTCTACCGCGGAACCCCAGGACAGGCCCTTCTTTTTCCAGGAGGTGAGCCGCGTGGGGATTCCGGATTGAAATTTGGGGGCCGCCACCCAGTTGGAGTCGCGCGGCTCGGTGATGAAGAACCACCCCGATTGCCACCCCTTTATGGTATCCACGTAAGTGCCCTCGAGCCAGGTGACATTAGGCATCTTGCCCACCATGGCGCCTCCGCACTCTGCTTGCTGGCCACCCACCACCTTCGGTTTGACATTGAAGGTTTTCATCCATAGGCCGAAGTGGGGCCTGATGCGGAGGAAGGCCTCGCACACGACGATAAACACCGAGATGTTGAGGATGAAATTGGGGGCCAGATCATGAAAATCCAGCCCGTAGTAGAACATGAGCCCGCGGACAAACCGGTGGATAAGAAATCCCAGTCCGCGGACGAAATGGGTAAGAAAAACTACCCTCTCATGGGGTTCGGGCGTGGGGACGATCTGCCCCGCATTTGGCAGCCGGTGCGCGATATCCGCGGCCAAGTATCCGGCTTCCCGTAACTTTTTGATGTTCTCCTCCGTGACGGAGGAGACCATCCACTTGCCTCCTGCTCCGGACATGATTGGAGTGGTTCGAGAAGAAGAATGCGAGCTTGGGCGCTAGAGATCGAGTGTGCGGGAATGGGTAAGCGAGAAGGAAGAAGGCGTGGGTGAAAAAAGTAAATCTTTGTCCCTTTATAAGGGCGGAGGAGGCGATGAGTCTCCCCACTTGCCTGGCAAAAACCTCTTATTCCCCAGGCGCCGTAATTGATGGCGTGGTTGGGTTACCCGCGCCCGTATTGATGAGAATCCCGTGATAAGGGGAACACGATCTCTGCTTTGACAAGACGTATCAAGAAAACCACCTCGCGATATGTGCGGAGCTGGTTGAGAAAAGCGGTTCGAACAATAACCAGGCCACGTTGTGATGTCATGCTGTCAAAACGTGTCAGCGAATTAGATTTGTGGAAATATTATTCTCTCTACGGTGGTATGTGGAACTTATTTTGCAGGGTCAGACACTATCCTCATATTCAAGCTCTTCCATGGTGTAATTGGAGGAGGAACCCGCCTTGCAATGCCGAAGACAATACTGCGTGCCGGACTCATCGTCATTGAAGCCTGGTTCAGGGGCTACTGAGGAGAGTCCTGGATTAGGGGGTCTCTGGACAGCCGGACTGTTGGACTATGAAGATACGAGATTGAAGACTTCGTCCCGTGTTCGGATGGGACTCTACTTGGCGTCGAAGGCAAGCTAGGTAATACGGATATGTATATCTCCTCCTTTGTAACCGACCTTGTGTAACCCTAGCCCCCTCCGGTGCCTATATAAACCGGAGGGTTTTAGTCCGTAGGACAACATACAATCATACCATAGGCTAGCTTTTAGGGTTTAGCCTCTCTGATCTCATGGTAGATCAACTCTTGTAATACTCATATCATTAAGAACAATCAAGCAGGACGTAGGGTATTACCTCCATCAAGAGGGCCCGAACCTGGGTAAACATCGTGTCCCCTGCCTCCTGTTACCATCTGCCTTAGACGCACAGTTCGGGACCCCCTACCCGAGATCCACCGGTTTTGACACCGACAGTAAGCATTTTCAATTACGCTTTGTGTACTAACCCATGATCTTCGTGAGAGTTCTTTATGGGGTTAGTTTGCGGTGTGCAAATTCAAGTGAAGCATCACGAAGAGATCAAATGCTTGAAGCTTGCCGTCCATTGTGGTGACAATGGACTTGTGAAGATGTGCGGAAGAGTGGCTCACCCATAGTGGAGTATGGGGGAGCAATCAACTAGTCTTCATTGAGCCAACGCAATCAAGAAAGGTGGTCCAACTTGAGGGAGTCAAGATCGTCATCATCTAGCTCAAGTGGACCATGTGCAAGGCAAAGGTTTACCCTTGATAGGTTTTCTATTTTAGTAGTCTCATGATGGTAGTTGGGAGACCGAGTTATAGGATCGATTGCCGTACTATCAAGGGGGGCTCTCGATGAGTAGCTTGATCGTATCATTCGTAGAGAGATCAAACCATTGTATCCTTGCATCATCTTTCTTGTTTCTTGTTTGGTTCTCTTTCTGATTCTTAGAGCTTATGGTCATCTTGGTGACAAGCTTGAGTTCATCGAAAACGGATTTCGCATGCATCTTCTATGATGTTTTCGGTGTTGGAGGTTTTACTGGTCTTATCCGAGGAAGGGTTCTCACCATTTTCTTATGGACCTTTTATCATTTGCTTCTTATTGTTATTTCTATCAAGATTGTGTTATCCCTTCTCACTAGCTTTCCAACAAACTTAGTTTCGTTGAATTCAGAGTCCGTTTGCAGAAGTTGTGTCAGTTTTGGTGTCCTCTTAAAAGTTGCAGCTGTACTACCGCTCGTGGGAGCGGTACTACCACGGCTACTTCTGTGGCTACTTCCGCTCCGGACCAAAAACTCGTCATAAGTCCAGTGGTGGTAGGCACGGATGTAATTTTTTTAGTACCGCTCGCAAGCATTAATACCGCTACCCTTAGCAGTAGTATCGCTACCCCTAGCGGTAGTACCGTGAGGACGAGCGGTAGTACCGCTCTATGCGGGCTGTGAGCATAATGGTTGGATTTTTCCCCACCTATAAAAGGGGGCCTTCTTCCCCAATGAACCTTAACTCTTTAGCTCGTGTTCTTCCCCCATTGTTGACCTTCTTCGAGCTTGCTAACTCTCAATCCCTCCAATGATTCTTGCTAGTTCTTGAGGGAAAAGAGAGAGGAGATCTAGATCCATGTTTCCACCAATCACTTTATCCTCCAAGTGAGGGGACCCCCTTGGATCTAGATCTTGGAGTTCTTCGTGTTCTTATTTCGTACTTCCTCTCATTTTCCTCCCTAGCATTAGTTGCTTTGGTGGGATTTGGGAGAGAAGGACTTGGGCACTCCGTGTGCCCTTGCCATTGCATTTGGTGCATCGGTTTGAGTTCTCCACGGTGATACGTGGAAGTGAAGTTTGAGAAGCTTATTACTCTTGGGTGTTTGGGTGCCCTAGAGCTTGTTCCTCTTGGGTGCCTTGGCGCCCTAGACGGTTGGTGTTGTTCGGAGCTCAATCATTGTGGTGTAAAGCTCCGGGCAAGCGTCTGGTCTCCAATTAGGTTGTGGAGATCGCCCCGAGCAATTTGACGGGTACCGGTGACCACCCCCAAGGGTTGCCAAAGTGTACGGGTTCGGTGACCGCCCCAAGGGTTGCCCTTTGTACAGGTTCGGTGACCTCCCTCAAGGGTCCCTTAGTGGAATCACGGCATCTTGCATTTTGTGAGGGCGTGAGGAGATTACGGTGGCCCTAGTGGATTCTTGGGGAGCATTGTGCCTCCACATCGCTCCAAACGGAGATTAGCATCCGCAAGGGTGTGAACTTCGGGATACATCATCGTCTCCGCGTGCCTCGGTTATCTCTTACCCGAGCTCTTTACTTATGCACTTTACTTTGTGATAGCCATATTGTTTCTTGTCATATATCTTGTTATCACCTAGTAGTTTATCTTGCTTAGCATAAGTTGTTGGTGCACATAGGTGAGCCTAGTTGTTGTAGGTTTTGTGCTTGACAAATTAACCGCTAGGTTTATTCAGCTTTTGTTCAAGCCTAAACCGTAATTATTTTAAAACGCCTATTCAGCCCCCGCCCCCCTCTAGGAGACATCCACCATCTTTCATCGGGTTTATCCAAGGCTGTTTTGACATCATTGTCATGTCCTGAATAAAGTTCCGGCAAAGGATAATGAGACTACTCCCTGTGAGCAATGGGAAAATAAAAAAACTACACTCTCTTACTTGCGCACTTGGGGCTTCTTGGCAAAAATCAATGTACCGATTCCCAAAAAGCGTAAGCTTAGTCCAAAGACCGTGGACTGCGTTAATTTGGGCTACACTAAGAATAGCGTTGACTATAGATTTCTGGTAGTGAAATCTGAGGTACCTGGCCAGAAGGTGGGTACAATTATAAAGTCTAAGGATGCTACATTCTTTGAGGATATTTTCCTCATGAGAGATATGCAAAGCACTTCTGGACTAGAATCTAATGAGACTCCTAAACCTGCCATTCTGATGGAATATTATGAACAAAAGTGATGAAAGTTCCACCGAGGATGACTACACTCCCAGTTCCATTCCGATGGGATATTATGAAGCTGTTAGGAGCAAGAGACAAGACTGCAAAGTCTTTTGGTGATGATTTACTCATGTACCTCGTGGATGACTACACTCCCAGTTCCATTTCAGAAGCTTATGCATCTTCGGATGCTGACTACTGGAAAGATGCATCTGTAGCGAGATGGGTTCCATCTTGGCTAACGGGGCATGGGAGATCACTGATCATCCTTATGGTTGCCAACCTTTGGGATGTAAGTGGGTGTTCAAAAGGAAGCTTAGGCCCGATGATATTGTTGAGAACTATAAGGCCAGGCTTGTGGCCAAGGGTTATACCCAGAAAAAAAGAGGATTTCTTCGATACTTACTCACCTGTGGCTAGACTGGCAAACATTCGAGTGTTACTCGCTTTGGCTGCCTCGCATGGTCTTCTCGTTCATCAGATGGGCATTAAGACGACTTTCCTTAACGAAGTGCTAGATGAGGAAATTTACATGCAACAGCCAGATGGCTTTGTAGTAAATGGTCAGGAAAGAAAGGTGTGCAAGCTAGTGAAATCTTTGTATGGCCTGAATCAAGTGCCTAAGAAATGGCACGAGAAGTTTAATTAATACAACTTTGTCATCTATTGGCTTTGTTATTAACGAAGCTGACAAATGTGTATACTATCACTATGATGGGGGCGAAGGAGTTATCATGTGTCTGCATGTCGATGACATACTAATATTTGGGATCCACCTCAAAGTAATTGAGGAGGTCAAGGCCTTTTTATCTCATAACTTCAAGATGAAATACATGGGCGTGACTGATGTTATCTTGAACATCAAGCTACTGAGAGACGTTGAGGGTGAAATTACACTTTTGCAATCCCACTATGTTGAGAAGATTTTGAGCCGTTTTGAATATTCGTACTGTAAACCTTCTGCAACACCATATGATCCTAGCGTGCGGATTCGAAAGTTCAAAGGCACGAATGTAGATCAATTGAGATATTTTCAAGTGGTTGGTTCACTGATGTACCTAGCTTGTGCTACTCGTCCTGACATCTTATTTGTTGTATGTAAACTGAGCCGGTTTGTTTCCAATCCAAGAGATGTGCATTGACATGTTGTTGAGCGAGTCAAGCGTTATTTGCAAGATATTGTAAACTATGGAATTCACTATTCTGGGTACCCGCGGTACTTGAGGGGTATAGTGATTCTAATTGATATCTCATGCTGCTGATGAGATGAAAACCACAAGTGGATATGTCTTCACACTTGATGATGGTGCTGTTTCCTGGAAGTCTTGCAAGTAGATGATCTTAACTAGATCGACTATGGAAGCAGAACTCACAACATTTGAAACATCATGCGTCGAAGCAGAATGGATTCAAGAGCTTTTGATGGATTTGCCAGTGGTTGATAAACCAGTGCCAGCTGTCCTTATGAATTGTGACAATCAAACTGTGATTGCCAAGGCTAAGAGTTCAAAGGACAACATGAAATCCACAAAGCGCATAAGAAGAAGATTAAAATCTGTCAAAAAATCAAGAAACTCCAAAGTGATAGAGTTGGATTATATCCAAACGGCTAAGAATCTGGCAAACCCTTTTACGAAAGGTCTATCATGGATTGTGATAGAAAATGCATCGAGGGAGATGGGTGTGAGACCCACGTAAGTTGCCATGGAGGTAACCCAACCTTGTGATCGGAGATCCCGTGAATTAGGACTTGGGAAACAATCCAGCGGTCAACTGAGGAGATTATCCTTAATTAACCCCTTTGTTGGAGATGCATAATACTCTCCTAATCTGTAAGGCAGACTGGCTTTTACCTTAATGTGTTTCAAAGCTTATGTAAGCTAGATGCTAACCTACAGGGCATTTTTTGGAGAAACACACCTATGTGAGTGTCGGATTTTGGGTTCCGACAGACCCTTGAGGTTCAAACACTGGGGTGCGCGCGGAGATCTCTCCCCTACCGATCTACGTCCAATCTCCTCGCGTGATCTAGCTGAAAATAGCAAACAACACAAGGGACACAAGGTTTATACTGGTTCGGGCCACCGTTGTGGTGTAATACCCTACTCCAGTGTGTGGTGTGGTGGATTGCCTCGGGGGCTGATGATGAACAGTACAAGGGAAGAACAGCCTCACAAGAGGTGTTCTTGAACTGGTGCGATGAACTGCTTGGGTGAGTTCAATCGCCTCTCTCTCTATCTCTCTTTTTTCGGTCCCTTCTTCTCTCTCTGCTAGGGTTCTACCAGATCTCTCGCTCCCCCTCTACTCTGTGGTGGCTAGCTCTATTTATAGAGGCCATGGGCCTATCCCCAAATAACGAGCGGGAAGGGCGCCAACAATTGGCCATTTTGAAGGGGAACATCTAGTACAAGTTATCCTGACCAAAGGTGGTCTTCGGCTGCCAAAAGCACTAGTGATGACGCCGTCTTGGGCTCCACGGTGACCTCCGTCCTGCCGCTCTATTGTTCTTGGTCTCGTTGCACCAGAATGGTAACCTTTGCCCGATGCCTTGGCCTGTGCTTGGCCCCTTTGCACCAAAGAGGAAACAAGGACACTGCGCAGGCCGGCGCCCGCCTAGTGCCCGCCTGGTCTCGATCGTCATGGCTTGCGTCACGGGCTCCTCGCGAGGTACCCCTGCCTTGATCTCTCTGCCTCCTCGCGAGCCTGCCTGATGAGGCTTCCTCTGAGGAAGCTTCCGGTCGTCCGCCCCGCGAGGCTTGGCCCCTCGCGAGGGTCTTGAGCTTGAGCTAATGAAGATGGGCCGCATTGGGCCCCCACTTGAGCCACGTCGCAGGCCGCAGGCAGGCAAGTCTGGGGACCCCCGTTCCCAGAACGCCGATAGTGCCCCCGGGCCCAAGGCGCGCCTGGGCTTGGCCTAGCACGGAAGCGAAGAGGCAAGCACGAAGCGCCGCGGGCCCAAAAAGCCTGCAGCCTCGGGCGCCGCGTGGCGATTGACTGGGCGTGGGCGTCTGCGCTTCCCTATGATGCCTTGTTACGCGCCCGGCTAAGAGGACCCGTAGTTGCACACAGTTGTTCCTCCTTTCCGCTGCTCGCCCGCCTCCTACCTTTCCTTCTTCTTTGAGCTCCAGCCTCCACCGCCAATCCAGCTTGAGTTATTCCTCCTCTTCACCGCCATGGCGCCGTCGAAGAAAGGAAGGGGAAAGAAGCCCACACCTTCGCCTCGCACACCTCCAGCGGCGACCCCCGCCGTCGCCCGGTCGATCATACTCAATCCTGAAGCTTTGGACAAGGTCCTCTCCGCCCTTGCAACTATCTTCAACGAGTGCGGCGGGACCACGGTCTGGCCTGCGTCCCATGCCTCCCTTGATAGGATCGTCACGGAGGTCTGATTCTTCACCGATGCCCTATGGGCGGGTCTGGTTCCCCCCTTTTCCGCCTTCTTCAATGCGGTGCTCTCCCATTATCAGGTCCGCATGATGCACCTCGGGCCGGAGTCCATTACTCTTCTGGTTATCTTTGCTTTTGTTTGCGAGGCGATGATAGGCATCCCTCCTTCTGTGGCCCTGCTGCGCCACTTCTTTTCCTTGCGCCTGAGCGATCCCACTCAGTGCTCAGGGTGTGTGAGCTTCCTGGCCATGTCAGAGACGGCCGCTTCAGGGATCGACTTTGGCCTTCCTCCTTCTGAGGCCAGGTTCAGAGAGCGGTGGCTATACGTGGACGTTGGAGTGCCCAACCCTCTGCTCTCGCACCCGACCTCGCCTGTTGTTCCTCACACGGGTTGGGACCATGAGGTGCTCGCGAGCCCCCGGCTCGCCTTCGTCTGGCTCTGCTTCCAGAGTTTGAGGGCGCTCAATGTGACAGCGCCCAAGGTGGTGAAGGAGTTCCTCCAATGTTGCATTGCTCCTCTTCAGCGCCACTCTCGTCGGATGTGGGACTTTGCGGGGCATGGAGACCGCATGCATCTTCAGGAGGAGGACTTGGCGCCTGAAGTGCTACGGACGGTGCTCAGGGTCTTGACTGGCGATCCTTCCCCAGGCAGCCTTCGGAGCAATGGTATCCTCTTGTATCTTTGCTCCGGCAGGGCCGATTTTGTGAGGCAGATGCCCAGCTTCGACGAGTGGGGACTGTGCCCGGCTGGCTTCATGGGGCCCCGTGAGAACCCAGCCACCGTGGTTGCTTCCCCTGCCACCCACAATGGTCCTTCCTCGGGCGACAGGGCGGGGGGACGAGAACCAGCGAGGGTTGAGGTGCCCTATGTCGAGGTGTCGATGCCGCGAGAAGCCTCGAAGGCGGCGTCTCCCGAGGCCCGCCCTGGAGCGGCGACAGGTGCGGAGTCGCGGCCTATGGTTCATGAGGCCAGGCCCTCCGAACCCTCAGCCGTTCCTCGCGAGGCGACGCCTGACGGTGCTCCCCAGGCGGACTCCTCCAGTGTTGGTCATCTTGATGCTTCTTCCGCACCAGGGGCCGACCCCTGCGCCGGGCGCTTAGGTCGGTTCTGTGTAGACTTCGAGGCCCTCCGCAAGAGGAAGGAGGCCTTGGGTGGCAACGACCGCCCTTGCCACTTGTTGAAGCGCAGGAAGTACTTTGCCATGGACGAGTAAGTCTTCTTCTTTCCTTGCTTGTTTACTTTGCTGTCCCTGTGACTGATTGTGGCCCTTTCAGGCCCTGCCCTGCGAAGCCCGCCGAGCCAGCCCGGGAGCCATCCCCCTAGCTTCGCCTTCTCCGCTGGCCCTGGGCTCGCCGAGCTTGAGCGGCACCCCTGCTGCCAGACCAATTGGTGGAGTGGTTTGTTCCATAGGGCACCCTGAGCCTGCGCGCCCGCTGTCCTTTCTTCATGAGTCCTCCTGGGGCACATCCGGCTTGCCCCGCGTTCCTCCTCTGATCATAGATGGTGAATGGCTGAAGTCTGTCTTCGGCTCCTCCTCCGTGGGTGGGCCGACGCCAGGCCGGATTCCCAAAGAGGTCCATTTCGTGATGGCTAGGGCGCCAGCCCCCAGCCCCGCGCCGAGAGGGGGCCTGCCGCCTCGGGGCCCTCCGCATGCTCCGGTGGAAGAGGTTGATGCGGAAGACGTGCTCAGGCGCGCTCGGGAGCAACGCGCCCTTCGCGAAGAGTTCCTACAGAGGACGGCAGCTGCGGTGAGCCGGATCAGGGCAGAGCTTGCTGACGAGGATGCACGCCTCGAGGCCGAAGGTTTGCGCCTTACTGAGGATAGGCGCAAACTAAAGGTAGACATCGCCCTCGCGCGTCACTAACGTGATCTCGAAAACGCGAAGGCTGAAGCGTTGCTGGTAGCTTCGCAGGAGGCCTGTACCCAGGCCGTCGAGGAGGCTCGGGAAGTAGACCAATGGCGCAAGGATGCGGAGGAGCGCGCATGGGAGCTCCTGGCCTGGGGCAACTCCCTGGAGCAGCAAGTGGAACTGCGCCAGGCGGCCCTTGAGTCGATGGAGGGGGGCCTTGTTGATCGGGTGGAGCTTCTGAAGCGCGAGGAGGCGCTGACGCTAGAGGCCGCTGAGCGCAACCTTGATCTTGAGCGGTTGGAGACGAGGGAGTGCCTGGTAGCTCGGGCGGAGGATGACGTTGCCGCGCGCGAAGCCCGGGCCCAGGAAGAAGTCGATCACCGCGTGGTGGAAGCTCGCTCGGCCTTCAAGCGCGAATACGAGACGAGGTTGGGGCTGATCAAGGCCGAGGCTGAGGGCAGGACCATAGCCCTCAGGGCCAAACTGGCCGAAGTGATACGGCATGCGGACTCCTCCGCAGCCGCCCTCAGCGCAGCACAGGCAGAGATGTCCTCTTCCCGGGCCGAGCAGCTTCTTCTTCATCAGAGGGTTGATGACGCCGAGGCCGTCGCGCAGCGGAATGAGGACGAGATCCGTCGACAGCGGGTTCTAGAGCGTGAGCATGCCCCCATGCTTCAAACGCTCAGAGAAAGGGCCAACACAGCTTTGGGTAATATCTGCGAGGCTGCCGCTAAGGAGCCGCACGAGGTCAACTATGTCGGCAACCTCCAGTTTTCACCAATGTGGTGACGCTTCTGGAGAACCACTCCGAAAGGTCCCGTTGGCTTGTCGAAGAGAGGAGCCGAGCGTTGCTCGGGTGTGCATTCTCCCACGTCTTCAGCTATCTGCTGGATAGGGACCCCCACTTTGACTTCGACGCTGCCATCGCACCCGTGCCCATAGCCGTCCGGGGTGCCCTGGCGCAATGGGTGGAGGATAATGTGGACGCCCTCGTCAGGGCCTTTGCGTCTGATGATGACGGCATGGTCGTGGCTGCCAATGAAGGCGGTGTTGTGGACGAGCCTGGCGCTGGCGGAGATGCTGGCGACAGCGGCAATGTCAACGACGCCAGCGATACCTCCGAGGATGCCCAAGAAGACGCAGTGAGTGATATGTCCGACTGACCGCATGTCACTGCTGTTTATCCTGCACGAAGAAGGTTCGGGCTTGGCCCCGAAGAATGTAAGAGCATTTTGGGAGGGGGTGCCCCTCATGTAAAGGTTTGCAATTAGTACCCTGGTAAGTATAACGTTGCGTGTGAAATTAGCCGCTGGCCCGGTGATGAGTCAGCTGACTTGTGTACCTTCCGACCCCGATGAGTCCCGAGCGGGCCTGCGGGGGCCGCCGCACCTAGGGTGTCTTCTGATTTACTTGTAGATTCCGCGATGAAAACCTACGGAAAGAGTGCGGTAACAACGGTCCTGGTTGTAAACGTGCCTGGCCCGGCCCGGCTCGCGAGGGGCTCGCGAGGGGGGGCAGCCGATGCTGACTTGGGATGCAAAGCCGAAACCAGAACGCAAGAGATTGCTCGAATGAGACTAAACACCCCTTCCCCCAAACACACGCAAGCATCGAGCTCAAATCCAACTTAAATCCAAATCGAAGAACTTGTCAACAAGGAAAGGCAAAAGCAAAAGGCCGCGTCCGGCACCTAGTGTAGTCTTCGACGTCTTCTCACCAGCGCGGAGCTAAGTGCTTCCACTGGGCGTGGGCGGGAGCCCCCGAGGCCCGAGGGCGGCTCTCCGAAGACTCCGGGGCATGTACAACCCCACTCATTTATTACGTGAGAGTGTCACGGGCGGCGAGCTTCACAGGCATTAGTCCTTCTTCATAGGTACCGGCCTTGCTTCATATCGTCAGACGAGGGCCCCGCCTTGCGCCACACTCTGCCGCCATCGACGGTGACCGGAAACCAGGACGACGCCAATGAGGCAGAGCGGTCGCCAGCGGTTCCCCCGACGACCACGGGTCCCCTGCCGGGGGCAGTCCCTGGGGCACCTCCCCGGCAGTGGGCCTACCTCCTGAGAACTCCTTGCTCTGACCGTCGCGGGAACGAACCCAAATCTCAGCCCCTCTCCTGCAGCTGATGTCTACTACACAACCTTCTTCTTGTAGACGTTGTTGGGCCTCCAAGTGCAGAGGTTTGTAGGACAGTAGCAAGTTTCCCTCAAGTGGATGACCTAAGGTTTATCAATCCGTAGGAGGCGTAGGATGAAGATGGTCTCTCTCAAGCAACCTTGCAACCAAATAAAAAGAGTCTCTTGTGTCCCCAACACACCCAATACAACGGTAAATTGTATAGGTGCACTAGTTCGGCGAAGAGATGGTAATACAAGTGGTATATGGATAGTAGATATGGGTATTTGTAATCTGAAATAATAAAAACAGCAAGGTAGCAAGTGATAAAAGTGAGCGTAAACGGTCTTGCAATGATGGTAAACAAGGCCTAGGGTTCATACTTTCGCTAGTGTAAGTCCTCTCAACAATAATAACATAATTGGATCATATAACTATCCCTCAACATGCAACAAAGAGTCACTCCAAAGTCACTAATAGTGGAGAATGAACAAAGAGATTATGGTAGGGTACGAAACCACCTCAAAGTTATTCTTTCCAATCAATCCGTTGGGCTATTCCTATAAGTGTCACAAATAGCCCTAGAGTTCGTACTAGAATAACACCTTAAGACACAAATCAATCAAAATCCTAATGTCACGTAGATACTCCAATGTCACCTCAAGTATCTGTGGGTATGATTATACGATATGCATCACACAATCTTAGATTCATCTATTCAACCAACACAAAGGACCTCAAAGAGTGCACCAAAGTTCTACCGGAGAATCACGACGAAAATGTGTGACAACCCCTATGCATAGGTTCCCAATGTCACGAAACCCGCAAGTTGGTCACCAAAACATACATCAAGTGGAACGTGGTATCCCATTGTCACCACAGATATCCATGGCAAGACATACATCAAGTGTTCTCGAGTCTTTAAAGACTCAATCCGATAAGATTACTTCAAGGGGAAAACTCAATTCATTACTAGAGAGAAGAGGGGGGAAGAAACATAAGATCCAACTATAATAGCAAAGCTCGCGATACATCAAGATCGTATCACCTCAAGAACACGAGAGAGAGAGAGAGAGAGAGAGAGAGAGAGAGAGAGAGAGATCAAACACATAGCTACTGGTACATACCCTCAGCCCCGAGGGAGAACTACTCCCTCCTCGTCATGGAGAGCACCGGGATGATGAAGATGGCCACCGGAGAAGGATTGCCCCCTCCGGCAGGGTGCCGGAACGGGTCTAGATTGGTTTTCGATGGCTACGGAGGCTTCTGGCGGCGGAACTCCCGATCTATTGTTTTCTGGAAGTTTTACGATACGTAGGTATATATGGGTGCAGGGGGTACATCGGAGGAGCTACGAGGGCCCCACGAGGCAGGGGGGCGCGCCCTAGGAGGGGCACCCCCCACCCTCGTGAGCACCTCCCGTATCTCCTGATGTGGAGTCCAAGTCTATCCGGTGGCTTTCGTTCCAAAAATAACTTCTCCAGTTGATTTCGTTCCGTTTCGACTCCGTTTGATATTCCTTTTCTTCGAAACACTGAAATAGGCATAAAACAACAAATCTGGGTTGGGCCTCCGGTTAATAGGTTAGTCCCAAAAGTAATATAAAAGTGGATAATAAAGCCCAATATTACCCAAAATAGTAGATAATATAGCATGGAGCAATAAAAAATTATAGATTCGTCGGAGACGTATCAAGCATCCCCAAGCTTAATTTCTGCTCGTCCTCGAGTAGGTAAATGATAAAAAAGATAATTTTTGATGTGGAATGTTAGTTGGCATAATTTCAATGTGATTCTTCTTAATTGTGGTATGAATATTCAGATCCATAAGATTCAAGACAAAAGTTCATATTGACATAGAAATAATAATACCTCAGGCATACTAACTAAGCAATCATGTCTTCTCAAAATAACATGGCCAAAGAAAGCTATCCCTACAAAATCATATAGTCTGGCTATGCTCCATCTTCACCACACAACGTATTTAAATCCTGCACAACCCCGATGACAAGCCAAGCAATTGTTTCATACTTTTGATGTTCTCAAACTTTTTCAATCTTCACACAATACATGAGTGTGAGCCATGGACATAACACTATAGGTGGAATAGAATGGTGGTTGTGGAGAAGACAAAAAGGGAGAAGATAGTCTCACATCAACTAGGCGTATCAACGGGCCATGGAGATGTCCATCAATAGATATCAATGTGAGTGAGTAGGGATTGCCATGCAACAGATGCACTAGAGATATAAGTGTATGAAAGCTCAACAAAAGAAACTAGTGGGTATGCATCCAACTCGCTTGCTCACGAAGACCTAGGGCATTTTGAGGAAGCCCATCATTGGAATATACAAGCCAAGTTCTATAATGAAAGATTCCCACTAGTATATGAAAGTGACAACATAGGAGACTCTCTATCATGAAGATCATGGCGCTACTTTGAAGCACAAGTGTGGTAATAGGATAGTAGCATTGCCCCTTCTCTCTTTTTCTCTCATTTTTTATTTTTTTATTTGGGCCTTCTCCTTTTTTATGGCCTCTTTTCTCTTCTTTTTTTATTTGGGCTTCTTTGGCCTCTTTTATTTATTTATTTTCGTCCGGAGTCTCATCCCGACTTATGGGGGAATCGTAGTCTCCATCATCCTTTCCTCACTGGGACAATGCTCTAATAATGATGATCATCACACTTTTATTTTCTTACAACACAAGAATTACAACTCGATACTTAGGACAAGATAGGACTCTATATGAATGCCTCCGGCGGTGTACCGCGATGTGCAATGACTCATGAGTGACATGTATGAAAGAATTATGAACGGTGGCTTTGCCACAAATACGATGTCAACTACATGATCATGCAAAGCAATATGACAATGATGAAGCGTGTCATAATAATGGAATGGTGGAAAGTTGCATGGCAATATATCTCCGAATGGCTATGGAAATGCCATAATAGGTAGGTATGGTGGCTGTTTTGAAGAAGGTGTATGGTGGGTTTATAGTACCGGCGAAAGTTGCGCGGTACTAGAGAGGCTAGCAATGGTGGAAGGGTGAGAGTGCGTATAATCCATGGACTCAACATTAGTCATAAAGAACTCACATACTTATTGCAAAAATCTATTAATTATCGAAACAAAGTACTACGCGCATGCTCCTAGGGGGATAGATTGGTAGGAAAAGACCATCGCTCGTCCCCGACCGCCACTCATAAGGAAGACAATCAATAAATAAATCATGCTCTGACTTCATCACATAACGGTTCACCATACGTGCATGCTATGGGAATCACAAACTTCAACACAAGTATCTCTCAAATTCACAACTACTCAACTAGCATGACTCTAATATCACCATCTCCATATCTCAAAACAATTATCAAGTATCAAACTTCTCATAGTATTCAACACACTCATAAGAGAATTTTATTATTCTTGAATACCTAGCATATTAGGATTTTAAGCAAATTACCATGTTATTTAAGACTCTCAAAATAATCTAAGTGAAGCATGAGAGTTCATCTATTTCTTCAAAATAAAACTACCACCATGCTCTAAAGGATATAAGTGAAGCACTAGAGCAAATGACAAACTACTCCGAAAGATATAAGTGAAGATCAATGAGTAGTCAAATAATTGTGCAACTATGTGAAGACTCTCCCATTCAGTAATTTCAGACATTGATACTTTATTCAAACAACAAGCAAAACTAAATAAAATTACATCTAAGAATAGTAAACATCATGTGAATAAGCAAAAACTTAGGATCAACCGAAACTAACCGATAGTTGTTGAAGAAGAAAGGTGGGATGCCAACCGGGGCATACCCAAGCTTTGACGCTTGAGACTTCTTGAAATATTATCTTGGGGTGCCTTGGGCATCCCCAAGCTTGAGCTTTTGTGTCTCCTTAATTCCTCTCATATCAAGGTCTCCCTAAATCTCAAAAGCTTCATCCACACAAAACTCAACAAGGACTCGTGAGATAAGTTAGTATAAACCATTGCCAAAACCTTATCATACTCTACTGTAGAAAATCACTAAAATTATTATTCAACATTGCATACTAAATGCCTCTGCATATTTAATAGTCATATCCTCAAATAGAATCATTAAAGAAGCAAACATATGCAAACAATGCAAACATAACAGCAATCTGCCTAAACAGGATAGTCTGTAAAGAATGCTGCAACATCCATACTTCCCTAGCTCCAAAAATTATAAAAAAAAATTCACAATATAGTAAATTTATCAGATCTTAATATGCAAAAGGTTTAAACATTTTATCACATTCTGACTTTTCTAGGGAATTATTGCAACAGCGGTAAACTTTCTGCTTTCAAACAGCAACATGTATACTTGTAACATAGGCATAGTAAAGACTATTAATGCCACTTTTATTGAAATAAAAGATGAAAAACATTGTTCTAAATAACAGCAATAAAATCCTAACAAAATAAATTGACGCTCCAAGCAAAACACATATCATGTGGTGAATAAAAATATAGCTTCAAGTAAAGTTACCGATGAACGAAGACGAAAGAGGGGATGCCTTCCGGGGCATCCCCAAGCTTAGGCTCTTGGCTATCCTTGAATATTACCTTGGGGTGCCTTGGGCATCCCCAAGCTTAGGCTCTTTCCACTCCTTATTCCATAGTCCACCGAATCCTTACTCAAAATTTGAAAACTTCACAACACAAAACTTAACAGAAAACTCGTAAGCTCCGTTAGTATAAGAAAATAAATCACCACTTCAAGGTACTGTAATGAACTCATTCTTTATTTATATTGGTGTTAAACCTACTGTATTCCAAATTCTAGATGGCTTATAAACTATTTTACTAGTCATAGATTCATCAAAATAAGTAAAAAACACATGAAAAACAGAATCAGTCAAAAACAGAACAGTCTGTAGTAATCTGGATCAAACGTATATTTCTCGAACTCATAAAATTCTCAAATAAATTTCTGGACCTGAGGAATATATCTATTAATCATCTGCAAAAAGAATTAACTAAATATCACTATCCAAATAAAAATGGCAGCAGTTCTCGTGAGCGCTAAAGTTTCTGTTTTTTGACAGCATGATCAACAAGACTTTCCCCAAGTCTTCCCAAAGGTTCTACTTGGCACAAACACTAATTAAACACATAAAACCACATCTAAACAGATGCTAGATGAATTATTTATTAATAAACAGGAATAAAAAGCAAGGAACAAAAATAAAGTTGGGTTGCCTCCCAACAAGCGCTATCGTTTAACGCCCCTAGCTAGGCATGATGATTTCAATGATGCTCACATAAAGGATAAGAATTGTAACATAAAGAGAGCATCATGAAGAATATGACTAGCACATTTAAGTCTAACCCACTTCCTATGCATAGGGATTTTGTGAGCAAACAACTTGTGGGAACAATAATCAACTAGCATAGGAGAGCAAAACAAGCATAACTTCAAAATTTTAAGCACATAGAGAGGAAACTTGATATTATTGCAATTCCTACAAGCATAAGTTCCACCCTCATAATAATTTTCAGTAGCATCATGAATGTATTAAACAATATAACCAGCACCTAAAGCATTCTTTTCATGATCTACAAGCATAGAAAATTTATTACTCTCCACATAAGCAAAATTCTTCTCTTGAATAGTAGTGGGAGCAAACTCAACAAAATAATTATCATGAGATTAAAAATTGAAATCAAGATGACAAGTTTCATTGTTATCATTATTCTTTAAAGCATAGGTGTCATCACAATAATCATCATAGATAGGAGGCATGCTTTCATCATAATAAATTTGCTCATCAAAACTTGGGGGACAAAAAATATCATCTTCATCAAACATAGCTTCCCCAAGCTTGTGGCTTTGCATATCATTAGCATCATAGATATTCAAGTAATTCATACTAACAACATTGCAATCATGCTCACCATTTAAATATTTAGTGCCAAACATTTTATAAATTTCTTCTTCTAGCACTTGAGCACAATTATCCTTTCCATCATACTCACGAAAGATATTAAAAAGGTGAAGCGTATGAGACAAACTCAATTCCATTTTTTTATAGTTTTCTTTTTATAAACTAAACTAGTGATAAAAGAAGAAACTAAAAGACTCGATTGCAAGATCTAAAGATATATCTTCAAGCGCTAACCTCCCCGGCCATGGCGCCAGAAAAGAGCTTGATGTCTACTACACAACCTTCTTCTTGTAGACGTTGTTGGGCCTCCAAGTGCAGAGGTTTGTAGGACAGTAGCAAATTTCCCTCAAGTGGATGACCTAAGGTTTATCAATCCGTAGGAGGCGTAGGATGAAGATGGTCTCTCTCAAGAAACCCTGCAACCAATTAACAAAGAGTCTCTTGTGTCCCCAACACACCCAATACAATGGTAAATTGTATAGGTGCACTAGTTCGGCAAGAGATGGTAATACAAGTGGTATATGGATAGTAGATATGGGTATTTGTAATCTGAAATAATAAAAATAGCAAGGTAGAAAGTGATAAAAGTGAGCGTAAACGGTATTGCAATGATGGTAAACAAGGCCTAGGGTTCATACTTTCGCTAGTGTAAGTCCTCTCAACAATAATAACATAATTGGATCATATAACTATCCCTCAACATGAACCAAAGAGTCACTCCAAAGTCACTAATAGCGAAGAACGAACGAAGAGATTATGGTAGGGTACGAAACCACCTCAAAGTTATTCTTTCCAATCAATCCGTTGGGCTATTCCTATAAGTGTCACAAACAGCCCTACAGTTCGTACTAGAATAACACCTTAAGACACAAATCAATCAAAATCCTAATGTCACCTAGATACTCCAATGTCACCTCAAGTATCTGTGGGTATGATTATATGATATGCATCACACAATCTCAGATTCATCTATTCAACCAACACAAAGGACCTCAAAGAGTGCCCCAAAGTTCTACCGGAGAATCACGACGAAAACGTGTGCCAACCCCTATGCATAGGTTCCCAATGTCACGAAACCCGCAAGTTGGTTACCAAAACATACATCAAGTGGCACGTGGTATCTCATTGTCACCACAGATATCCACGGCAAGACATGCATCAAGTGTTCTCAAGTCTTTAAAGACTCAATCCGTTAAGATTACTTCAAGGGGAAAACTCAATTCATTACAAGAGAGAAGAGGGGGAAGAAACATAAGATCCAACTATAATAGCAAAGCTCGCGATACATCAAGATCGTATCACCTCAAGAACACGAGAGAGAGAGAGAGATCAAACACATAGCTACTGGTACATACCCTCAGCCCCGAGGGAGAACTACTCCCTCCTCATCATGGAGAGCACCGGGATGATGAAGATGGCCACCGGAAAAGGATTGCCCCCTCCGGCAGGGTGCCGGAACGGGTCTAGATTGGTTTTCGATGGCTACGGAGGCTTCTGGCGGCGAAACTCCTGATCTATTGTTTTCTGGAAGTTTTACGATACGTAGGTATATATGGGTGCAGGGGGTACGTCGGAGGAGCTATGGGGGCCCCACGAGGCAGGGGGCGCGCCCCCCTCCGGTGGCTTTCGTTCCAAAAATAACTTCTCTAGTTGATTTTGTTCCGTTTCGACTCCGTTTGATATTGCTTTTCTTCGAAACACTGAAATAGGCATAAAACAGCAAATCTGGGCTGGGCCTCCGGTTAATAGGTTAGTCCCAAAAGTAATATAAAAGTAGATAATAAATCCCAATATTGCCCAAAACAGTAGATAATATAGCATGGAGCAATCAAAAATTATAGATGCGTTGGAGACGTATCAGCAGCCCCCTGCGCCCTCCTCCTGAGGGGTATGAGGCTGCAGAATTGGGGCAGCCATCTGCTGTGGAGACCTGTATCTCCTGCGACCCATGGTTAGCATAAGCTTGCTCCTGAGGGATGAGTGGTACCCGATAGTTGCCGCCGCCGGTGCGGTTGTCGAGGCTCTCCTGGGGTTCCCGAAAGAGCTCAGCTTCTGGCGTCTCGTCGCCCCAGCCTGGCCCGAGGAATGAGCCATGATCTTCTTCCAGCGCGCACCCCTGATCCACCATGCGGGGCACATAAGTTTCTGGGGCCACCAACTCGTGTGCCTCGACATAGCACCATGTATGCCATGCAGCCTGGCTTGGAGCGCCGTCTTGGGGGTGATGGCGCACCGGTCCGCCGAGGCCGAAGGTCGCGGCGTGCACCCCTTCGCTGGCCTGAGAGGGGGCTGGCGTGACTTGTCGCCCGGTGCCGGCGGAGGTGTTGGCGCTGGACGAGCCCTAGAGTCCACCGGAATTCGCGTGCGCGCGCACGATGCCACCATGCGGCCCGCCTTGGGTCTGGGTTGGCAGCTGGACGCAGAAAGGAGGTGTTCCTGAGGCGGTGGCGTCCAGGAGCTTAGATACTCGCTCCAACAACACGTCGCGGCCGCCCTCCAGCAGTCGGCACCGTAGCAGCTCTCAGGCCACTATGAGCGCGGCCCTGGAGTTCGCTTGCTCCCGTCGGGTGTACGGCACTGTGGCCGCGGCGTGGTCTGAGGCCCTTGCTGCAGCCCGCACCTGCCGTGGTGTGAGGGAAGGCGGCGTCTGGCCGCAGCGCCCTGCGGAGCGCGGGCTACCTGAGGCGCAAGGTTGAGGTCGCCTTGGGCTGGTGCCACGGCGTGGGCGGGCCACGCTGCCCAGCGGTCGGCGTTGGCTGCCGGGTCACTTGACATCTGAACAGCGAGGCGACGGAACATGATGCGGAGGAAGAAGGATTCCGGTGCACCCCTACCTGGCGCGCCAAATGTCGGATTTTGGGTTCCGGCAGACCCTTGAGGTTCGAACACTGGGGTGCGCGCGGAGATCTCTCCCCTACCGATCTACGTCCAATCTCCTCGCGTGATCTAGCTGGAAACAATGAACAACACCAGGGACACAAGGTTTATAATGGTTCGGGCCACCGTTGTGGTGTAATACCCTA
This sequence comes from Triticum dicoccoides, assembly GCF_002162155.2. Classification (NCBI taxonomy): domain Eukaryota; kingdom Viridiplantae; phylum Streptophyta; class Magnoliopsida; order Poales; family Poaceae; genus Triticum; species Triticum dicoccoides. The sequence goes on along the minus strand of NC_041388.1, from coordinate 424,538,119 downwards.
CTCCAGTGTGTGGTGTGGTGGATTGCCTCGGGGGCTGATGATGAACAGTACAAGGGAAGAACAGCCTCGCGAGAGGTGTTCTTGAACTGGCGCCATGATTTGCTTGGGTGAGTTCAATCGCCTCTCTCTCTCTCTCTCTCTCTCTCTCTATCTCTCTTTTTCGGTCCCTTCTTCTCTCTCTGCTAGGGTTCTACCAGATCTCTCGCTCCCCCTCTACTTTATGGTGGCTAGCTCTATTTATAGAGGCCCTGTGCTTCTCCCCAAATAATGAGCGGGAAGGGCGCCAACAATTGGTCATTTTAAAGGGGAACATCTAGTACAAGTTATCCTGACCAAAGGTGGTCTTCGGCTGCCAAAAGCACTGGTGATGACGCCGTCTTGGGCTCCACGGTGACCTCCGTCCTGCCGCTCTGCTGGTCTTGGTCTCATTGCACCGGAATAGTAACCTTTGCCCGATGCCTTGGCCTGTGCTTGCCCCCTTTGCATCAAAGGGGAAACAAGGACACTGCGCAGGCCGGCGTCCGCCTGGTCTCGATCGTCATGACTTGCGTCACGGGCTCCTCGCGAGGTACCCCTGCCTTAATCTCTCTGCCTCCTCGCGAGCCTGCCTGATGAGGCTGCCTCTGAGGAAGCTTCCGGTCGTCCGCCCCGCGAGGCTTGGCCCCTCGCGAGGGTCTTGAGCTTGAGCTGATGAAGATGGGCCGTGCTGGGCCCCCACTTGAGCCACGTCGCAGGCCGCAAGCAGGCAAGTCTGGGGACCCCCGTTCCCAGAACGCCGACAGTGAGCCAGACTGCTGGCCATAATCTATGAGATTGGGTGATCTCTAGGAAGCTCATGAGAAGGTAAGGACTATGACTAATAAGCTCCACCTGTGGGGGTTTAGCCTTCGACAGCCATGTATCAGCTGACAATAGATGAAACTTCTGCACGCCAAACTGACAATTCAAGGCATAGTCCGTTGTTCAGTTGTGAAGAAGTCTAATCCTATTGCTCTAGGTGAAAGTTCAACTTAACAGTCTCCACTGGAAATCCTGGTATATCAAACATTGTTTGAAACAATTGACAAACTTATGTGCCTCGAGATCTGGTGGGGGTTGATGGATTATGGATGGGCTTAGGCTCATATAAGACAATAATCCCTGGTTAATCTCAAAGCCCATGAATGTGCACGACAAGTGATGGGAAGTTTAGTACCATACTGCTATACTAAGAAGAATGACACCTCTTTATAAGGGCCGCTCTACCACTTGCATTGGGAGCTTAGGCATATGAGCTATACACACACGCTCCTCCTCCGCCGCCCGCCTCGCCTCGTCACGATGAGCACACACGCTGCGGGTTGCGGGAATGAGCCGAGCCGAAGCTTATTTTTGCCGGTCAGGAATGGTTAATTAACGAGTCGCTTACGGAGTGCTCACATGCTTAGGTATCGGTATGAGATGCATGCCGTATTTGTCATGTTTACTGCTTACTCGTGGATTAGATTAGTCAAAAAAGTGCTCATATTTTCAACTACTTCAGATTGGTAAATGGGAGAAGCTCAATGATTCCAACTATACTTTGTCAGAAAATGCATTTGGGTCCTCGAAAATAAATGCATTTGGGAAGCAGAGAAAGTATACATAGGCCAGGAACTTGCCACTATCTGGTTTCTGAGCTCCAAATGCTACAGTCTTGACCTGAGTTTAGCGTTTCCCGGTATCTGCAGCGCTTCATAATGGCCGCAGCCATGATAGAGGACTCGGATTGGGTTTTCTTTCCCGTACTCCTGGCCATACTCCGCGATCGCTATCAAACCACCCGCTGCTTCTTCACGCATGTAAACGGTGATCGGCATCCTGAAAACAAAATGATGTTTATTCTTACTGCTCTGGTACTACTTCATTGTGGCAAAGAAGAGCCGAATTTGTAAACTCAAACCTACAAATACAATGCCCACTAGCTATGTCCTTTGGACGAAGTAATAGATGCTCGTTGATGTGATAGAATTTCCCCTTGTTTTTTTGCTTTTTGTTTTTTGCATAATGGAGTGAAGACACAAAACCAGAGTCACAACATCTTGGAGTGCATATCAAGGAAACAAAATATTATTACAAGAAGAAACAAGGTCAAGAAAATTGTACCAAATGAGAATTACTGATAAAAGTTAAAACTGCAACAACTTATTGCAAGTGCTCTATACTTCAGTTAAATGGCAAACAATTCAAAAATATTCTGAGAATATGGCTAATACTACTATACTAGGATCCTTTAAAATGCCTGTTGCAAGAGAAAAATAGCCCAATTACTCACCGAAGAATGTGAGAAGCCATGAGCAATTCTGGCTCACGTCCCCACACATGTGGCTTCCTAATCTGAGAGACATATGTATCGAAATCGCCCTTAATAAACCTGCAAATTGATGTTACAACAAAGGGTAAGCATGTGTAGCACAACATTGCTGTGAAGAAAGAACAACAGCGGGATAAGGAACTAACCATTCAGTCTGTCCGTCTCTTGATAAACTCAGCAGCAACCTAACAATAGAAAAGTTATGCACAAATTTCAGACAGGACTAACCAAGAAAAAAATCTTCAGTGTTCAGAACAACATTCATCAAAATCATGACCTCGGTTTTACATTACAAACATACCAATGCTCTTAAATCATCAGCGAGTTTTCTCTGAAGATTCTCATTAAGTATGGGTTTCCCTGACCTAACGCACTCACCATGAGCCACAGAACGGAACAAGCATCTACCATCCCCAGGAATGCCTGCGGGTCTCGTGTGAGACAGTCACAAACGTCCGGACAATGTTATGCTTTGACTACATACATACAAAGCATAATAATGTATATAGAAAGAAAATGTTCCACACACTCACCGGTGACAGAATACTCTGTGTAAACTTTCTTCCCATGAGCACAGCTAGTGGATGATTCAGAAGTGTGGGTGGTATCGATGCCATCATCCACCGGACCAACAACATTTGCTATCCCAGAAACTGCGAAACTCAAGGAAAGCCCAGCGCCTGTACCTCCTATTTTTTGTGCTAAACTTGTCGTCGTTCTCGACTTCCAGCTGATACTAGAAAACTTGTGATGTGAGGTCATATTAGTCTTAGCATTTAGGATATGACCTCTCGCTGATAATCCACCTCGAGACCGTCGCTGGAAGCAGGCAAAGCATGTCGCATTTTGCAGACAAGAAGATGTTCTGTTCTTGGGAGAAAAGCTAACTAAACCCATTTTTGTTTGATAACTGACTGCATGTGAGCGAGAATGCTTCCATAAGGACATGCTCTGTGACAATCCTCCTTGTGCGTAACTGACTAGGCTCAGAACACATGGTATAAGTGCAGCGTTGCAAACATATAGCAGGCGTGTAATGCAGCAGCATCTGCTTCCAGTAGCACCAAGTATAAACTGAAAAACATGGTCAGAGGACTAGGTAAGAATTAGTGGAACATCGGACGATTGATTTCATCTCAAATAAAAACAAGATAGCACACTGAAGTGAAGTAGATGACCCTAGGCCTGAAAATAATGTTATGCATCATGTGACGGTAGCATCATTTTGAGAAGACCAGTGCATGATTCAGAAGTGCTACTAAAGGATTTGCAATGTTGGTGTAAAAAAAACTCAACCAGGAGATTGCAAGCATAGAGGCTAATGACTACATCGACCTCTAGTGAATTATCACTCTTTTGAACTCTGAGAAAACAAAGAAAGGTCCCTGTGTGAATATATGAAATTACTAGTTCGAACATAGTGAGGACACACTTGCCAGAATATGCTCTAGAGAAACCGCATTCACAATTCAAGCTAAACATGTGAGCTTCCCAGAATATGGTACTACAACTGCATTCCCCTCCCATATCATGAACATTTCAAGCACGAATTAGACAGCGGAGGGACCGGCAGATTCGCACCTTCGGAACGGAGCGAGCGAATCCGGCAGCGGCAGGGGAGATGCGAGGATGGGGCTGCGGCGGGGACGTGGGTAGCAGGGCAAGCCGGAGAAGCTCAGGCTCCGCAGAGGCAGGCAGAGGTGGAAGGGATTGGTCTACTCTCGCCGGATGGAGCCGAGATGGAGGAGGCGACGATGACCGGGGGCTCTTGACGGGCCCATCGCGAATGGGCCGTACCGTGCGAATTTTATTATTGTTAGGATAGTGGGCCACAATATACATACAGCCGCATGTACGGATGCACCCCCTGGAAAAAAAAAACCACGCAAACAGAGTTTCGCTTTTGCTAAAAAAACGTAAACAGAGTTTCGTAGGGGTTTGGACTTTGGTTTAGCACCGCGTTTTGCTCTTCGCGTGGACAGTGGACGGTCGTGAGATTAAATAAAACTGGAAAGCAAACGCGAATCAACCTGTGGTTGAGTTGGTTAGGTGGACAGTGGTATCTCCAACCTATCAGGGTTTTAAATTCTGGTGCTCACATTATTCCTGGATTTATTTCAGAATTTCCGGCGATATGCTTTCAGTGGGAGGAGACGTTCTCGTCGACGACGAGGCGTCTACGGTAACTTCGTAAATCTCAAGATGATATGCCGGCTCAGTCTCTCGAAGGTGCTCATAGAGATAGGGTGTGCGTGTGCGCGTTCATAGGGATGAGTGTATGCGCGTGTATATGAGCGCTTGTGTCTGTACTGATGCTCAAAAAAAAAACTGGAAAGCAAACAAATCTGAGAGACGGCCCTGGTTTCTCGAGCCGACCCAACCCCAGGAGGCCAGGACCAGGAGGTATCGGCGTATCGCCCCCGTCGCCGTGGTATCATGGGGCTGTTGGCGCTCAAGCGGCTCATGTCCATGCGGCGGCAGAAGCTGCTGACCGCTGAGTATGCATGGCATGACACCCTGGCTGGATTTTTTGATGTCAACTCACGCTGCTAATATCTGCACTATGTTTTTGTTCGTGGGTGATGTGCTGCTGCAGGTACGTCGACTGCTACGGTGTCCGTGGCCAAAAGAACAATACTCAAATTTAAACTAAAACCACGATACTTATTTTTGGAACGGGGCAGTGGGAGTACTTGTAGGACGACGCTATACTCCCATTTCTGAATATCTAGATCAGGTTCGGGTGGACCATGGACCAGAAACTCCCATCTCTGAATTTCTGCATCGTACGATCTAAACTGAATTTCGGCACTATACTGGTCAAAAAGATGAAATGTGCATCAAATAAGATCATGGAAGCTGCAGTTCGATATAAACTGAATTTCTGGACATCATTCCGTTACACCACACTACAGAGAAAAATCTGTCACGCTAAACATACACACTGAATTTGTGGACTGTATACCTGATCAAAAGTGCAAGGTGTCTCTCTGGGAGTCTAGTAAAAAAAGGTGCATCAAATACATCAAGGAAAGCTGCAGTCAAATAAAAGCCACACCAAATTGGTGAAACGAATTTTGCCTCCGTTTCAAAAAAGAAAAATCGATGAAAGGAACACACTGGTTTTTCTTATCTATGATAGCAGACAGCAGGGCACACACATTGGTTTTCTTATCTACCATTCTTGTTGCTCCATTATGCTCCCTCACCTACACAAGTATGCAAAACGTCAAGATGGTGCAAACCTTTGGAGGTTTGAAAGCAGACTGGTCTATGCTCCACGAGCTATGATTGCCATTACAAATATGTATTATCATATCATCTTTTTTGTACAAGCAGACATGATGATTTAGGCCCTGTTCGGTAATCACTCGCTCCCGGAATCCGCGGAGTGGGGAAACAGCAGCTCCTCCGATTTAAACTACAGCTCCGCCAACTCCGCTCCCGGAGTTGTGGAGCGGAGCAGTACCGAACAGGGCCTTAGTTTAGAAAAGGTTTTACCTAATTCTGAATTGGTGCTAGAAGAGAAAAAAACAATAAGGCTAATTAAGCTGGATGGAGCGATACCGATGAACCCTAAGAGTTGTTAGCATGGAGAAGAGAACCTAAAAAGGAACAGGAGGATGCTTGGCCGTTCTTACCCTGGGGTTTAGGGGGAGAAGTAGAGGTCGGCGGCGAGGCCACGTTGTTGGTGTTGGGCGGAGAAGAGGATGGCGGTGGGGTGGAGGTGGAGGACGCCGAGGGAGAGGCGTCACCAGCTTTAAGTCAAGTCAATCAATGTTCAGAAAGAAATTCATAAAATATGACCATTGTTGTGCATATAATGATGGACTACTTCTCTGTTTACCTGATGATGACGCTGACGCTGATCTATCTTGGTGAAAATCCAAGGCGTATAACACCTCAAGATCGAAAGCAGTAGGATTGCTGGTAAGCTCGACCCTGTTTAGCGCGGTATCCCCAACCCCCTTGTGGATCATGAGCAGCCAGACGAAGGTGAGCAGCTCCCCTCCCCTGGCGAGCTGCGCCGCGTGCTTCTCCGGTCGGGACTTGCCGGCGGCGTACATGATGATCCTCGCCCACATGTCCCTGATTTCCTCTAGTGTTTCTTTAAACAAATTAGGCTGCATGTTCTCACCCACACGAGCATCTCTCAGCTCCCGCAGGATGGCCGTCTTGTCGCCGCCTATGGGTCTCACACGCTTATGTGCGCTTTCGAGCAGCTCCCCGGGACTAGAACCAATGACCTGCAACATGGAAGTTGCATGTATTGCAACAATGTACATCATGTAGTTGGATAGTTTCCGGCAGTGGCGGACCAAAACGCCTGTTTCGGCATCATCCATGTTGATTCTCGTAGACACTGAAACAATGCTGAGCTGCACCTCCGTCAGCAAGTGCAACTGGAGCACCAGATCGTTGAAATCCGCGGCGTCGCCTGATAGTTGCCGCTTCAGGAACGGACCGAGGTGTCGCCACTGTGGCTGGGGGAAAGAGAAGGCATACGAGTCAATCACCTTTATGAAACTCTCTGTGATCTGCTTGTCCACCACCTCGGACTTGGTGTCTAGCAGCTTGCTCAGCCAAAACAACTTTCCGGCCCCTCCAGCGCCAACTGCCTTCGCTATCTTCCTGATCATGCACATCGCCTGTCCCGACATGCTACTTGGTGTTTCACAGCCAATGTAGCTCAGAAAACTGTACTGCCCCATGCTGTTGGACCACAGTGTCTTCTCCTCCGGCCACCCGATGATATTGCTGGAGAGAAGAATCCAAGACATGCGGGCGAGCCAACGACACTTGTTGGCCTTCAACCATGCCCATGTCCAAGGTGACACCATGACCATCATAAACATTGCAAAAACTTCCAGGGAAAAACCTCCGATAAACAATGCGTATGTGATTACAACGTCGGCTATGTTATATTGTCGCTTGTTGCTAATTGCGAAGAGCACCATGGCAACCGTGGCCGATACTTGGGATATGCATCGGAGTATAATGCCACTTCTTGTCCGAAGCACTGCAGCCTTAGTGTATAGATCATAATACATGATTCCAAGTTCAACATTGATCAACTTGACAACCTGGCCTTCATCAAATTTGTCTTCTCGAGCAATGTCTTTTTCTATCTGGTATAGTGTGCGCCCAGCGAATAGATGTCGGATGACGGGCGCACAATCCAAAGCGTAACAAACAATCCTAGGGTAGATAGCATCCTCATGATCTAGTGCCGTGTCTGTATACTTGTTTTCTTTCCTATCGGAATCCTTGTTATCCCCGTACATGAGAGCCAGTGTCCTCTCCACATACTTGATGACTCCAGCAACAAATATAAAGATGCCTGGGAGAAGAAGTTGCATGTTGCGCAAACCAGTCGACTTCCAGAAAACATACAAGGCCAGGACCACTTGGGCTGTCAAATTATACATCTGCCTTAGCCACAAACTGTTGTCCTCTATGGCGAATGTAGTGATGGTGTCTTGTCCGCCGAGATGAATGAGGAGAAAAGGCGCCCACAAGAAGGACAGCGGGTGGGTTTCCCTTATTGTGCCCCTTTCCGTGGTGGATTCCCTTTGTCGTGACATAAAGCCAAGGGCAAAAACTGCCACCAAGTCTGCCGCTAAATAAGCTACCCAAATGGCGCCTCTAAGAAAACCGTTGGTGCCACGTAGCCGAAGGCTCCCAGTAAAGAAGAGGAATGTTTGTAGCATGAAGCTGGAAAGCACAAGCAGCTGAATCTCCCATTCACTAAATAGTTTTAGCATGCTCTCCATTATTTTACAGATTTCCTGTATCACCAACTTGGCAGTAAGAATAAATTGTCAACAAAAGAATATCATAATAATACGAAAAATAAGCTAGAATATAATGTTGTGCCTTCTTGAAAATAAAACCGCATGATCCATACACCCCAGCCCACCCCAAAGCTAGAACCGTATGGAACTTTGGGATTTGCATGCATCAATACTCTCATCCAAAAATAAATGTGTAACTATAAAATAACTCATTCCATACATTGAAAATATGATATTTTGGACATATCTATAGTTAATATAGGTTGCAATATCTACCAACATTCTAACTTACTTTAGTTAAGTGTGTACCATAAGTTTAAGTATTAAATAAGTAAAATGTGTAATCATTTAAAAAAAAGGGCAGCCCGGTGAATGTAGCTCCCGCTTGCGCAGGGTCAGACCACTTTGGATCTATAGTACGCAGCCTTTCCCTACATTTCTGTAAGAGGCCGTTTCCAGGACTTGAACCCGTGATCTCATGGTCACAAGGCAACAGCTTTACCACTGCGCCAAGGCTCCCCTTCAAAAATTGACAAACAATTTATACTCATGATACTTTACACTGTTGATAACAAAAGTATAAAAAAAGGCCAAGGCAAAGAAAATTACGGCAGTGCCATGTAAATACGAATGCAACAACTATTATGAAGATATAGTGGAAATGGCCCAAAATGGATGTAGCATGTATTTTATTAGGTGCATACAAAGTCATTTACAAAGCAGGAGGCTAAAAATCATAGTGACAAAGCAGGAGGCTGAAAACATTTTTTTTACCATAACCAGCAGGAGTTCTGCCATTTTCATTAAGTAGAGGGAAAACTTACATCAGCTAGAGAGCTTAAAAAAGAATAAGAAGAAAGTAAAAAAACGAGAGGCAGAAAATGCCATACTCGACGACAAACACATTAGGCAACTACTCACTCCAGATAGCCCTTAGAGCCTGCACATAATCTCCGTCATCCCTGTGATCATCGGCACAATGGCCTCTTTGCCCTAAAAAACTCGTTGATGGTGTTACAACCCAGGGGAGCCTCAAGACACCGCAAGTTGGCCCATCAAGCCGATCTGAGACCCCCCACGATGCTATAGGGTCCCAGGCCTCAGCCTGGTCTATGGGCCCTCTAGAAGGAAGGAACCGACATCCTTGCCGTGCAAGAGAAGGAGGCCAGGTCACCAGAAAATTCTCCGACTTTCTTAGAACCGACTAGGACTTTGTAACCCTAGGCCCTCGACATCCTTTATGAGTCGAGGTCGGGCTAGTCGATAGACACATTACCCTGAGATCTACCTTGTACTCTGTACACCCCATCCAATCAATACAGTAAGAGCAGGAGTAAGGTTTTACCTCCAGAGAGAGGGCCTGAACATGGGTAAATTTGTCTCATGTTTCCCCTTTGAGCATTCCGGCATGTGGCACCCTATCGAGGGGATTGCCAGAATTCACACCAACAGTGGCACGCCAGGTAGGGGGTGGTGCACCAGGCACGTGTCGTGCTTTCCCTAATCAAGATCCAGACAAGATCGCACATCAACCGCGATCTCTTTGCTCCCCGATAGATCTTCGCCTTTAGGGACAATGAACATCATAACAAATTCAGAAGGCGAAGTTGTCAACACCTACAATCCAAGCCAGGTTCTCTTCTTTGGGAACCTGGAATTCATTGTCGATTCATACCGAGAGCTTCACCTCTGTAGCCCGGCACATTGCCAAACACATGAGCTGGAGCTGATTTTCATCAACCCACCCACCTCCCATTTCGTCGCCAACGTGGAGTCGCTTCACGACGTCCTCGGAGAGCATGATGTGGAGGAAGAGGAGAGCAATGAAAGCTGCCCAGAGGCCATCCCGGTTCGTCCATGGCCTTGGCAGACAACTGCTTCTTACATGGTTGACAACCACGTCGGTGGCAGGGACAACACCAATGCCGAGGACTTCGACGACGATGATGCCCTAGGTGAGGATGACCCAGCTCTACTCACAACTCCCGTGAAGGGTACCGACGAGCCTTCCAAGAAATTCGATTCAAGAGAACTCATCTACGCGGAAGGTCTTTTAAGTGCAAGTTGTACCCGCACAGAAATTTTGCGCCCTCAACTACACCAGGATGCCTCCTGCATTAGCATCACAACTTCTCTCACCACGGACAGCTCGCTAGTCTTCTTGCATCAGCCACGCCTAATTGGCCTCACATCCCTCACGGTCAGGTAAGAAACCCACCAAAATTGTCTAATAACGACAAATGGTGCAGATGCACTTCGCCACTTGCTACGATCAGAGAAAATAAGAGTGACATTTGCAAAGAGTACTTTTTAATTAGTGATCTGGGGAAAGTGCTGTTAGCATCAAGCATGAGCCATGCTACCGAATCACAGCACCTGGCCAGCCTAACGAACGTGTCAGGCACTCTAGCCAGGCTAATGATCATGCAAGATGCTTTTTTTGCGGAGTGGTCATGCAAGATGCTACATGCTAGGCCATTGTTTGCTTTCCAGGCGGGTCATTTTTTCCCCGGGTCTCCAACCAAACAAGTGTCCCCACCTCCCTCCTCGCATTCAGTGGTTATATCTTGGTCAGGTCTCGGTTGATCGGCTCCCTTTCAAAATGTAGGTGGCGTAGTGGGGATAGACTTTGTTGGGGTGGTGAGTCGCAACCCTAGCCGTCACCACCACAACTTCCCTACACGCGCCGCCTTTGTCCCGCTCCTCTTCCTCGTTTGCTGGCCTCGTCAACGGCAATAGGTGTGGGGACACGTCCGTCTCATTTCCCGCTTAGTTTTTTGTTTCCTTGGCGACATCGATGAGGTGGTGGCAGCGATGGCGTGTTGGAATAAGGTCTTCTAGTCTCATCCCTCGATGACATTTGATCCGACGTCTACAAAGGGCCTGTGAGAATTTGTGTCCCCATATATGTTGATTTCCTTCAGATCTTGGCAGTTGGCGTGTCTTTCAAGGAGAGATATTTGACTGGCTATTGGTGCGGCGAGTCCAACATCTTCTTTCATGTTGTTTTGTGGTATGGTTCGCTTTCTTCAACCCTCTGAACTGATGGTGATGGACCGCAAGCTTGTTCTACGTGGGGTGATGCTCTAGCATGATGCTGCTTCAGCAATTTATAAATCTTGTCCTAAGGTGTGAGTGGCTATTGCGGTCTTCAAAGCCTGGTATTGCGAGGGCGTTTACAGGTGTCCCTTTCCTTTACTATTGGTTCAGTGCAATTTTCAATCTTTGGCGGGAGGCGTACAACCGAGGAAGAATAAGCCTTCGATGTAATTTTATTTTTTACTAGTCTTTCAACGTCTAGTTGTCTGTCCATTGAATTGATTTTTGTTGTCTTCGATAGTATTAATAATCGGACCTAAGATGCCCTTTTCATGTCTTTATTTAAAAAGATATTGTAGGTGGCATACCTCTTGTGCCCGAGGTAGTTTCTTTGGTGATGGTCGAAGAGTATGCTGGCAAGGTTCATGCAGTTAGGGTGATCTCGGCTTTGCAATGCCCTTCGTTGGCATATATGATGAGGTGATATGTGTGCGTGTTGAGAGAATTGAGATAGGAGGATCAACTATTTAGGTATATAGGATTATCATAGAGTGTATTAACTGACTCGACTGTCCATTAGTTTCGATGAACACTAGCTTCCATCTTTGTGTCTGTGTTGTATTTGCACTGGTTTTGTTTTCAATAGTATTCATTTCCATATTTGTTTGTTTTCAATAGTATTCATTTTCATATTTGTTTCCGGAATTTCTGTATTTGTTTCCGCTTCTAGAAAAGAATATGAAAATAAATGTGACAGCTACCACTTTCATCCATTTCCGCTCCGTTTTCAGCCCTAATTCAGTCATTGAAGCGCAAATGGATCCACTTGACACTGAATACTGCTAGTTGGCTGGAGCAACTCTAGTACACGAGAAGGGAGTCACAGGAAGACGTCAGCGCGCGCCCTGGACTTGATCACCATGGTCACCGCCGCGGCGGGCGGAGCCCTCAGAACTCGCCCTGTTCACGTCTATACTCCTCAAGGTCCAGCCACGATAAGGCCTCCATCAAACTGGGGAAGCGGTCATTGACGAGCAAGGAGGTGCCCATGACTCGGAGCCTGGGGGTAACCCCGCGGAGCAGCTGCAGGGCCAGCGCAGTGTCGGAGACGGGCTCACCACCGGCGTCGGCGACGGCCCGGGCCAGCGCCTTGAGGCGCCAGCCGTAGGCGTTGACAGACATGTCCCCCTGCGCGGCGGTGCGGAGCTCCTCGGCGGGGTCGAACGCGCCCTCGTCCTCGAAGAAGCCGCGCAGCTGGGCCCAGACCTCGAAGGAGGTGCTGTGGGCGGCCATGACCTCGTCCAGCAGGTCGTCGGAGATGATGGTGTAGATCCAGAGGACGATGGTGACGTCGGCACGCATCCACTCCTCGTCTCCGTCGTGCAGGGAGTGGGCCTGCTCCTCCTCGACGTGGTCGACGGCGCCGAACTCGGCGAGCGCGGAGAGCATGCCGTCCCTCCACTCGGCGTAGTTGTCGGCGTCGAAGTCTAGCTTGGCGGGGACGTGGGTGAGGATGTCCACGTTGTGGATGGTTAAGGGCGCCGGCGACGAAGCGTCGCCGGACGAGGAAGCGCCCAGGGCGCCCTGGCCGGCGGCGGAGGCGTCGCTCATGGCGGACGTGGTGGACGGGCCGGGAGGAAAGATTTACTCCGATCCAGAATTATCTGCCTGATTCATCGATCAGATTGTGTACGTGCGTTTTTATAGAAGGAAGTTAATAAGAGAGAAATAGATGGACAAGATTTGGCCAAGTACAAATCTGAATCTGGACGTTTGCATGCGATACATGCAGCGGAGGAAGCGGCCGTGGGTTGTTGAGATCCGCTGGGCTGGCGTGATCTGGACTTTCTTGCAGCGCTCAGGTACTCGGCTACCTGAATCTGTCAACTGTCAAGCGCTGCTATCTGCCAAGAAGATCAAATGACAGAGAGTACATTCTCTCTAAAAAAAATGATACTACAAGATAAATCATTCACATAGGTAAATGGAAGAAGCTCAATGATTCTGCTGACTATACTTTGACAGAAAATGCATTTGGGGAAACAGAGAAAGTATATATAGGCCAAGAACTTACTACAACTATCTGGTTTCTGAGCTCCAACTCCAAATGTTACAGTCTTGACCTGGGCTCAGCGTTTCCTGGTATATGCAGCGCTTCATAATGGCCACAGCCATGATAGAGGACTCGGATCGGGTCTTCTTTCCCGTACTCCTGGCCATACTCCGCGATCGCTATCAAACCACCTGCTGCTTCTTCGCGCATATAAACAGTGATCGGCATCCTGAAACACAACGACGGTATTCTTACTGCCTTTGTACCTCAATGTTGCAAAGGGCAAAGTTTTCAAACTAAACCTACAAAAGAGCTATCTTTGTTGGACTACAGTAATAGATTCTCATCGGCGCGACAATTGGAACATTTCCCCTTGTTATCTTTTTGTATAATAATGGAGTGAAGACAGAAAAATCACAATTGCAGCACCTTGAGGTGTGTATGTACCAAGAAACCAAATATTAGAAGAAGAAACAAGGTCAATGAGAATCAGTATTATGCTACATCAGTATTACCGACTTGCAAAGGTAAAAGTGAAACAACTTGTTGCAAGTGCTCTATTAGGATCATGCAGTGATGTATACTTCAGCTAAATAGCAAACAGTTTGTAAATATTCTGAGATCATGGCTAATACTACTCGTCTTTTAAAATGCCTATCTCAACAGAAAAATAGTCCAATTACTCACTGAAGAACGTGAGAAGCCATGAGCAATTCTGGCTCTCCTCCCCACACATGTGGCTTCCGAATCTGAGAGACATATGTATCGAAATCACCCTCAATAAACCTGCAGTTTTTTTATGTTACAACAAAGGGTAAGCATGTGTAGCACAACATTGCTGTGAAAAAAGAACAACAGCAGTATAAGGAACTAACCATTCAGTCTCTGTCCGTCTATTGATAAACTCATCAGCAACCTAACAATAGAAAAGTTGTATACAAATTTCAGAAACGACTAACCAAGAAAAAAACTTCAGTGTTGAGAACAATATTCATCAAAAGTATGACCTCGGCTTTATACATTATAAACATACCAGTGTTCTTAAATCATCAGCGAGCTTTCTTTGAAGATTCTCATTAGGTATGGGTTTCCCTGACCTAATGCACTCACCATGAGCCACAGAACGGAACAAGCATCTACCATCCCCAGGAATGCCTGCAGGTCTCGTGTGACTACATGCACATAGGCATAATGTATACAGAAATAAAATGTTCCACACACTCACCGGTGACAGAATACTCGGTGTAAACTTTCTTCCCATGAGCACAACTAGAGGATGATTTGGAATCAATGTCATTATCCACCGGACCGCCAGCATTTGCTATCCCAGAAACTGCGAAACTCAAGGAAAGTCCAGCGCCTGTACCTCCTATTTTTTGTGCTAAACTTGTCGTCGTTCTCGGTTTGTAGCTAATACTAGAAAACTTGTGATGTGAGGTCATATCAAGCTTAGCATGTAGGATACGATCTCTTGGTGATAATCCGCGTTTAGACTGTTGCTCCAAGCAGGCAAAGCATGTCCCATTTTGCAGACGAGATGATTTTGTGCTCTTAGGAGAAAGACTAACTAGACCCATTTTTGTGTGATAACTGACTGCATGTGAGCGAGAGTGATTCCATAAGGCCATGCTCTGTGACAATCCTCCTTGTAACTGGCTAGGCTGAGAATACATGGTATAGGTGCAGCGTTGCAAACACATAGCAGGCGTGTAACGCAGCAGCATCTGCTTCCAGTGGCGCCAAGTATAAACTGAAAATCATGTTGGGACGACCAGCTAAGAATTAATGGAACATAAGAGCACTGGTTCAGCTCAAATAAAAAGTAATACAACACACCGGAGTAAGAGTAAGTTGATCCAAGGTCAGAGAACCATGATATGCATCATGTGACAGTAGCATCGTTTTAAGAAGAGAGACCAACACATGTCCCAGAATAGCTACAGATTGTACAACTTTGCAATTTTGCTATGAGAAATTGCTCTGCCAGGAGATTGAGAGCATAGAGGCTGATGACTACATCGACCTTTACCAAAGTAGTATCACTCTTTTTGAGCTTTGACAGCAAAATAACAGGAAGAAAGGTGTCTATCTGAATATATGAAATTACTAGTTCGAACATGCTAGAATATGGCTATGAAGAAACTGCACACAAGCTAAACCTGTGGACTTCCCATAATATGAGCCTACAACGGAATTCCCCTCCAAAATCATGAACATTTCAGGCACGAGCAGCCAACTAGTTACCAGAAAACCGAGCTCTATGCTACCACGGATCCCTGTAGGCCCATCGTTATGGCAACTGTTATCGACAGAAGATAAAGTCACCTGGCCAGTAGACACACTGCACCTGAGTACTCAAAAGATGACACACAGCACCGGACCCGGAGGCCATGGCCAATCTAGGCTTCGTATTATCAAGTTCCGGTGCACTATAGAAGGTATTGTACAGATTGTTTGGGGGCAGCCCAAATTAGACACCAGAGGGACCGAGAGATTCGCACCTTCAGGCTTGGGTCTCCGGATCGAGCGAATCCGGCAGCGGCAGGAGAGATGCGAGGATGGGGCTGCGGCGGGGACGTGGGTAGCAGGGGAAGCCGGAGAAGCTCAGGCTCCGCAGAGGCAGGCAGGCAGAGGCGGAGGGGATTGGTCGACTCTCGCCGGATGGCTGTGGGTGGGCTCTTGACGGGCCATGGCGAATGGGCCGTTCCGTGCGAATTTATTGTCGTATGGCCAAAAGAAAGCGCCCCCGCTCCCGCTCCCAACAAGACGGTGATTCAGGTGATCCTCAAGCTGCCAAAAGGACGAGACATTCGGTGCCGGAGCTTCCAAAGGTATGTAAGTTCCACGCATACTCTGTTTCGCCTCTCTTGGAAAAAAAAGACTACTCTGTTTCGCAAATTGCTTGGACGACTATATGCCTCCTTTTCTAAAAAGCTGGCTAACTGTGACCTGTGGATGTAGTTTAGGATATCACTCCTGGAGAACAATTTACCAGGTTGGCTATTTCCAATAGGAATTCTAAATATGTGTTTAAATGCTCTCCTCAAGTGAAAGATGCAAATTTTCTAGCACACTCAGGATCTGATTTGAGCCACCCATTTCTCCATTACTCAGTGTTGCTTCAAAATTTGTGCAAATTTGGGCATATGTTGTCTTGCTGAAGAAAGCTATATTGTCAATGGTTTTATGTGTATTTTAAACTCACCGTTTTATTATTTACTTTCACCTACACAGTTTTAGAAAGGCTGCTGAATCTCCTCTGTTGAAATTACTACGGTTTAGAAATGCACATTGATGTACTATTTTCATGAAGTATTATTCTGTGTGCAGCGTCCATATATGTTCGTGTTTCGGAAAATCGAATGGACCTTCTCAGGGCTGTGATCATTGGGCCTCAGGGAACACCCTACCATGATGGCCTTTTCTTCTTTGATGCTCAATTCACTGCTAGCTATCCAGCGACTCCTCCAGTAAGTACTGACATCTAATAACTTATTTGATGTATTCTCATAATTTGATTTAATTACCTGTTCGGGTGCCTTTGCAGGTGGTATACTATCATTCTGGAGGACTTCGGCTCAATCCAAATTTGTATGACTGTGGAACAGTCTGCCTTAGCCTCCTGGGAACCTGGCATGGTAACGGCTGTGAGAATTGGAACTCAGCTCACTCAACCATGCTACAGGTGCTGATCTCCATTCAAGGTCTCGTATTGAATGAAAAGCCATACTTCAATGAGCCAGGATACGAGACCGAAGTCAACGATGCTAATGGACCGAGGAGGTCTTTGGAGTATAATGATACAGCATTTCAGCACTCGTGTAGAACAATGTTGTACTCACTCCGTAGGCCTCCACAGGTAACATACTACATACTCCCTCCGTTCCAAATTAGTTGACTTGGACTTATCTAGATACGGATGTATCTAACACTAAAACATGTCTAGATATATCCGTATCTAGACAAATCAGAGTCAACTAATTTGGAACGGAAGGAGTAATTACCAAGCTCTTGCAGTTCCCGACACGAGTGGCCCATGGTTGCGAAGATCCGTCCAAAATATAACTTGGTGCATGTAGATGTTGTTAGAAGGGAAGGATAGAGAACAGATCTAACTTTCAATGCTAACTGTACCAGAAGTTCGCGTTTTCAACTTTTAACTGCAAGATCAAATTGTTCAAACCATCCGATTGTTGCCCTTGGGTGGTTTCACAAATGGACGCCACATGCCTGCCATATCACAGCCAGGAACAAAGAAATACTAAAAAAAATTGCACGAAATGGAAGAAATTGTTTTGGTAGAAAAGGATCAGTAAACAGAACTTGCGACATGGCAGTGATGTGGTGCACATGTAGCATCATCCATCTCTACAGTTTGAGGATGTGAATCAAATGGTTTGAGTTCAGGTTCAAAAATTGACTTCTACCAGAGTTCACAGTTGAATGGTGGACTTTTCTCTAGAGAAAACATCACTAACTGTGGGAACCTTGAGCACATTTGAACCATGACGGATTCATATGGGATAGAAGATCTTCCACCTCCTGGACATTAGCTTGTACTCTGTTTTTGTGTTATCCTGAATCCACGCCAAGTATTCTCGCACAAAAAAAAAATTCCACGCCAAGTAAGAAGGATGAGAATTTTATGGTAGCTAAGGGAACTAACACCGTTTTGGATATAACAGTCATTTATACTAGTCACGAGTATACATTTTGGAGCCATAACAGTGAAATCTTGCTAGGATCGGTAAAGGTTTCTAGATTTCATATCTAGCTTTCCCAGTGTTGCACAGAACAACAACCACAATCTGGCACTTTATTTGGTTGTAATATGGTACTAATTGTTATCTTTGGTAGGGTGTAGTGGACTAAGAGGCTTAGATTGCATAGCTCCCATACCAGAGAGTAAATAGCATAAAACTACTACTTTACAGGCTAGGGTTCCAAAAAACTACCGGTTTTTAATTTTTCTCAGATAACTACCAAATGCATGGTCGGCTGTTTCAAAAAACCCAAATCGTCGAGTCTTTTATCAGTTGATCATGATTATGACAGGCTGTTGCTTTGCTTGTTTCAGCACTTTGAAGATCTTGTTGCTGGCCACTTTCGTGAACGTGGCCATGCCATTCTGAATGCATGCAAATATTACATGGAAGGTAACGAAGTTGGGTCCGTAGTTCCTGATGAGGGCAAGGAGCTGGAAAATGCAAATGCTGAAGGATCCAGCAACAGCAACGCAGTGAAGCCAAAGAAATGTGCAGGTGCAGGTCGACGAACCGCATCCTTCAAGGCTGACACGAAGGTTCTGTTTGAAGAGCTCCTGGTGGAATTCAATGTGAAGGGTGCCGACACCAAGAAGTTCTGTGCTGAGAAGTCGAAGAAGCCGCGTCAAAAAAAGAAGAAGTTGAAGAAGAGCCAGCCTGCTGCTGCTTGAAGGATGCAGCTGAAGCAGCAGCAGATCCTAGCAACTGTTGCGATTTAATTGTTCATGATATCCTCCTAACATTTGATCCTACATGCCAATGTAGGAATTAACAGAGCATGTCAATGCATTTTGAAGGATGGAACATTAGTTCCTGCTAGTCAATATCAGTTGGTGGGTGGCAAGCTGATTAGTGGTACCACTCTTTGTAATGTTGCTGCGCCACATCAGCCTAGAATCGTTCAATGTTCTGGGAAAGTATCTACTGCTCCCGCACCTTTAGCTGCCACTACCACCTACCATTGCACAATGAACACACCATCATAACTATCGGCAAATTATCACCATTTTTGAGCTCTGACGGAACAATAGGAAGACAGGTCCCTATCTATCTGAGTGTATCAAACTACTAGTTTGAACATACTGAGCACACACACTTAAAGAAACTGCACACACAATTCAAGCTATCCGTGTGAACGTCCCATAATACGCTACAGCTGAATACCCCTCCCAAATCATAAGCATTTCGAGCACGAGCAGCCAGCCAGCCATCGGAAAACCGAGCTCTGTGCTACCACGGATGTGTTTCTGCACGACGTTATGGTAGCAATTGGCAACCACAAAGTCACCTAGCCACTAGCCACAGTATAATTGATGTACCCAAAAGTCCACAGCACATATATACATTGCTCGAAATGCAGGTTGATGAACAATCAACCTGCCAGTGGTGAAGAATCCACGGCACGCAATTCAATCTATATTTCTCAGGCGGTAAAAAACATTGATGAACAATCAAAATTAAGCACCAGAGGGAACGGGAGATTCGCACCTTCGGACTTGGGTCTCCGGATCGAGCAAATCCGGCAGGGAGGAAGAGGATAATACGCCGCAAGCACGAGGGGATAGGCCGCGAGGATCGAGGCGGCGAAAGGCGTTTGGGCGGGGCGGGAGCTCTGGAAGAACGGGGAAGGGTTGGTGGAGGCGGAAGGAGCTGAGGCTCGCGCACCAAGCAGCCACGCCGGACGGAGCCGAGGAAGACGACGGTCGACGGCGAGGGCCTCAGAGAGACGACGGGCTTCCAGGCGCCGTACTTTTGACGGTGGATGGGCCGTGTTCTGAGCGAACTTGCTGTCGGGCGACGGCCCGTGTAGTTAGAGAGGGCTGTTAACGGGCCTTGCTGTTGGGTTCTCGTGTCGACCCTAGTAGGTAGAGCGACCTCTTTCTCAAAAAAAAAAAAAGTAGGTAGAGCGACCTTCTCCAAAAAAAAAAGTGCAAACGCGTCCCTGTTCGAGATGGTACTGAACATGCGTGGCATGAGACCTGGGCTTTTCTTGTCAACTCATGTCAATGTTTGCACTTTTCATGACCATCCATGGTCCATGAACGGTGTGCTGTAGGTACGTCGATTGCGCCGGTGGCCAAGAGAAAGAGCTCGCCCTGTCGACAAGAAGAGGATGCTCGTCAAGCTGCCAAAAGAAGGAGGTATTCAGTGCCAGAGCTTCCAAAGGTGCGTCCGCCTATGAAACACACATGGTTGGTACATATAGCTGAATGATCTAGCTTAGCTTAGAAGCACTTTCAGAGTTTTAGAACTGGGATTCACAAGTATTACTGGATTGTTCAAGTTTTTGCTGCAACTAGGTTTTTGCGAGAAAATCTCTAAGGGGAAAAAGGTTTGAGCACCTAGCGTGTCATGTCAACTTCCATATCGTCCTATTTCCCCTAGTTGAAGAATCGGCTCGCCTCCACAATTCCAATGTTAACTTTTCTCCCGTTCGTGTGCATGCAGGACATATGGGATCATATACTTTCCTTGCTGCCACTGCGGGATGCTGCTCGACCTGGTTGTGTATCTCGCGCGTTATTAAGTTCCTGGACAAGCTGTCCCAACCTCATCTTCACAAGGGAAACACTCGGCCTGACTGGAAATGCACGTCGAAAACGTGAACTTGCACGAACTTTCGAAAACAGAGTTTACCGCGTTTTGAGAAAACACTCGGGCATTGGTGTGAAGACATTCAAGCTTCATCACTGTGGTTCTGGTTTCAACATTCGTGATCTGAACAGGTGGCTTCAGATTGCCGTTACTCCGGGTATTGAAGAAGTCGTACTTTCAGTGCCAATGGTATACTACTTTCTCTGGTCTTCTGAAAGCTATTGTTCTGGACCTCAATGCCATCCTAAATACTACTCCCTCCGTTTCTTTTTACTCCGCATATAAGATTCGGTCAAAGTCAAACTACACAAAGTTTGACCAAATTTATATAAAAAAATATGAACATCTACAATACTAAAACTATATAGTATGAAAATACGTTTCATGGTGCATCTGATAATGTTGATTTCATATTGTGAATGTTTATATTTTTTAATATAAAATTAGTCAAACTCTACAAAATTTGACTTTGACCAAACCTTATATGCGGACTAAAAAGGAATGGAGGGAGTACTACTTTGACCATCAATTTTCATTGCATTATGTTTATTATATCCAAAATAATTTGGATATTGTGGAGGTATTTTTGGAGATAAGTTCACATATATGATAGTATGATTTTTGAAATATTCAATCTAACTATTTGTGGAAATATTAGTAGTCAAAATTTGAAATGTTTGACTCTATTCTTGTCTAAAATGACAGCACCGGAGAAAGTACAGATGCGGGCCTCACAACGGGTACGAATGGGTGCCTTACAACTTCCCCTGCTCAGTTTTTTCCAACGGGAGTGGAAACTCGATTCGGCATCTTCACCTCGCCAGTTGTGCCTTCCACCCTGTTGCCGGACTTGCTCGCTTGACAAGGCTGCATCTGTTTAGGGTGGACATTACAGGAGATGAGTTAGGGTGCCTACTTTCTAATTCTTTTTCTATGGAGGAGCTGAATCTCACTAAATGCGGTAACGTCATTCACCTGAAGATACCTTGCCTGCTACACAGGCTCAACTGCCTGGTGGTGCTGCAGTGCGGAGCTCTAAAAAAGATAGAAAATGAAGCTCCAAATCTTTGGATTGTTCGCATCGATAGCCAACCAGAGAAAGTTCCAGTTGGAGATGTATTGCAAGTGAAGGACCTCCAAATGCTGGATTTTTACGAATCTAACGTCATTCATTATGCTCGTGCCAAGCTTCCGTCCATTATGCCAAATCATGAAACCCTCAGCCTAGGATCGACCGGGGAGGTAAAAACCCCCAAGTTTTTTTTTCCGTCAGTACTCTGAAAGGATGGCTAGCAATAGATTTGATCATCATGCATTAATCATATTGCAGTAATCATGACATAACCTTGACATATCTATGCAGGTGCTCAATACGCCAATCTTACCTGTCAAATTCCTCTACCTCAAGAACTTGTGGATTTCTCTTTGTGATTGAGGGATGAAGGGCTTTTCCCCAGGCTACGATTATTTTTCTCTCGTTTCTTTTCTGGATGCTTGTCCCGTCTTGGAGAATTTTGTCTTGGCTGTAAGTCACTTCTCCTCAAGCTTGCAATGATATCAGCATCTGCATGTAGAGGAACTACTAACTGTAACATGCATGTTCTTCCTATGCACACAGGTATTACAGACTAGCGTAAGGCATGAATTGATTTCCGGATACACGCGTCTGAGGCAGATGCCAGGACACCGGCATGGCAACATCAAGAATGTGACGATCAAGCTCTTCTGCGCTGCAAAGAGCATGGTCGAGCTAACCTGTCATATTCTTGAGAATGCAACGTCACTCGAGCGCCTTACGTTGGACACCATATGTGATAATGGCTCTGAAGACCTTGATAGGACTTTTGACGACAGAATTGCTGGATGCTACACAGTGTTAGACTGGCGTATGCTCGACGAAGGCTATAGAGGGCTCAGGGCTATTGAAAGATACATTGTGGGGAAAGTTCCCTCCACGGTCAAGCTAAATGTTAACAAGCTCAGCAGCCGTCGCTACGCTATAAAATCGTATGAACAAAGTTCTGGCAATTATATATGCTAGTAATGTTAAATGTTGCGTTGATTGGATCTCGTAACTTGAATCTATTGTTTGAATGTTGAAAAATTACATAGGCCATGGTTTATTTATTTATTTTTGTAAAACGAACATAATTGTGAGTGTTCTATTGTGTAATAGTAATACACATATTGTTGTGATCAAGCTGTGAATATGCTACTACTTGCCTGCAGAACAGAGCTTCAGACACAGGACAGAGGCGGAGCCGCTGAGCGGGAGGTTTCATGGTTGAGTACGCACTAGGCTACAGACTTTGCTGGCTTAAAAGGTCACCCTGGATAAGAAGACGACCATAGCACGGGCTTTGTCGTCACTGAGTTCCTCCATTGCTGCAAAGATGAACACTAGTAGAAAACAGGACTTTGGTCACATCTAGTCCCGATTCGTGTCTCAAACCGGGACTAAAGATTAGACCTTTAGTCCCGGTTCGAGATATGAACAGGGACTAAAGGTGCGATGCCCTTTTGTCATGGTTCGTGTCTCAAACTTGGAATAAAGGGCTCACTTCTCAAACTCTACCCCCCCCCCTTCCCCGCGCGCATATCGCCATTTCAGTTTTTAAAAAATAAAAGAAATTGATAAAAACTTTAAAAAATAAAATCCTTCGAGATATAGTTATGTTACTACATCTACTAGTTAGGAAAATTTAAAAACTTAAATTTAGACATGTACGAAAATCCGCATTCGATTTTGACAGCCTACGGCCTGTTTGCAAATTTTTAGAATCCTCAAATTCTAAAAGGAAAAAAAGATATGCTCAAATTTTAGTTTTTTTTAATTTTGGTTAAATCTAGTCAAACTATGGTCAAACTACTTATTCAAGAAGTATTAGTGTTACTACATAATTTTTCAAGAATATTAGTGTTACTAAATAATTATTTCAATTTTTTGAATTTTGGTCAAATCTGGTCAAACTACTTATTCAAGAAATATTCGTGTAATAAATAATTATTGTTTTTTAGAATAATAGTTTCAAACTCAAACAGTGAAACGTGTGACTTCATGCTCAAGCTAAACTCCTGAGGGTTAATAGGATTGACATCTTACTATTATCAAGAAAACAACAAGTGCAGACTTGGAAATGAGGGGGAATAGAACCCGGAAGTTAAGCGTGCTTAGGCTGGAGTAGTGAGAGGATGGGTGACCGGTCGGGAAGTTAGATGATTTGGAATGACGAGGGGTGATTAGAGATTAAATTAAGCAGTGATGAGGGGTGATTAGAGATTAGAGGTTAAATTGAGCAGTGATGAGGGATGATTAGAGTTTAAATCATAAAATTTTCTTTAGTCCCGGTTCTTATACCAACCGGGGAGTATAATGGACAGACAACTCCATACAAAACGGTCAATAGCCAGCCAATATCTCTCCTTGAAAGACACATCAACCGCAAATATTTGAAAGGAGCCAACAGATCTAGGCACACAAACTCACGCATGCCTTTGTTGATGCCGGATCGGACATCGAGGTAGGCAGAGATGGAAGATACCTTCTTTTAACACGCCATCGCTGCCACCACATTATCGACGTCGCCAGAGAAACAAAAACCTAAGAAATAGAAAATAAGACGGACTAGTCCCCACTCCTCTTGTCGTCGATGAGGCCGCCGGATAGGGGAAAGGAGGGGGGAATGAGGCAGTGACATGTAGGAACACTTGCGGAGGTGGCTAGGGTTGGGAGTTGGGGTGGATTGCAACTAGACATCATATTTTGACGGCTATTGTAGGTGTACATTAACAAGTTGACTGCAAAGGAAATGCATTGGTTTGTATGGTGGAAACTTTGTTTCCTAAGAAACATGAAGGACTTGATATAGGGGTTTTCATTATTTCAATCTTCTATGTTTGCTAAACAGTTTTGGCGACTTTTATGTAATAACGATTCACTATGCACAAGGATTTTGAAGGCCAAATATTATCCAAACCAAAGCATTCTTGAAGCGGGTCTGAAAAAAGGTCCATCATACACATTGCAAAGTATATTTGATGGTATCCAGACTTTTAAAATGGAATGTATTTAAAGAGTTGGGAATGGAGAATCTATTGATATTTGGAGGGATCCATGGATTCCCTCTAGTCCAAATAGAAAACTTCTGATACTGAGGGGAGGTATTCTAGCAAGGTGTGAGACTTAATTGTTGAGGATTCCTCTCAGGCGAATGGGAGGAGAACCTGATCTATTCAATATTTTCACCTGTTTCATGCGAATGGGAGGATAACTTGATCTATTCAATATTTTCATGTGTTGATGCTTCCAGAATTTTGAGGATTCCTCTTAGTCCAAATGGTTTTGATGATTACGTGGCATGACATAATAACCGGTTTGGAACGTTCTCAGTAAACTCTATGTATCACATTGAGTGGAAGACACCAATTCGGTAATATGTCACATAATATTTCTTTGTCCTCTAGTGGTACTAATCCTATTTAGCATAAGATATGAAAGTTTGTAGTCCCTGGAAAAGTGAAAAAATTATATGGAAGGCCATGCATGGTGCTATCCCCAATGAAGTCAAACTCTTTAACCAGCATATTGGTAATGATGGACAATTCCTATTTGCCATCTGTTCGCTGAAGATTTTATGCATCTTTTCGGCGAGTGCTACTCAACTAAGGAATTATGAAAAATTCTTGATCTAGAAACTGCCATTGTTAATACTTCGTTTGTGGAATGTTGGGATCAACTGTGTTGGAAGAGCTAATTGATTCGCCGAAGGGGCATTTCCTTGGCATGCCACTTTTGGGTTTGTCTGAAATTATATCAGTTTCGGTCTGATACCTCTGACGCATCAGAAGATCGGTTACTCACAGAGAGAACACCTCACCAATTGGTAACTAGAAATTATCTATTTTATCCATGTGTAACAATTTCCCTGAGAATGTACTGAGAGTTGCCCCGAGGGAAAGTGTGAAATGGAGCACGCCATCAATGGCCTCTTTAAATTGAACGTCAATGCTTAAGGTCTCTCTCGACTGGTGCAGTAATCTATGATGGGTATGATAATTTTGTTGCTGCCACGGGATCATTTGATTTCCTATGCAGCCGAAGCATCGATGATGGAAGCTCTAGCTATGAAGAAAGGATTAATTTTGATGGCATCGATGGGAATTAATCATATTATTGCTGAATTAGGTTGTATTAAAGTTGATGAAGCTTGTGGTGGCACGACTGCCTGCCTGGTGGATAAAAGAGGTTACTATACTTGCAGATTGTGTTGATCACGCTACGATGATTGGAAACATCCGGTTCAAACACCACAGGCAGGAGGCCAATGGCACTATCCACTAACTAAGCAAAATTGTTACGAAACCCATTTATTTATCTTGTACTCCCACCGTCCCATAATAAGCGTCTCAATCTTACACTAACTTTAATATAAAGTTATACTCCCTCCGCTCCTTTTTATAAGTCGTTTTAGACAGCTGATTTTGAACTGTTTTGGAAGCTGTCTGAACCGTCTAGAACGTTTTATAAATGTGAACAGAGGAAGTATTAAAGTTGAGACACTTATTTTGAAACCGAGAGAATAATTGGATAGATGCTCATGAACTCAATGCTAGTGTTTTACGATCGATTAATAAAGTAAGTGGCGTGGCGTTCCTTCAAAGAAAAACTCGACTGGATAGGAGCCGAACCCGGCTGAAAGTCGAAGATTCCCCCGGCTTGTTTGGAAGTGGCCTCGCCAGTTGAGCAGCTTGGAAATTTCAGGGGCCACGAACGTCAAGTCCACACGATCCAGCCCCACAAAAATATCCAAAACCAAATCAAACAAGCGCCCCCGCTGCTACCGCCTCGCATCGTCGTCCGCACCACCAATGGAGCTCTCATCCCTCCTGCCCGCCCTGTCCCCGCGCCGCGCCCTCCCGCTCTCCTTCCCCACCGCGTCCAAGACGGCCCGGCGGCCGCGGCCGGCCGCCTTCGCCTGCCGCGCGGACGCCTCCCCGGAAGGGCCATCAACCACCCGGCGATGGTTCGCCTCGCTAGCCGCCGCCACCGCAGGTTCCTGACGCCTCCCCGTCAGTCATTTCCTGATCCAGTTTTATCACCACCTGCCTGTCAGCACGTGCGTTGTTGATGGTTTTTATGGCCCAGCCGTGGGGATTGGCGTCGCCGGAGGAGGGGAGGCTGGCGCCGTGTCGACCAGCAGGAGAGTTGTAAGAACCCGTGTGCCCGACCGTGTCCTGCTTCAGTTGTTCAGGCTTTGGCATCCGATGAGACTGGGCTGAGATTTTTTGCTGTTTGCTCGGTTGATTTGGGCAGTTCAGGAGCAACAAGATTCCGGAGAGCGACTTCATTACTCTGCCTAATGGCATCAAGTATGCATACTCTTTGCTGATTTACCCCGAGATATAGTCTACTGCTAGTCCTAAGCATGGTTTTTTTCACTTTCAGTGAGATTTCGATGAAATTCACTGAATAGTACTAATTTCAGACTTTCAGTAGACACTGAAATATTTACCTTTCGACAGAAATATTTCAGCAATTTCAGTAGTACACAGGAATCCAAATAAATTTTCAAATACTTAACTGGATTCGACTGAATATTTTGGTCCTTTGGCCGAAATGCGAACCGAAATCACTGGAATCACTGAATTTCGGTGATCTCGGTTGTTGCTGAATTTTTTCTGAAAGTGAAAACCATGGTCCTAGGTGCACTTTACCTCTGGTGCTGTGTAGGTGTATTAGTGTAAATTGGACCAGCAATTAATAAGCTCTACAGACTGTAGAATGGTTAGTGCATCAAGCCAGTTACATGGTGTTTTGGTGGACGTGTAGCTCCTAACCTCATATTGTCCTAGATAAGGCGTCTAAGCTTAGTGATACGTGCATTCTAAGCTAACCGATCTTACAAAATAAGATTGAATCTGTTCACAGTATGTGAAAATAGTTGTTGAAGATTTGCTGTGTATGTTTTCTTTTTGTTGGACTTATAAGCCGAAGCATGCTTTGCTAATTAAATTGTCATCACCTGAATGTGACGTAACTTAATTACAAAGTGTTGAGCAGGTACTATGACATCAAAGTAGGAGGTGGGGCCAAAGCAGTTAAGGGATCACGTGTCGCAGTATGTACCACCACCAGTATTTGCATTTTATCTAGCATTTCTAAATCATTTGCATTTGCATTTGCATAAATGAATCTCTACTTATGAGAAGAACTGATGATGCCGAGGTATCATGAAATGGGAAATCTGAATTGTGCAAACTTTTTGTTACCTCCTTGAAACCATGTAGTTTAATTAATTTGACTCTCTGGTTTTATATTACTATAAATCATTGCATAAAAAGGTGACATCTTATAACTGTAACAACATTCCTTTTCAAGCATGTACATAACACAGCTATCCTTTTGTTTTGTTTTGTTATGTTTTTGCTTGAGGCCCTGTTTGGAATGTAGGCTAGGAAAATCATAGGAATAGGAAAAGTGCAGGAATTAGATGTCATGTCTTGTCGAATCTTATAGGAATCTAAAACACATGAATCATACAACATATATACTACTACTATATAGTGTATCTGTTTTAAACATTCAAATCACAAAACCAAGAAACAATATGGACCATTGATAGAGGCCATTGGATGGTTCAAATTGTTGGGATTCGCAGCTACCGTGCATGCTACAGTAGAACAAAGGCGCTGCACTTGTTGCAGGAAAAGTTCATCTGATTTGCTGCTACGTCCATCAGTGTGTGTAGCTGGTCTGGCGCCGCTCCTCTCACAGTACACGCACTGGCAGTGCACCAAATCGCGTCAGCAAGACTGTTCTGGGTCTGCTAAAACCATACCCAATGTGCAATAAACTTTGGCCATGCTTTGCACGTGCCAATGTACTAGTACAACATAGTTGTTTGGACGCTTTGCAGGAAACCATCTCTTGAAAAGAGAGAAAAGAGGAGAGATAAAGAGACATGTTTTACTGGACTTATCAAAGGAATTGAAAACATGAGGTTTGAGCAAATGTTTAGGATCCTCCAGCAAGTGGAGGAAAGGAAGGGTTCCTATGGGAATTCTTCAAGCAAACCCTTTCAATCGGAAGGGTGACATAGGAAAAACTCCTATAGGATTTCATTCCTATGAAATTCCTACATAACCCCCTTGTTCCAAAAAAGGCCTGAGTTGTTTTGGTCCTTTTCGGCATTTTATTCTAATATGAAGTTCCAGAATTGTTATTATTATTGATGATTTTGGACAAGAGTGAATTCCCCCTCCTGAAAATTGCAACATTGGCCTAAAGAAACCTTACATTACCTACTAGTGTTCCAACCCATATGTGTTCACTTATTCATACACTAGCTAGATGAATGTTTAGAAAAGTTGCAATTTGTTTTCAGCTTCATTTTTTTCAAGTATGATGATCAATGCCTATCTGAGTGTAGGTACATTACGTGGCCAAGTGGAAGGGCATAACATTCATGACAAGTAGGCAGGGCCTCGGTGTCACTGGTGGAACGGTATTGCCTTACATTTTTGGCTTCTTTCTGTGTAGGATAAATTAGCAATACTCTTCAGTAAATTATCTGTAGCCATATTTCATTCAAGTATGATAGTTGTGCGATGCAGTATTTGAAAAGTGACTGTACTTCAAATATAGTTTTCCTGGTTTAACTTTCGTTTACTTGTCTTAAATCATCTGTAGCCGTATGGGTTTGATGTTGGCAATTCTGAAAGAGGCAATGTTCTAAAAGGATTGGATCTCGGGGTTGAGGGAATGAAAGTTGGAGGCCAGGTGAGTAATTTCTATGGTTTCATTTTGGTTTTGCTCTGCAACCTTTTATTTTCAAATAAACAATCCTGTGACTTTGTAGAGAGCTAAGGTATGTTGATACCAGTTACAGAACATGATGCTCTGCCACAGATAATTAAGCTTCCATCAGTCAACCCTTACAAATGATAGTATTGATGACTTTTAGAGGTTTTTTCATTTATTGATGATTATGAAATATGCTAAGTTGCCTGCATCATGTCAAAAAGCGTATATTCATTTTAGCTTCATATAAGTATAAAGATTACATAACAATTATTTCTCGGTTCCGATGAATTATTTATTTTCAGTGACCACTTTATACATGTGAGTATTTTGAGGCATGAACACACATACAAATTCGGCTCCTGTCATGATTTCTTATGTGGAGATCACTTTCATTCTGCAATATGACAATAATGAAAATTTCAGAGGTTGGTTATTGTTCCTCCTGAGCTAGCTTATGGAAAAAAGGGCGTTCAAGAAATTCCTCCTAATGCAACTATTGAGGTAAACAGTCATTTATCTTCATGGAGTAGGATTTTCTACAATAGCTTACCACAGAACTAGTTCTCAAAAGTTCTCAAAATTTTTGAAAAAAATACCGAACCAACACACCTATAATATAACATGATCCAACGGTGGGATTGAAAAAATATGTCTGGATGTGTGCTGGACAAAAATAACAAATGTTTTAGTATATATTGATCTTGCAGTGAGTTGAAATGCTTGTTTTTTTCGCCGAGGACACATCAATGCATATTTTCACAATCACACCGTTGGATTATTTTATTAAATTAGAGTGAGCCTCTCCTATTTATTTCATATTTTTTAATAACTTTTAAACCGTTAAATGTTTAACAAGTCTTGACTAGTTCTGTGGCAAGCTATGATAGACACAGTTTTACCGCCATTTACATCAATAGTTATTCCATTCTTCTTCAGCTTGTTGCCAGTGTAACTTTGTTGGGATGTGGGGTTGGTGATGGATGGGATCTAGGCTGACGGCGGGGATGTAGGGCTGATGGCACGGGTCAGCTCCGACGGGAGGCCTCGTGTGCGGGGGATCTTTTTTTCCCATGGGGGAATTTTATTGACGGGGATAGAACTGATAGGTGCCCCCCCCCCACCCCTGGTCATAACACGTCCAATGTAACGGTCAAACAAACGGTGTTGACTTTTATGCCACATTAGTGCTTATACGCGGGCCATCCCTGTTATAATCGTGTCAACTTAAAAAAAACAAGCATACATGTTTTTTGCTAAATTTTGCTCCAATACCAGTAGGTTTTAGTGAAGAAAAAAAGTGGTAATTTTTTGAAATCCTAACGCCAATTGTGGTGATTTTTTGCTATTTACTCAATGTTTATCTGTTTTTAACAGCTGGATGTCGAACTACTATCAATCAAACAGAGTCCATTCGGGTATGTGCAGTTATTAGATAATATGCACATGATATTATTTTTTTCTTGCCATTACTAATGAAAAACAATCTGTTTCACAGGAGTCCTGTGAAGATCGTTGAAGGATAATTGTGCATTGACTTCTGCAGAAAATGATGTATATTTGAACATGCTGG
Source organism: Triticum dicoccoides (assembly GCF_002162155.2). Lineage (NCBI taxonomy): Eukaryota > Viridiplantae > Streptophyta > Magnoliopsida > Poales > Poaceae > Triticum > Triticum dicoccoides. The sequence goes on along the minus strand of NC_041388.1, from coordinate 424,507,169 downwards.
AGAGTGTTACTGCAAGAAAGGGGGCTAGATGTATCAGATTTCAGTGGTGCTATTGTGTAAATAAGTGCACCATAATGTAATATTTGACTTTGGAGGCTTTTTTTTGGCTGGTTGGAGAATAAGCAAGTTCCATAAATTATAGTATATATTCAATTCCTTTTTGCATTTTTTTCAGGTACAATCCCTCTCTGTCTCTGTCTGTAACACACACAGTTCTCACTTGTATAGCCTTTGCAGCTTCATCATCTTGTTCTGACTTTTGATATTATTTTTTAGTTCCAGTACTTGATTTTAAGGGTTTCAGTTCCTCTGCAGTTGACTTTTTGCCGGTACTATAGCTGTCAAAATATGCCTCCTATTGCAATCCAATGGCTGCCCTTAGTAGTGATGCGAGCACCAAATAGGAAATTCCTAGATGCTCTTAGTAGCGATATGTATTCAGGCAATACGGAATAACACACGCGTTAATTCGGATAGTTTCTGCAGACTATAAGCATGAGTACTCGTAGACGTTCACCACAAAAAACTGGTAGGTAGTAGTCATAATCACAAGATAATGAGCCAATGGTAAGAATAACTGACCTACATATGATGATGTAAAAAATGTAAAATGAACAGAATAATAATGCTCATTTCGAAAGGAATCAATTGGATTATGGTGTGAAATGTTGGAATAACCCTAAACTAAGTAATAGCTTGTAAAATATGCCATATTGAGTTTTTCTTTTGGAAAATGCAAAAAAATGCATCAAATATTACACAACAAACCGCTCGTCACGGCGAGAATAGCCCCTGGTGGGCGCGAGAGAATGGTGAAGAGGGAAACGTGTGAGGCCTTAGGGCACAAGTCATCCCCTCTAAGGTATAGGTGCTTAGGGAAGGTGTTGTTGGGGATCGTAGCAGAAATTTAAAATTTTCTACGCATCACCAAGATCAATCTATGGAGTCATCTAGCAACGAGAGGGAGAGGAGTGCATCTACATACCCTTGTAGATCGCAAGCGGAAGCGTTCAAGAGAACGGGGATGATGAAGTCGTACTCGTCGTGATCCAAATCACCGAAGATCCTAGCGCCGAACGGACGGCGCCTCCGCGTTCAACACACGTACGGAGCGAGGACGTCTCCCGCGCCTTGATCCAGCAAGGAGGAGGGAGAGGTTGAGGAAGAGGGCTCCAACAGCAGCACGACGGCGTGATGGTGGTGAAGCAGCAGTACTCCGGCAGGGCTTCGCCAAGCTCTTACGGAGGAGGAGAGGTGTTGGGGAGGGGAGGGGCTGCGCCTTGGATGTTGTATGCAGCCCTCCCCTTGCGCCTTGGATCTAGAGGGGGCGGCGGCCAAGGGGAGGGGGCTTGCCCCCCAAGCAAGGGGGGCGCGGTTTCCCCCCCCCCCCAACCCTAGGCGCATGGGCCCAAGGGGGGGGTGCGCCCAGCCCATGTAGGGCTGGTTCCCTTTCCTCAACAGCCCATTAGGCCCTCCGAGAGAGGTGGCCCCTCCCGGTGGACCCCCGGAACTCCTTCGGTGGCCCCGGTACAATACCGATACGCCCCCGAACATTTCCGGTGACCGTATGACAACTTCCTACATATAAATCTTCACCTCCGGACCATTCCGGAACTCTTCATGACGTCCGAGATCTCATCCGGGACTCCGAACAACATTCGATAATCACATACAAGTCTTCCTAATAACCCTAGCGTCATCGAACCTTAAGTGTGTAGACCCTACGGGTTCGGGAACCATGCAGACATGACCGAGACAACTCTCCGGCCAATAACCAACAACGGGATCTGGATACCCATGTTGGCTCCCACATGTTCCATGATGATCTCATCGGATGAACCACGATGTCGAGGATTCAAGCAATCCTGTATACAATTCCCTTTGTCAATCGGTACTTGCCCGAGATTTGATTGTCGGTATCACAATACCTCGTTCAATCTCGTTACCGGCAAGTCACTTTAGTCGTTCCATAATGCATGATCCCGTGATCAACTACTTAGTCACACTGAGCTCATTATGATGATGCATTATCGAGTGGGCCCAGAGATACCTCTCCGTCATACGGAGTGACAAATCCCAGTCTCGATTCATGCCAACCCAACATACACTTTCGGAGATACCTGTAGTGCACCTTTATAGCCACCCAGTTACGTTGTGACGTTTGGTACACCCAAAGCATTCCTACGGTATCCGGGAGTTGCACAATCTCATGGTCTAAGGAAATGATACTTGGCACTTAGAAAAGCTCTAGCAGACGAACTACACGATCTTGTGCTATGCTTAAGATTGGGTCTTGTCCATCACATCATTCTCCTAATGATGTGATCCCGTTATCAATGACATCTAATGTCCATAGTCAGGAAACCATGACTATCTGTTGATCAACGAGCTAGTCAGCTAGAGGCTCACTAGGGACATGTTGTGGTCTATGTATTCACACATGTATTACGATTTCTGGATAATACAATTATAGCATGAACAATAGACAATTATCATGAACAAGGAAATATAACAATAACCATTTTATTATTGCCTCTAGGGCATATTTCCAACAGTCTCCCACTTGCACTAGAGTCAATAATCTAGTTACATTGTGATGAATCAAACACCCATAGAGTTCTGGTGTTGATCATGTTTTGCTCGAGGAAGAGGTTTAGTCAACGGATCCACGACATTCAGGTCTGCATGCACTTTACAAATATCTATGTCTCCATTTTGAACATTTTCACGAATGGAGTTGAAGCGACGCTTGATATGCCTGGTCTTCCTGTGAAACCTGGGCTCCTTGGCAAGGGCAATAGCTCCAGTGTTGTCACAGAAGAGAGTCATCGGGCCCGACGCATTGGGAATAACTCCTAGGTCGGTAATGAACTCCTTCACCCAGATTGCTTCTTGTGCTGCCTCCGAGGCTGCCATGTACTCCGCTTCACCTGTAGATCCCGCCACGACGCTTTGCTTGCAACTGCACCAGCTGACTGCCCCACCATTCAAAATATACATGTATCCGGTTTGTGACTTAGAGTCATCCAGATCTATGTCGAAGCTAGCATCGACGTAACCCTTTACGATGAGCTCTTCGTCACCTCCATAGACGAGAAACATATCCTTAGTCCTTTTCAGGTACTTCAGGATATTCTTGACCGTTGTCTAGTGTTCCATGCCGGGATTACTTTGGTACCTTCCTACCAAACTTAAGGCAAGGTTTACATCAGGTCTGGTACACAGCATGGCATACATGATAGACCCTATGGCCGAGGCATAGGGGACAACACTCATCTTTTCTCTATCTTCTGCCGTGGTCGGGCATTGAGCCGTGCTCAATCTCATACCTTGCAATAGAGGCAAGAACCCCTTCTTGGACTGATCCATATTGAACTTCTTCAATATCTTGTCAAGGTACGTACTTTGTGAAAGACCAATGAGGCGTCTCGATATATCTCTATAGATCTTGATGCCTAATATATAAGCAGCTTCTCCAAGGTCCTTCATTGAAAAACACTTGTTCAAGTAGGCCTTTATGCTTTCCAAGAATTTTATATCATTTCCCATCAATAGTATGTCATCCACATATAATATGAGAAATGCTACAGAGCTCCCACTCACTTTCTTGTAAACACATGCTTCTCCATAAGTCTGCGTAAACCCAAACGCTTTGATCATCTCATCAAATCGAATGTTCCAACTCCGAGATGCTTGCACCAGCCCATAGATTGAGCGTTGGAGCTTGCACACCTTGTCAGCATTCTTCGGATCGACAAAACCTTTCGGCTGCATCATATACAATTCTTCCTTAAGGAAACCATTAAGGAATGCCGTTTTGACGTCCATTTGCCATATCTCATAATCATAGAATATGGCAACTGCTAACATGATTCGGACGGACTTCAACTTCACTACGGGTGAGAAAGTCTCATCGTAGTCAACCCCTTGAACTTGTCGATAACCCTTAGCGACAAGCCGGGCCTTATAGATGGTCACATTACCATCCGTGTCTGTCTTCTTCTTAAAGATCCATTTATTTTCTATGGCTCGCCGATCAACGGGCAAGTCAGCCAAAGTCCATACTTCGTTTTCATACATGGATCCTATCTCGGATTTTATGGCTTCCAGCCATTTGTCGGAATCTGGGCCCGCCATCGCTTCTTCATAGTTCGAAGGTTCACCATTGTCTAACAACATGATATCCAGGACAGGGTTGCCGTACCACTCTGGTGCGGAACGTGTCCTTGTGGATCTTCGAAGTTCAGTAGCAACTTGATCTGAAGTTTCATGATCATCATCATTAACTTCCTCCCTAGTCGGTGCAGGCACCTCAGGAACAATTTCTTGAGCTGCGCCACTCTCCGGTTCAAAAGGCAATACTTCATCAAGTTCTACTTTCCTCCCACTTACTTCTTTCGAGAGAAACTCTTTCTCTAGAAAGGATCCATTCTTGGCAACAAAGGTCTTGCCTTCGGATCTAAGATAGAAGGTATACCCAATAGTTTCTTTAGGGTATCCTATGAAGACGCATTTTTCCGATTTGGGTTTGAGCTTTTCAGGTTGAAGTTTCTTGACATAAGCATCGCATCCCCAAACTTTTAGAAACGACAGCTTAGGTTTCTTACCAAACCACAATTCATACAGTGTCGTCTCAACGGATTTCGACGGAGCCCTATTTAAAGTGAACGCGGCAGTCTCTATAGCATAACCCCAAAATGATAGCGGTAGATCGGTAAGAGACATCATAGATCGTACCATATCCAATAGGGTGCAATTACGACGTCCGAACACACCATTACGCTGTGGTGTTCCAGGCGGCGTGAGTTGTGAAACTATTCCACATTTCCTTAAGTGCGTGCCAAATTTGTGACTCAAATATTCTCCCCCACGATCTGATCGTAAGAACTTGATTTTCCTGTCACGTTGATTCTCAACCTCACTCTGAAATTCCTTAAACTTTTCAAAGGTCCCAGACTTGTGTTTCATTAAGTAGACATACCCATATCTACTTAAGTCATCAGTGAGGGTGAGGACATAACGATAGCCACCGCGAGCCTCGATGCTCATTGGACCGCACACATCAGTATGTATGATTTCCAATAAGTTGCTTGCTCGCTCCATTGTTCCGGAGAATGGAGTCTTGGTCATTTTACCCATGAGGCATGGTTCGCATGTGTCAAATGATTCATAATCAAGAGACTCCAAAAGTCCATCCTCATGGAGTTTCTTCATGCATTTGACACCAATGTGACCAAGGCGGCAGTGCCATAAGTATGTGAGACTATCATTATCAACCTTACATCTTTTGGCATTCACACTATGAATATGTGTAACATCACGTTCGAGATTAAATAAGAATAAGCCATTGACCAGCGGGGCATGACCATAAAACATATCTCTCATATAAATAGAACAACCATTATTCTCAGATTTAAATGAGTAGTCATCTCGCATTAAAACGAGATCCAGATACAATATTCATGCTCAAAGCTGGCACTAAATAACAATTATTGAGGTTTAAAACTAATCCTGTAGGTAAATACAGAGGTAGCATGCCGACGGCGATTACATCGACCTTGGAACCATTCCCGACGCGCATCGTCACCTCGTCCTTCGCCAGTCTCTGTTTATTCCGCAGTTCCTGTTTTGAGTTACAGATATGAGCAACTGCACCAGTATCAAATACCCAGGAGCTACTACGAGCGCTGGTTAGGTACACATCAATAACATGTATATCACATATACCTTTGGTATTGCCGGCCTTCTTTTCCGCTAAGTATTTGGGGCAGTTCCGCTTCCAGTGACCGTTTCCCTTACAATAAAAGCACTCAGTCTCAGGTTTGGGTCCATTCTTTGACTTCTTCCCGGCAGCTTGCTTACCGGGCGCGGCAACTACCTTGCCGTCCTTCTTAAAGTTCTTGTTACCCTTGCCTTTCTTGAACTTAGTGGTTTTATTCACCATCAACACTTGATGTTCCTTTTTGATTTCCACCTCCGCTAATTTCAGCATTGAATATACCTCGGGAATGGTCTTTTCCATCCCCTGCATATTGAAGTTCATCACAAAGCTCTTGTAGCTAGGTGGGAGCGACTGAGGGATTCTGTCAACGACCGCATCATCCGGGAGATTAACTCCCAACTGAGACAAGCGGTTGTGCAGCCCAGACATTTTGAGTATATGCTCGCTGACAGAACTATTCTCCTCCATCTTACAACTGTAGAACTTGTCGGAGACTTCATATCTCTTGACCCGGGCGTGAGCTTGGAAAACCATTTTTAGCTCTTGGAACATCTCATATGCTCCGTGTTGCTCAAAACGCTTTTGGAGCCCCGGTTCTAAGCTGTAAAGCATGTCGTACTGAACCAGGGAGTAATCATCACTACGCGTCTGCCAAGCGTTCATAACGTCTTGTTCTGCAGGGAAAACGGGTGCTTCACCTAGCGGTGCATCAAGGACATATGCTTTCCTGGCAGCTATGAGGATAATCCTCAGGTTATGGACCCAGTCCGTGTAGTTGCTGCCATCGTCTTTCAGCTTGGTTTTCTCTAGAAACGCGTTGAAATTGAGGGCAACATTAGCGTGGGCCATTTGATCTACAAGACATATTGCAAAGATTTTAGACTATGTTCATGATAATTAAGTTCATCTAATCAAATTATTTAATGAACTCCCACTCAGATAGACATCCCTCTAGTCATCTAAGTGATACATGATCCGAGTCAACTAGGCCGTGTCCGATCATCACGTGAGACGGACTGGTCATCATCGGTGAACATTTTCATGTTGATCGTATCTTCTATACGACTCATGTTCGACCTTTCGGTCTTCCATGTTCCGAGGCCATGTCTGTACATGCTAGGCTCGTCAAGTCAACCTAAGTGTATTGCGTGTGTAAATCTGGCTTACACTCGTTGTATGCGAACGTTAGAACCTATCGCACCCGATCATCACGTGGTGCTTCGGAACAACGGACCTTAGCAACGGTGCACAGTTAGGGGGAACACTTTCTTGAAATTATTGCGAGGGATCATCTTATTTATGCTACCGTCGTTCTAAGCAAATAAGATGTAAAATATGATAAACATCACATGCAATAAAATAGTGACATGATATGGCCAATTTCATTTTGCTCCTTTTGATCTCCATCTTCGGGGCGCCATGATCATCGTCATCACCGACATGACACCATGATCTCCATCATCATGATCTCCATCATCGTGTCTTCATGAAGTTGTCTCGTCAACTATTACTTCTACTACTATGGCTAACGGTTAGCGATAAAGTAAAGTAATTACATGACATTTATGTTGACACGCAGGTCATAAATAAATTAAGACAACTCCTATGGCTCCTGCCGGTTGTCATACTCATCGACATGCAAGTCGTGATTCCTATTACAACAACATGATCAATCTCATACATCACATATATCATTCATCACATCCTTTTGACCATATCACATCACACGACATATGCTGCAAAAACAAGTTAGACGTCCTCTAATTGTTGTTGCAAGTTTTACGTGGCTGCTATAGGTTTCTAGCAAGAACGTTTCTTACCTACACCAAAACCATAACGTGATATGCCAATTTCTATTTACCCTTCATAAGGATCATTTTCATCGAATCCGATCCGACTAAAGTGGGAGAGACAGACACCCGCTAGCCACCTTATGCAACTAGTGCATGTCAGTCGGTGGAACCAGTCTCACGTAAGCGTACGTGTAAGGTCGGTCCGGGCCGCTTCATCCCACGATGCCGCCGAATCAAGATAAGACTAGTAACGGCAAGTAAATTGACAAAATGAACGCCCATAATAACTTGTGTTCTACTCATGCATAGAAACTACGCATAAACCTGGCTCTGATACCACTGTTGGGGATCGCAGCAGAAATTTAAAATTTTCTACGCATCACCAAGATCAATCTATGGAGTCATCTAGCAACGAGAGGGAGAGGAGTGCATCTACATACCCTTGTAGATCGCAAGCGGAAGCGTTCAAGAGAACGGGGATGATGGAGTCGTACTCGTCGTGATCCAAATCACCGAAGATCCTAGCGCCGAACGGACGGCACCTCCGCGTTCAACACACGTACGGAGCGAGGACGTCTCCCGCGCCTTGATCCAGCAAGGAGGAGGGAGAGGTTGAGGAAGAGGGCTCCAACAGCAGCACGACGACGTGGTGGTGGTGAAGCAGCAGTACTCTGGCAAGGCTTCGCCAAGCTCTTACGAAGGAGGAGAGGTGTTGGGGAAGGGAGGGGCTGCGCCTTGGATGTTGTATGAAGCCCTCCCCTTGCCCCTCTATATATAGGGGAAGGAGGAAGGGGGCCGGCCCCCTCTAGATGAGATCTAGAGGGGGGGGCGGCCAAGGGGAGGGGGCTTGCCCCCCAAGCAAGGGGGGCGCCCCCTTTAGGGTTTCCCCCCAACCCTAGGCGCATGGGCCCAAAGGGGGATGCGCCCAGCCCATGTAGGGCTGGTTCCCTTTCCTCAACAGCCCATTAGGCCCTCCGAGAGAGGTGGTCCCTCCCGGTGGACCCCCGGAACTCCTTCGGTGGCCCCGGTACAATACCGATACGCCCCCGAACATTTCCGGTGACCGTATGACAACTTCCTACATATAAATCTTCACCTCCAGACCATTCCGGAACTCCTCGTGACGTCCCGGATCTCATCTGGGACTCCGAACAACATTCAGTAATCACATACAAATCTTCCTAATAACCCTAGCGCCATCGAACCTTAAGTGTGTAGACCCTACGGGTTCGGGAACCATGCAGACATGACCGAGACAACTCTCCGGCCAATAACCAACAGCGGGATCTGGATACCCATGTTGGCTCCCACATGTTCCATGATGATCTCATCGGATGAACCACGATGTCGAGGATTCAAGCAATCCCGTATACAATTCTCTTTGTCAATCGGTACGTTACTTGCCCGAGATTCGATCGTCGGTATCCCAATACCTCGTTCAATCTCGTTACCGGCAAGTCACTTTACTCGTTCCGTAATGCATGATCCCGTGACCAACTACTTAGTCACACTGAGCTCATTATGATGATGCATTACCGAGTGGGCCCAGAGATACCTCTCCGTCATACGGAGTGACAAATCCCGGTCTCTTTTCATGCCAACCCAACCGACACTTTCGGAGATACCTATAGTGCACCTTTATAGCCACTCAGTTACGTTGTGACGTTTGGTACACCCAAAGCACTCCTACGGTATCCGAGAGTTGCACAATCTCATGGTCTAAGGAAATGATACTTGACACTTAGAAAAGCTCTAGCAGACGAACTACACAATCTTGTGCTATGCTTAAGATTGGGTCTTGTCCATCACATCATTCTCCTAATGATGTGATCCCGTTATCAATGACATCTAATGCCCATAGTCAGGAAACCATGACTATCTGTTGATCAACGAGCTAGTCAACTAGAGGCTCACTAGGGACATGTTGTGGTCTATGTATTCACACATGTATTATGGTTTTCGGATAACACAATTATAGCATGAACAATAGACAATTATCATGAACAAGGAAATATAATAATAACCATTTTATTATTGCATCTAGGGCATATTTCCAAGAGGTGTTTGGTAAAATAAATCGAGTTTTTCTTAAGCATCAGTGTTTGTCTCTATAGGAGGGGTACCTGATTAAGGCCCAGTTCTTTTCAGCTTTCAATTCTTGCCCACAGAATCTGATGTCCAGTTCTTTTCTTAAATTCCAATCTAAGATTGTAGGATGAGTTGTGTTTTGACATGTTTGTAATGTCCCCGTACTAAAATTGTGTGCTAAATTGCTAACACTTAGTTGTTTCGAACAGTTACTCATCGAATATGAGCATGAAAATGAATATCACAGAGTGCTAAATATTACAATTAGAGTGGTTGTAAAGTTTCTTTCCGTGCAGAAGGGGTCAACTACAAATAGAAGGAATAATTTCAATGTATAAGACTGACAGTAATAGACATTCATCAATTTAACACCATTGACACCGGCCATCGATTTAGCAGAGAGGAGGAGGGCATGGGAGACAAGGAGCCAAGGAGGAAGAGCAACTCGAGGGAAGAGGTGGCCTCCGACGAGCTCATGCGAGGGTCGGCCGAGTTCCGGCGAGGCGAGGCCAGAGCCGCTCAACGAAATCGGGCGAGCTCCGGCGAGGCGAGGCCGAAGGTGCTTGGCGAGACCGGGGCGGTGGCCGGCGCTGGAGGGAACTCAGTGGCGGTTGGGAATGGAGGGAACCTAGTGGCGGCTGGAGTCTAGCAAGAGAGAAAGAAAAACCGTCTGACACGATTGTTTTCATGCATGCGGTGGTGTTCGGTGAGAGTGGCATATTGGATATAATTCCAAGCTCTAAGGGGTAGCAGCTTAATTCGAACCATTTTCTTTTGCGGGAGCTCGTAGAATCACTAGAATCATGGGTTTGAGCCAATTTTTCATTGCACTAATTCTGATGATTCTCGGAAAATTTTGAAGAAGCAATTTAGGGCTCTTTTCAGCTTATTGATTCTTCAAACTCAATTGTTGGGAATCACCAGAAAAGAACTGGCCTTACATATTATTTTTTCTAAGCACCCTGCATTGTACGAGGTCTAAGAGCATCTCTAGCCGCGCCCCCAACAGGCCCCCCTAGGCCACTTTTCCGGCGCCGACGCCAAAAAAACGCCCCAGTCGCGCCCCCATGACGCCGAAAAGTGCCGGTTCGGCCCGTTTTTGGGCCCGGTGATCGCAGACCGAACCCGGCGCACTGGGGGGCGATCAGGGGCTCCGGCGCAAGGGAAAAGCGCGGCTGGCCCACACCGTCAGGCGAAAAGTTTTCTTCCCCGACTCGCCTCCCGCCCCTCGCGCCCTCGGCCGCCACTAGCAGTATCCCGGCGCCACCCGCCACCCTTCACCGCTAGATAGTCAATCCCCGCCGGAAAAGTAGCAAAGGTTTGCCGAGGCAGCCCCTCCACCAGCAGCTGGGCGATTCCGGCCGCAGAGGGGCAGTTTAGCGGCTGGGTACACGCCCACCGGGCGCAAGGTGTTCGGCGATTTGCCTGCCTCGGCAATGGACTCGGATGACGAGGAAGCGTTCGCCGCGCTGCTGGAGGAGGAAGCCGAGGCCGACGTCCAGGAAGAAGAGCATCTCATGGTGCTCGCCGCCCTCGCCCAGCTACTGGCGAGCAATGAAAAGACGCGGCGAGGTGGCTCGGCGCCGGGGCGGGTGAAAGCAAAGAACCGACATCGTCTCAAAGGCTACTGCATGCTCTACTCCGACTACTTCGCCGATGCTCCACTTCACGGCGACAAAACATTTCGGCGCCGTTATCGAATGAGCCGAAAGCTATTCCTTAGGATTGTGAATTCCATCCGGGAGTTCGACGGCTACTTCAAGTGCAAGAAGGATTGCACCGGCAAACTTGGATTCACCTCGATCCAGAAGTGCACGACAACGATGAGAATGCTTGCATACGGAGCTCCCGATGATTCACTTGACGACTATGGGCGCATGGCCGAGTCCATTAGCATTGAGTGTTTCTACAAGTTCTGTCGGGCAGTGGTGGCAGTGTTTGAACCGCAATACTTGAGAACATCCAATGCGGAAGACACTGCTCAGATCCTAGCACAGAATGCAGCAAGAGGATTTCCTGGGATGCTTGGAAGCATCGACTGCATGCATTGGAAATGGAAGAACTGCCCATTTGCTTGGCAGGGGATGTATAAAGGCGCCAAAGGCGGTTGCAGTGTGGTACTTGAGGCGGTGGCCACACAGGACCTCTGGATTTGGCACTCCTTTGGTATGCCAGGAACTCACAATGACATCAACGTGCTGCAGTGCTCCCCTGTCTTTGCCAAACTTGTTGAAGGTCATTCTCCTCCGGTGAACTTCGAGATCAATGGGCGGCACTACAACAAGGGGTACTACCTAGCTGATGGCATCTATCCGAGATGGTCTACATTTGTGAAGACTATCTCAAACGCTGTGCCAGGAGATAAGAAGTCCTACTTTGCCAAGATGCAGGAGGCTTGCAGGAAGGATGTCGAGCGGGGTTTTGGTGTGCTCCAATCTCGATTTGCCGTTGTCCGCTATCCTGCTCAGACCTGGTCAAAAGATCAAATGTGGGAGATCATGACTTGCTGTGTCATCTTGCATAACATGATCATCGAGAGCAAGCAGGAAGAGCCAGTGTTTGACACTGAACCATACTACATGCAGGGTCCTCTAGCCGAAGTTGATCACCAGCTACTGACAACCTGGACTGCCTGCCTCAGTGTGCGTCAGGAGATCTGAGACCCACAGGTGCATCATCAACTGCAGCAGGATCTGGTGGAGTACATATGGAGGCTCAAGGGCGACGCCAGGCTCGACGTGTGATGAAATATGAGTTTTTATTTGTTGAACTATTTGTTGTTGCACTATTTTATTGAACTATTTGATTTTTTGTGATGAACTATGTGATAAAAAAATTTATGTTCATAATTGAACGCCGAGCCACGACGAACCACGTCGAATATGGACCGATTCTTGCTCATATGAGGTATTTATTCGTCGAAAGTGGGCTAAAAATTGGGCCAATCTCGACGCCTAGGGGCGACGAATGGACGTCCAATGGCCCTTCGCCGATTGTATCGCCTGCTCGTCCTTAAAGGACGATTTTTATGCCTTCTGAAGGGCAAACGGCTGGAGATGCTCTAAATATCCCCGCTTCAATTCAGGAAGAACAGGTGGGCAGAAACTACTATTTCAAGTGCATTTCACTCATTTAAGCAAGTCAAAAACAGCTCCGATTGATTCGCACAAAAACAGCCGGTCCGACTCCAATCAGCTCCGAGTCACTCTGCAACAGCTTTATCCGGTGAGCAATGCTACACAGCCGATGCTTTCGCGGACGATGCATGGACGACACAGGCTAATAATCGTTGGATTGAATCCCTCCGTACCTAAGCAACGTCAGATTCTATCATCGTCCACCTGTCGTGCATAAAAGGTCGTGTGTGCAGCTATTCCGTTATCCGGTCACCCGCTTTCAGCAACAAACCCCTTTCTCGCCCCCACATCATCTTCCTCCTCCTCCTCCCCATGACGGCGACATGTCCTCCGATCCAACCGCAAAAGCCGAGCGCCTCGCGTGCGGTTCCTTCCCACCCCATGCTCCCACAGCAGCTCCACCATCGCTAGCTCGGGGACGAGCACAAGCGTCAACACCGCAATGGCGGCACCCCCTCTCCTCCTGCTCGCGGCCCTCCTGCTGCTGCTCCCGGCCGCCGCGCGGTCCGCGCCCGCCCGCGTCTTCTCCGTCGCGGACTACGGCGCGGCGGGCGACGGGTCGCGCTACGACACGGCGGCCATCCAGGCGGCCGTCGACGCCTGCGCGGCGGCGGGGGGCGGCCGCGTGCTCCTCCCGGCGCCCGGGGACTACCTGACGGCGACCGTGCGCCTCCGCTCGCGCGTGGTGCTCGAGGTAGCCCCCGGCGCGCGGCTGCTGGGCGGGACCCGGCAGCGGGACTACCCGCCCGAGTTCCGCCGCTGGTACGTCGTGCTGGCCGAGAACACCACCGGCGCGGGCGTCACCGGCGGCGGCGAGATCAACGGCCAGGGCGGCGCCTTCGTGGTCACGCCCAGCGCGCAGAAGAACGTCATGGTCAGCTGGAACGCCACGGGGGACTGCCTGGGCGACGAGTGCCGCCCGCGGCTCCTCGGCTTCATCGACTCCAAGGACGTCGCGGTCCATGACATCACCCTCAACCAGCCGGCCCTGTGGTGGTCAGCTCTTCTTGCTCCCTAGCTTCGCTCTGATCCAACTCATAGAAGATACATTGGCAAAACCTATGTAGTGTAGTGTAGTCATGTAAATGCACTGACTTGTCTAATCCTTGCACGATGTCTGGAGTCTAAACTCAAATGATACTAGAATCAATTAAGTACACACATTCAACATCACCTGCTGTTATTAGTTGTTACTTGTTGTGGGTTCACTCGAGACAGATCGATATTTAGGTAGGATTGGGCGATATTTAGTAGTTAACCAACTACACACATTTGCAATCAGTTGCTGTTATTAGCTCTTACCTGTCATATGTCCACTACAGACTTAAACACACTTTGGTACAATCAGTGAACTAGAAAAAGGAAATTTTCTTTCAACGGTTACTTGATACGCTTGAATTCTCTGCAGCCTGCATCTTGTCAGGTGTGACAACTCGGTGATCCGCAATGTCTCTATATACGGGGATTTCGACACTCCTAACAATGACGGGATTGACATCGAAGATTCAAACAACACGGTCATCACCGATTGCCACATAGACACCGGAGATGATGCGATCTGCCCAAAGTCTAGCACAGGGCCTGTTTACAACTTGACAGCAACAAATTGCTGGATCCGTACTAAATCGTGCGCTATCAAATTTGGAAGTGCAAGCTTTTTCAACTTTGAGAAGCTGCTCTTTGACAACATTACTATAGTTGATTCGCATCGAGGACTTGGAATGCAGATCCGTGATGGAGGTATTGATTTTTTTGCTTCCAATTGTCAATGAACTGTCATACTATCAGGCGGCATAACTGAATATCTTATTAAAGAAAACTGCTATGTTGATTGCCACTTTGAGGCATTGGGGGGTGGGGGGCACCGCCCCCCTCCACTCCTAGCCCAAGCAATAGAAATAATTATCAGTTAGTGCTTGGGCTTAAATTTGTCTCTGGATAAAGTGTTGAATTGGTTTGGCACCTTGAATTTTTACTTAGCAGTGATCCTATGTTGTACTTTGAGCTATTGCTTTAATTAGTGGGTCATTTAAGCATCCTGATTTGGAGATACATAATTTTGCAGGGAATGTTAGTGATGTGACATTTTCAAACATCAAAATGAGGACTAGGTACTACCATCCTTCATGGTGGGGGAGAGCTGAACCGATCTACATCACTACCTGTCCAAGGCACCCTGATTCCAAAGAAGGCACCATTTCAGATGTTCGTTTCATCAACATCTCATCAGTATCAGAAAACGGTGTTTTCCTGGCTGGATCGAAGCACGGATTGCTTCGCAACTTGAAGTTCAAGAATGTTGAGCTGACCTACAAGAGGTGGACAAACTACACTGGGGGCCTGTATGACTACAGACCTGGATGCCGGAAGATGGTGAAGCACAAGACTGGCGGTATGATGCTGGAGCACATCTCAGGCCTGGAGGTTGACAATGTCAGCATGAGATGGTGGAGAGGAAGCCTGGAAGGGTGGGATGTTAACCCGCTCCTCTTCCGGCCATCCACTATTGACGGGCTGTCGTTCCACGATTGGCAATCGCTGGATGTTCAATAGCGGACCAGCTGAATCTCACCCTTATGTCGATATGTATCATGTATCCACGATGAATAAGCCACGATTCTTTGTGTGCTATCTTTGAATAAAAGATCCCAATTCAAAACAGCACACTTTGTTGATTTCTGCATACATGGGGTATTCTTTTGGGAAGAGTATAAATAAACGATCCAATCCCAAACAGCATGATGTACTCATTTCTGCTGTCTGCATATATGAAGGAGATTGCCTGGCTTGGCTGTGTTCTGGGCTTGAATTCAAGACTGTAGAGCTGATTCGTGTGAGCCGATTTGCACTTGTCAGTACTTATTCAAGTGAACCTTCCACCTAAAATGGACGAATAATGAAGTTTAGTATGCTGTGACAGTTTGAAAGAGCTGATCAATGGCTTGTGTTTTGTCCTATTTTTTTTTCATGCTTCAGAATCATTTCTCCCCTATCAAAAGCCAGGTCAAGTAGATGGAGCTATTATCCATTTTTCAGATGTGAGCGTAGAAGTTTCTAGAAGTTTTTGCTGATATATTGACAAAGGAATTTCTTATCAGTATTTGAGATTAACAACACATGTTGTACAATAGTTTGTGGAAGAAATATGCCGGCTTTATTAAATCATGACTCGCAAAAGAGCAGCCGTAGTACCAAGGTGAAGAGGCGACCAAAATCTAGGAGATAATTTACATATGTAGCTATTTTTTGTAAAACAATCTTAAAGCATATTCTCGTACATTTTTACATATATAAAGTTCTTAAAAAATTTGGAGAGGGTAGAGCTATAGTAACTAAGTGAACAACCCGACTAAATGTACTGTAGTAAATGGCACACAAATCTAATATTGAAAAAATATGCTTGAAGCATATTCACATCTCATTTGGAGAGGGAATTCTCATATTTTTTTCGGCAGTCCTTAGTGACAATATTACTTTTTTTTGAGAGAATAGTGACAATATTACTTGCTACGGTCCAACCTCCGGCCCACTAAAGATCACCCACTTCTTCATACTGTAGCCCAACACTGACCAAGTCCAGCCCACTTACACCACTCTCTGCAGCGTGAGCGTCCACACCCCAGCCAGCATCGTCTCCGCAGATCAGCAGCCCCCAAATCGGCGACCCCTCTCTCCGATCTCCAATCCTCCACCTCGCACACACGCACCAACCGGGCACGATGCGGACGATCTCATCGGCGGCGGGAGGGATGCTGCGGGCGCGGCTGAGCGCGGCGGCGCGCCTCCGCGGCGGGCACGGCGACGGCGGTGGCCGCTGGACGACGCCCGGCCACGAGGTGCGGCCCAAGGGGTACCCGATGAACCGCACGCCGCCGCCGCCGGGCGAGTCGCGCAAGTGGGAGGACTGGGAGCTCCCCTGCTACGTCACCTCCTTCCTCACCGTCGTCATCCTCGGCGTCGGGCTCAACGCCAAGCCCGACCTCACCCTCGAGACCTGGGCGCACCACAAGGCGCTCGAGCGCCTCCAGCAGCAGGAGCTCGCCGCCGCGTCCGCCTCCGCCGACGCCCTGTCAGAGTGATCCGCGCGCGGGCGCCCCAGGTCTTCCTCGAAACCTAGGTTGCTTCTGTTCTGATTTGCTTCCAATAAGGGTTGGTTGTGAACTTGTGATGTACCAATCTGATATTGATGGGACCTGGGCTGAACATTATGTTTCTGTTTCTGTTTTGTTGTTAAAATTTATCTGATGATGATGGCAGATGCCGTATACATTTCCAAATGCCCTGTCCCTAAAATATTTTGGAATGTCTCGGCATTGTATTATCTTGTGCGTCCCTTTTTTATTTCCTTGGTCATAATTTGCTACATGCTTTCGGGAGCGTAATTAGGACTGATTATACCTGTCTCTCTTCGCCTGATATGACTTGTTGCAGAAAATGAATAAATCAGTTGTCGCATTGAACAGCTTGAAATGTTGCTTGCTTGTTAGAACTTACAGGTGATGCTTGCTTTTAGAGGGCTTGGGTATTGTCTCTCTTCCTTTTCTTTTCCAATGATGAGTGGACACTCTGTCGATAGAAGAAAGGTTACACGTGATATGTTACTTCAGTAAATGATCAGGCCCTATCTTTATAAAAGATACAGGTAAATAGTATGTGTAGATTACTAAATGAAATTCGAGTCTTAGGATATGCTGTAAGCTTGGCCTTTATTTCTACTTGATAAAATATGAACAATTAGTTGAGTTTGTGTGATTGAAGTAGAGTTTGTTTGAACATTTGTTGCAAATTGTGATGAATCATTTTGTGTAACTCAAAGAGTTAAAATAGATACCATGAACAGTTGCACACTTGAATTTTGCTGATCCTGTGAAGGATGTATAACCCCATTCTATTTCTTGACACCATGGTTGGTGGTAAAATTGCTCTGGTTATTGGATTAGTAGCTAGTTAGGCGTGATAGTAAAGTCAGCAGGAATAACTTTGCACTATGTCTACTATAGTTATTTTCTTTTTTTATTCATACTTCCCAGAGCTTATAAATGCATTGATTTGTTTCATGTCAACTCGGCTATCAATTGTTCAACACAAACCTTCCACACATGCACTATCACTATCAAGGCACTATTAACTCTGAACAGTAGTCTCTTCTTCTTTATTTGTACTCCATTGTGCAGCTAGTTTGGTATTTGCCAAATTGAGGAAAGGAATGGGAGGGAGGGGAGGGCAAAAGGAGTGAGCGGACACGGGTAGAGGGTAAAGGGATAGAGTGAAATCATCTACTCCCTCGCGGACGTTTGACATTCAAAATTTGTCCACAAAAGAGTGTACTTCTATCTTCCCAATGCATTTTGAAGTAGAAAAAAATGCTTCTCTCTCATCACACAATAATCAAGACCAATAACATTCAACACATGGTCTCCTCACTTTCTACATGCACTTAGCTCATTGGAGGTGGGGTAATTAAAGAGGAGAGAGATGGTGGCTTGCACCTTCCCAGTGCATTTTTACTCCACTCCATAATCTGTCCTAAAATTTCTATATGTTCACTTATTCGTTCCTTAGTGGCTCATTCCCAGCTAGCCACTTCTCTGTGGTAAACTGGTTTATTCATTCTTGCCGAGATGGCGAAATAACATAAGATAAGACACATGTTCTTTGTAGGATAAACTAGCAAATAACTATCCTGACTCAAATAAGAGGTCAACTCCAACTCCCAAACCAACCAAAGAGTATATGATCTTAAGGATCTCCTAGTAGCTTCCCTACATTATGTACAATGTCAAGGAGACCTTGCCTCATTTGTTGCTTTCTTCTCCAGCTGCTGCACGTGTTGGCTTACAGCAGCTCTGATACATTGTACCCCACAAGGAGTCCATATTGTTAGAAGCCCTAAGTTTAGGTGACCAAAGCCCAAGATGGTTTACCATCTCGTTTATCTTTGCCCACGAGATCATGAGCAATTCTGAACATGAAAACATAGAGATAATGCTTAAACAATGTTATAGGTAGTGGTTAGTGGCATAGGACATTGGAAATGACTGTTTCTTTATTCCTTATGATCAATGAAGGAGTGTTAACTGAACCAGTACGGTAGTTTGTTCTGTTGGAGAAGTGGCTGAGGAAAGGTTGTGTGACTGCAGGAGAGGTCTCAAACTGAATAGACCGTTTCATGGTTTCCGTGTTGTATCAGGTGAAATCCTGATGTAATTACTAGCTGATATTTGTGGAATGCCTTCGTACTGGTAGATCAGAGGGGTCAAGATGAGTATCTGGATATAGCACCTGTCCCAAACCTGTTGTGTGATACCCAGAACCCCTATGTAAAATAGAAAGAAACCAAGGTACTCCTCATAGATAAACGATGTTATTGGTTTCTCAAAAGATTATGGGTGGAATAATTCATGAACTGGGCCACCTTTGTTGGAAAGAGAAATTCGGACGACTGAAATCTATCACTGCAGATGAACATTCTTGGCCATGCCTCATTGCCCCCCTAGTGTACTGTCAGTGTTCTTTTTCCTGTGACACTTAGTGTAAATGTCAATTATGAATACTTTAATTCATCAGGTTTATTAGTTTCACAAGTGATTTCCTTGAAGTGTGTGTACTGTGTGCGTCAATACTGCCGTCGCAACTTTGTTTACAGAAAATTCCTGCTTTCTTGAGAAAATATAGCTTACATTTTCACGCAATCAATGTTTTCTCTGACGAATGATATGTTAACAAGATATTTGACTATTTGAGTTCTGATTTTAGCAAGCATGATGCCATACTGTTTTTTATGAGCAAAACACGTGAGTTGAACCTAACTAAGCAGAAAAGAATGAGATGAATACTATGGCATATTGGCATTGAAATGTAAAGTCACGCAGATTCTCCTCATTTGCTGACTTGTCCTTGTCATATTACTTCAGCAAACTGATACTCCCTCCGTTTTTTTTTAGTCCGCATATAAGATTTGGTCAAAGTCAAGCTTTGTAGAAGACGCACCATGAAACATATTTTCATACTATATGGTTTTAGTATTGTAGATGTTCGTTTTTTTTAATATAAATTTGGTCAAACTTTATATAGTTTGACTTTGACCAAATTTTATATGCGGAGTAAAAAGAAGGGCACTGCTAGGCGCCGGCGCACCGGCCGAACGTTTCGGCCGGTCCTACCCTAGCCGCCCGATCGGCCCTTCCCAAGCCGCTAGATCCTTATCCATCCAGGTCATCTTCTTCCCTCAGGCTCGTGAGAAAAGGACCCTCCGCTTCTCATCAGCCACGCGCTCTCCAGTGGCCGCCCGCATCGCTGGTCCCCACCCTTGTCGGCCGTCCCTGTCGCTGGTCCCCGTCCTCGTTGCCAGGTCCCCATCCTTGTCGTCCGTCCTCGTCGCCGCCTCAACCCATGTAGCAGCTGCACCGGTGGTTGCAGCTCTCGGCAGCGACGCTCGTAGCTTCGGTGGCGACGGCCGCAGCTCGCCGGCGTGCTTGCCGCTGCTCATGCCCGTCCAGTCGCAGCTCGTCGGTCACATACCTCGTGGTTGCAACCTCTCGCTCACCCTGTTCCAGCAAAAAATCTAGCTTCACTTCTGGCAAAAAAATGCATTGTTGTTCGATGCAGCAAACGATGATTGCAGTTGTAGCTAGATATGACACCGGTCATAGCAAAATCCAGGACCGCTTGTAGCATGTAGCATGAAACCCACGACTTCCATCCTCGCCAAATGTTGCTTGGACTACTCGTGGGTTGAAGCTATTTTCAACTACAAATGAAGCTTATCTGTGAACGTTTGTAACTTTTTCCGTGGAGCAATGCCTGATTGAAAACTTTGTACATATTTTGGTTGAAGCTTTTTTCATCTAATTAAGGTTGGAGCTTTTTTGGTAACGGTTGCAGCTTTTTCAGTTTGAAAGTGTTTGTACATTGAAAAGCTTCATCTATGTTCTCGAAAAGCTGCAACCGGCGAGCGTGGTGACCGCGTCGGTTGCAGCTGATTGTAGCAAAATGAGATGCTGATTGTAGCACAAACGCAACGTGGTTGTAGCAAAAAAAATGCCGGTGGTAGCCAAAAAAACATCTTCGTCGCCGTCCCAACCCAGTCGCATCTCTGGCATGAACGGATGTAGCAAAATTTCTCGCCGGTCTAGCAAAAACTGATGACGATTGCAGCAAAAACTCGTCTCCGCCGTCGCGGATTGTAGCTCCGCCATGAATGCATGTAGCAAAAAATGATGCTGGTTCCAGCATGCCGCGACGCTGGTTCCAGCATGCGGCCGCCATGGTCGCAGGCTGGCCGGTGGTGATTCTCCCACAGAGGCATCTTCGCTGGGCTCCGGTTGCAGCTCCTTTTCCCAACCCCCATGTCGGAGCTTTTCAACGATCGGTTTGTGGAGAAGGAACTTGAAGACGACCACGCGGGGAAGAAGATAACGGAGGGCAGAGTACGACGCATCAGATAGGATGAGAGAAAGAAAAACAGTCATGGTGGGCCTAGGGCACGTGGGTGGGCCGAGGAAAGGAAAAACAAACAACGAAAAACATTGGCCTAGCGCTAGATCCCTTCGCGATCGAGTGGCGCGCGAGCGACCGGCCGAAGCTTCGGTCGGTCCACCGGTAGGCAACGTTTCCCTAAAAAGAAACAGAGGGAGTATAAGATGTGCTATTTTTGTGAATCAGATGTATATAGACATGTTTAATTGTGTTTATTCACTCATTTCAGTTCGCATGTAGTCCATATTGAGACATGGAAAACATATTATATTTGTGAATGGAGGGAGTATTAACAGCCATCCTAGTTTATCTCAACACGTTAAAGATCTCATATCTGATGACATCACTGTTAACTAATGCCCTGCTTGGATTGGATGTAAATTTTATGTGCTGCCCAGTATTCAGTTCAAACGTGCGCTAAATATTGGGGAACACACTCATTTTACACTTAATCCATGGGCCCTAAGATGTTCCTTTACGCACTTGTGCACTCCCTCTGTTCTTTTTTATAAGACGTTTTGGACAGGTGACACTTGACCTGTTTTCTGCTATCTGAATTGTCTAAATGTCTTATAAAAGGAACAGAGGGAGTAGTAAATTAGAGTGCAGACATTTACTTTTGCGTAGATCTGAAGACGTAGCATGTCCTCTATGTGCTTTTCGCCAGCGCTGGAGAGAGGGTAGAATGTCCTCCATGCACTTTTCGCCAGCGTCGAGGGAGAGGGGTATGAGTGATACGTCGCATTCGGGATTGGGAGGGATTGACTTAGGCTTGGGCCCTCTTTGAAATGGATGTAATTTATTTGTACCCATCGGTATTTAATTTAAGTTCGAACTAAATACCGATGGCCACACAAAATACACCCATTTCAAACAACCCTTCATAAGGCCAGTTAGGGTAATGTCTACTAAAGGCTCGAAGTGCAAAACTGCAAGCCCCAAGAGTTCAGACTCTGCTGGCAGTTGGCACACAAGACGTCAAGCTTCCAAACTGTCAGGTAATTTTTTTAGCTAAACTGTCAGGTATTTAGGTCCGACAAAACAAACCGCCAATGAGTTGGCCCTCGGCCTACCTACCATAAAGCTCCACCTAGTTTCACAAAGTAAGCATCGAGGAGTAATAAGTGTTGAATTATAGATGGGCTTTGGCCCATAAAAAACAATAGTTCCTATTAATCCCATAGCAGGATCAACAAATGATAACTCTTCTATCAACACAATTTGGGATCCACGCATCTTCCCAACTACTAATATTATTTAACCATGCTTCAGAAATTGACTCCCGCCATAATACTTGGCCTTTTTTTAGTTTTGCATTCAACATATCACCTTCCGAAAAAATACTTGGCTCTCAAGACTGTGGCAGTAAGAGAGTCTGGGTCCTCGAGGAGACACCACACTTGTTTATGGAACGCCGCCAAATTGAAACAATAGATATCATGAAAATCCATCACTCCTTGAGTTTTTGACACATATTTTTCACCAAGTCATCCAGCGTCCTCTTTTGTTTGTCCTCGTCACCCCATCAAAGATTCCTTTGCGAGTTTCTTTAAGGATTAAGCAGACATAGCATATGTAAAATAGCTTGAACAACATAGACTTGAGGAGAACTAACTTTCCTCCATGAGATAATATAAAATTTCGTTCAATCCATGTCTTTTTATGATAAAACGGTTGGTCTTGTCAAAAAAAAGAATGCTTCCAGTGCACAAAAACATGCTTCCATCATGGAAAGCATATCTTACTAAATAAATTATTCATTAAGAAAAAACATAATTTACCAAATTATTTTCAAAATAGCCTCATTTGTTCTTGAAAAGGAGACCGGACGTGATTCTAAGAAACAAATACTAGGAAACAAATCAAAATTAACTAAGACCAAAGCATTCTCAAGGGGAAGCTCCCATTCAACGCCCGATAGGACGCTAGGGAGTGGTAGTCCGATTACCATACCTAAACCCCTTGGATTTGATTTTATGGCAACGGCTGCAGAGCTTCTTCACACTCAACTGAACCGTGGAGGGAACTTTCTCCACGACATATTTACCAATAACCCCCAGCCCTTTGTGGGCGTGCATGATCATACTCCTGCTTTTCGGGTTGCATTCACCTTTTTCCCCGACACAACATCTTTCAGCGTCTCCATAACTACTATTGTCGTATATGGCGTCCAAGGTAAGGCGCTCGAGGGAAGTCGCATTCTCAAGAATATGGCAGGTTAGTTCGACCATGCTCTTTGCAGAGCAGAAGCCCATTATCCTGACATTCTTGACGCTGCAATGGAGATGTCCTGGCACCCTTCTCATGTTCATATCTCCATCAGAAATCAGTTCATGCTTTACTCGAGTCTGTGATACCTACATCCATATGAGCAACACACGAGTTAAATGGTTCCACAGCATGCAGATACTTGATATCATGGTTGCAAGCTAGAGGAGAAGTGACTTAGGGCATCTCCAGCCGTTCGGCCCCCCAGGAGGCATTTTTTTCGCCGCTTGGGGGGCTGCCGGCGAAATTTTTAGCTTGGGGGTGAAAAGATCTCCAGCCGTTTCCACCCCCAAGCGAGGCCGTCGAACGCGTCGTCTTCCAGCAGCTTGCGCCTGTGCCTGGCCGTGGCCGCCCTCCGCTACTGCCGCCTGCGCGTGCACGCACGCACCGGCTCCCCCCTGCTCGCTCGCGGCCACGGGGACGGCCACTGCGAGGACGAAGAAGACGAGGCCCTCCCCGCCCCGGCCATGCGCGCGCGAGCCCCTCCCCGGCTACGCGTGCTCCGCTCCGGCCACGCGAGCCCCCCGCCACGGCCGCGCGAGCGCGAGCCCCCGCCCCGGCCATGAGCCGTGGAGTGCGCGGGCGGGGGCACCGACGCGCACGTCGACACGGTGAGGATCCTAGCCACCATGGCGCCGGAGATGGTGCCCTACATGACCCGGGATGACACGAAGAAGCATGGACGGGTCAAGATGGCCGTGGAGGCCATGGCTGCCGTCTTGTCTACGGGCGGAGTCAGCGAAGATGCCAAGAAATCGATCTGGTGAGGATCCTCATGGGAGGCCGCATCACCGGCAGCCATCCTGTGCATGGCCGCGGCTGTGCAGGTACGCGCGCGGCCCGCCCAAGCGTCGATGGTCCGAGCCGACGCAGTGCCCGCGCTCGCGCTCGCTGTGGCGGCCGCGCCCACAGCCGCGGCGGAGTCCACGCTGATGCTGTAGTAGAGGCGGCCCACTGCAGCCGCGCCGGCGGCCGTGATGGGCAAATGGGGCGCGAGGCCGTGGTGGCGTTGCTGTGGCTGTCCTGCTGCGGGAGGCGGGGAGCGGAAGATGAGGGAGGCGCTGGCAGCCGCGCCGGAAGCGGTGGGGAAGCTGCTGGTGGTGATGCAAGGGGACTGCTTGCCGGCGACGTCGAAGATGGCCGGCGAGCGCGAGCCCGCCCCCGGCCATGCGCTGTCCGCTCCGCGCCGGGCACGAGCCCCTCCGCGGCCATGCGTGCTCCGCTCCGGCTGTGTGTGTGGTAGGTGGCGGATGGAAAAGAAGAGAAAGAAAAAAGAGAAAGGAGAGGAGAGAGGAGAGAGAGGGAAGAAAGAGGGGCTGGCAAGTGGGCCTGTGCATGCAAAAAAGACATGCCGGCGTCCCCAGCTGCCCCCCAGGGGCCTGGGATTGGGGTGGGTGTGCCGGCGCTAACTTTCGTTAAATCTGGTGAAAAACAGCTTTCTGGGGGCCCGAGTGGGGCGTTTTTTGCCCACCGACGTCTAAAAAGTGGCCTGGGAGGGCGTCTTGGGGGGCCGGCTGGAGATGCCCTTACACCCAAGACAAACTTCTCTAGGACAGGACAAGCATCCAGGAAATAAGCTAGACAAAAATAATCATAGGATGGGGAAAAGCTCCCCATCTGTCCATCATTAAGATCAATCAGCAGGTTCTTCAGGAAGAGGAATCTGACAATTAAGATTGGCGTATTAAACATCTGCATATAGATCTTGGTTAAATACTTTCTTCCCTTAAAAAAGGTTAAACATATTCAATGGCACGACTACAACTATATATATGAAACAATACCTGTCTCCGACAATCAAATCTACTGCTAGTCATCCTTGCAAAAACAATAATGGGAAAACTAAAGTTTGAGAATATACCTCTCCAGCCGAAGATAGGTTAAGGGTTTCAAGATTTGGCATAATGAATGGAAGCTTGGAACAAGCATCATGAATAATGTCAGATTCGTAGTAATCCAACATGTGTAGTCTCTTCATTTGCAATAAATCTCCAACCGGAAGTTTCTCTACAGCACCATCAATGCGAACAAAGCAAAGATTTGGAGCTCTATTCTCTATCACTTCCAGAGACTTGCAATGAAACACTGACAGGCAGCTGAACCGATTTAGCAGGCAAGATATCTTGAGGCGAATTATCTTATCACAACTATTGAGACACAACTCTTTCATAGCAAGAGAACTGGACAGAAGGTGCCCTAACTCATCTCCGGCGATGCACACCTCCAACAGAAACAGCCTTGTCAAGCAACCAAGCCCGGCCGTGGGATGGAAGGCGCAACGGCTGAGGTGAAGATGTCGAATCGAGTTTCCACTCCCGTTGGATAAAACCGGGCATGGGAACTCGTAATGAACCGCGGTGCATCCTAGAGGCATTGAAAGTTTGACCTCTTCAATCCCTGGAGTAACAGCAATCTCAAGACACCTGTTGAGATAACTAGTGTCCAGAAAAGAACGAAGGTAATTATACTTCATCTTTTCCGGTTTATAGGGCTCAATTCAAAAATCTCACCAACCAAGATAGATGGTGAGTGATGGAATACTTTTTGTAGTTTGCAAAAGCACCTAATTAATGCTCTCGTTTTCCTTAAAAAATTATGTTTGTCAATGCATTAATTGCAATGCATGCATGCATAAAGTATATGCACTAGTCAATTTTCTCTTAATACTTGCATGCAATTATTTAATGCACCTTGGAATATGAACATGTGATGGAAAACAACCAAATTAAACCTTATAAAATGGAAAAACTAAAATTTTGAGATAAGCCCTATAAACCGGAAAACCAGAAAGGAGGGAGTAACTAAGGTTGAATGTCTTCACGCCGCCTGAGTGTTTTCTCATAATGCGGTTGACTCTCTTGGTGAAAACCCGTGCCAGTTTATCTTCTCTGCATGTATGTCCATCGAGGCGCAGCGTTTCCATACTTAAGGTGAGGTTAGGATGGGATCTCCAGGAGCTTCGAAATGTTTGAGACACACAGCCAGCTCGCGCAGCATCTGGCAGTGGCAGAAGGGACAGTATATGATGCCAGATGTCCTGCAAACACAAGAACAGGAGAAAAGCTAAGCAAGTGGATCCTTTAACCAGGGGGGTAGGATCATATGCAATACAACTGTGTTATTAGTGTCTTTCCTAAAAGAAAAATGTGACCTAATGTTGATTAATAAACAAGTAAACATCGCATTACTTGTTCCTAAAAGGTATAACACTGAAACCGATGCTCTACTTGGAATTTTGAAGCTAGGACATAATGTGCAGAAGCACACCATCTACTACTTTCCATGCAGACCCATGGTTGCAGTAACAACTTCAACAGTGTAGTGAAATATCACACTTGCGCTTCTGCGGCTCTCAAAGTGCGTACGTGTATGCTTCTGGCTTCTATCATATCTTGTTTTTTTTTATTCAGCAACTAACTAAGATTCAATCGAAATTGCTCAACCTGTTGGCTTTGATTTCGTGACCCAGAAAAGGACGAACCACCTCAGTTAAGCAGAGGCCGTCTGTTAAGCAGCAAGAATGACAGTGAACTGAGACTGGCAGCAAGCCAGCAAATGAAGTCCTAAAATAATCTTGTCACAGCTTACACTCAGCCTAGCTTACGTCCAGCAGATTTGTGAAATAGAGTGGTCTGGCACTGAATATCAATCAGTGTTCGGCTAGGAATCCTCCTCAGCGTCCTGTTGGCTTGGGCCTGGGGATCATCGTCCTGTTGACCGGATGAGCCCTTCCGTTTAGCCGCTGAAGCAGTCGACATTGTACCTAAGATAGGGCACATCATCCATGGTCATGAATGGTGCAGACATTAACGCAAGGAAACAGCAGCAAAGGCGACGGCCTGCGCGCCGGGAGGGAGGGGCGAGATCCGACTTACTACCACCACGGGGGTGGATTTTCACCTCCTCCTGGAGCCGCCGAGCCGACGCGAGAGATCGGGGCCAGCAATGGCGACCGCGGCTCTATTTGCAGCTTCGATTTGAATCGGACGAGGACGATTCGCGGGAGAGGAGATCGGTGCGGTGCCGCCGCGCGCCACGGCGGGCAGAGTGAACCAGACCCTAAGCTGCTGACTTCGCGAGTAGGCCTTGCTGGGCCTCTACCTCGTCCTCGAGGCCCGCCTTTGCCAGCCCAATGGGAGCCATCCTAGTCTTGACTGGATACGTTTGATTCTAAAAAAAAAAGACTGGATACGTTTAAAAAAAATTATTCCTAAAAAACGTTTTAAAAAAATTGGTCTTGAATGGATACGTTTTTACACGCTTGTGCCGTGAATTGTCTTTCAGACAGCTTATTCATCACTCAGGTGGAGTAAGATCCTTTCCACCTTGTCGCTTTATTTCTTCTGTCATGAAACGCATCTGCTTTGCTTAATACTACAGCCTTTATGATCTAGGAATGTCACACATTTGGCAGACCAACCTTGGTATGAGCATACAGTCGTTAACTTTTGCGTAGATCCAAAGGCATAGCATGTCCTCCGCGCTTTTGAACATGGCTGTCAGTCCTTTATTGGATCGTGGTTAATAAAATAACCAACAATTCGGTTATAATGAGTTGTCATGTCATCTGGAGCCAAACTAATAGTCGATATGTACAATAGTAAATTTTAAATATGTACTACTTTATTAATGGAGGGCTCACTTTATAGTCTCACTAAGTGTCTTGAGTCTCATGTTATAGCTGGCTCTCATTCTACAGCCCGTTTTCATTATCTCCTTTTCTCTCTCATCCAACTAAGCAAAGATATAACATTTAAGTTCTTATAGTCTGTTTATGTCATCTTATTGCACTTGCTCTTACTATTCTACTACCATTGACATTCTAAAGTTGAGCATCGCGGAAGATTATCCCTGAATTGGTGAACTCAGTAGTGTTTTATCCTCAAGTTTTCTTTCCTCGGTCTTTTCTTGCAGCAGCAACATCTGGGCATCTGGGTTGATGACGCTCCAAAAGATTGTCCTCCTACATCAGGGTTTCATGAATTGTTATTTCAACAAGTATTTTTACCTATGGATGCAGAGGCGATTTTTGGCATACCATTGTGTACGTGTAACAAGGATTTCTAGGCTTGGTATTTTGAAAAAAAAGGCGAATGTTCAGCATCAAATTAGCTTACCGGATGCTTGTGGAGACAAAGATCCGTCGTGAGAATTGGCCGAAGGCCGTGTCAGGCTCTTTCATTTCGGAGCAAGTAGCAAGAAACATGGACAAAATTACTATGGAAAGTGTCGGTTCCTTCTAAACTGAATCATGTGTGTGGTGGTTTGCTCACCAATCCATACTTTCAGCCATTGTTAAGGAAATCGGTAACTGTTAGCTGCTCGGTTGGCTTGGGAGTAGCGATTAATCGTTGAATCGGCCTATTAACTGGGTTAATCGGTCTACCAGTAATAGATAGATTAAATAGGAACCTGCCACCAGATATCTATTTTTTTAGGTATTATATGATACTATCATGCTCTCAGCTATGTAATATACCAAAATATGTTACGATTTGGTCGAACCCTAGCTATTAAGGGGCGAGAGGGGGATAGGAGGGATTACAGTCCAAAAATTTGGGCTTTGCTTCCCCATAAGTTAATGCGCCTGCAGTGATTAATCGGCCTGGCAACCTATTAATCGGTCTCACAAGCAAGTTAATCTGCCTGGAAAGTTAACACAATGAATAGGTGCTATTCGATCCGGCCATCCTACGAGTAACGATTAACTGGCCCTTTAACTGATTAATCGGACGAATTCTTGAACAGTGCTTTCAGCAGATGTTTTGCACCATAGGAAGATGGCACCATCTAGTGCATGCGCCCTTTGTGGCTGCCGATTCATGGCGCCATTCACTTGTGGACTGTATAGTGGCAATGTGCACCTGGGCATTATCGGATGCAAGTCTAACTGAACATATGATTTCATCCAACGAGCCCAATGCCAAACAATGGATGTTCTTCATGAATGATACCTTATTGCAAGAGGAGTTTACAAGGATGATTGTTACCTTGTGGGCAATTTGGACCGCTAGATGAAAGGCTATCCATGACAGCATATTCCAAAGTTCTGAGCAAATTCATCGATCTGTGGAGTCATACTTGTTCGAGCTAGGGACAATTCAAGCTAAATATGTTCGGGTGCAATTTTCATCAGCAAACAGGGAGACAAGGAGGCATTGGGTTCAACCAAGTCCGGGCCATGCTAAAGTGAATGTTGATGGCGCCTTCTCTCGGGATGGCACCGTTGGAGCGGGGGCAGCCTTCTGTAGAAACAAACTAGACGATTACATGGGGGCGTCTGTCATTGTTGTAGCCAATGTGACCGATCCAACTAGTTTGGAAGCTCTGGCATGTCGGGAGGGTCTCTCTCTTGCCGAGGATCTCAACCTTGTAAGGGTTCACCTGGCCACCGATTGCCAGGGGCTGGTGGAAGAAATCAAGAGGGGCTCCAACGCAAGCTACGGCGCAATCATTCAAGAGGTTCAGGCTAGACAAAATTATTTTACAAGTTATTATTTCATGTATAAAAGTATAACTTGTAACTTTGAGGTGGGCGGCACGTTTGGCTCGATCTTCCCTATGATCCAGTCACCATATCTGTAAACATTATGCAAGAGATTTAATGAAAGCGTGTGTTTGCCTTAAAAAACCAACGCTGCAGGCATGAGATAATCTTTTGTTTAACACACTAAAAAAGTAGATGTTCACGCACATACACTCAACTCAATGAACACATGCACCGATGCAGGCACATCTTTTCCCATTGAACGACGCATAGCGATGAAAAATCTGAAATAAATTCAGAAAAATACAGCCACCAATACCAAAACTCAAACTATGATGATTTAATTTGAACACAAGGAACCTAATCTTGTGAGCCACACCCAGTTATCATAGCCAGTACATATCGCCTTGGATGCCGTTCAGCCCCATGGCACGATTACTGTCACATGTCAGAACTTTTGCTTTAGTGTGTGGGGCGATACGTTGGACGCTTGCACATGCGCGAGTACTGGTCACAGCAGCAGTGATTGCAGGCAAGACTGTTAAGGTGTTAATGATCTGATGCTATGCTAGCCAGCTACCGCCCACTGTCGCCATGCCCCACTCTAGATAGAGACCGGTTAATCCATCGGACCGTTGGCCTCTCCTTTTCCTCCGGTCTGAAATATCCCTGTGCCTGCCAGCCGGTGATAGAAAATGAGCAATGTTTGCAAGTCCTGAGTGTAATCCGGGTATCTGACCCTGGATGCTCGATAACGAAAGGAAATTGTTGTCGAGCACCAAAGCGGAGTGTCGGTAGCTTGTCCTCGTCTCTTTTTTTATGTCCTTCACGAGTGAGGCCCTCCGCTCCGGCCGGGCCAAAACTTTTTGTCCCCAAGCCGCAGCGGGCCTTTTTGATCCAATGAAGCTCGTCCAAGCGCATGCATACTCTTCCCATCTCTTGCTTGAGAACATTCCATCTCTCCCGGCAACATACATGCATCATCCCGGTCACATGGGGCGGGCCCGGCTCGCAGAGAAGCACTGTGATTTACTCCGGTGGTGGTCGTTAGCGGTCCAGGTTGCAGACAGCTGGCTACCATGGTCTCGCCATGCGTCCATGTACTGGAAGCCGGCTCCATACCCATGCGTCGGGATGTACGGTACCGCTCTCAATTATTTCGTACGTATATATAAGCTTCCAAAAACTCCTTGGACATGGGGTGAAGCTGGGAATAGGACAATATCACTTGTCAGCTAGTGAGTGAGAGTACCGTAACATTTTCCCTCTCAAAACAGACTTTCGTCTACAGATAAAATACAAACCAAAGTACACGGTCAAACGGCATACCCTATTTTTTAATAGTTGTAGTTCATTATATGTTTTTTTCTCTTCATGCAACTATGCCACATCATCAAGTCATGCATGTGGTTATAGGTTACAATTTATGCACTAATCTATCAAGTCATGCATGTGGTTATAGGTTACAATTTATGCACTAATCTATTCATGCAACCATGCCACCTCAGTAATCATGTATGGATTTGTTTCACTAATTTTTGTGCACAACATAGACTGTCATGTTACACATTTCTGTGTCATGACCTACATATATTTGTATATTAGACGCTTGGAGCAAATATATGTAGGTCATATTACACATTTTTGTTAAAAATGACACCCCGTTTGACTTCAATCCAATAGATTTATCTTTTTATATACTCCATTTGTCCCATAATATAAGACCATTTTTTACATTAGGGTAGTGTCAAAAATGTTCTTATATTATGGGACAGAGGGAGTAACATTTTGTGACATGCTTCATATACTTTATTATTTTTAATAGTTTTAGGCTTTCAACATCTATTTATGCAGTAGTTTTAGGCCTTTAACATCTATTTATTGCCTTTTGCAATTGTTTTAGGCTGTTAACACCCCATTTGACCGAGAGCATTCTTAAATTTGTTTTTGCAATAGTTTTAGGATTTTAACATCTATTTTATGCGTATGTTTACCAAGGTTCCAGCAGCAACGTTTGGGGTATCATCTAGTATATAGTAGTGAGGAAGCCCTCTTAAATATCAGATCCCGGAATGATCAGAGAGCCTAAAGGCACGCAACTACATTGCCGAAAAATAGCACAGGTAGGTCTGAATACGACGCCATGACATGCCCTATGACACGTAAGCTCGACAACAGCGCCCTGAAGAGGGGAAACGGCATATGTAACAGAGCTAAATCCGGTAGATCCCTCGGTAGGGTATCCTAAGCTAGGTGTTTTGGGACGATGGTAGTAGTGACACAAAGTTACTCAGGTTCAGACTCTTCAAAAAGTTAAAACCATACAACATACTTTCTACTTTATTGCATTGGAGTATATCTACAGTACAAAGTATCGAGAGATTGTTGGCTACTTTGTTGCTAGGGTACATGGATCATAATCAGCTATGTACGAGGAGGTAGATTTGTCCACGAATACAGCTTCTTGTCGGCAAGTCTTCTGGAGTTTTCCTATTATCCACGATGGGCTGCCCAATGTGGCTCAGGTCGATAACCGACAAAGGGGTCCTTAGCCCGACCCACCAAGCTCGGAGTCGACATGGTGAGATGTCACTTAGCCGGGACACCGTCACTACGCGTCGTCGCTACCGAGTCTTAGACGGACTAAGGTGTTCATCCAGAACTCTAGCATGGAGATGAGAACCACAACAATGTCCTCAGGAGGAGAGCGGCACTTGCAGGTGGCACCATCGTCGGCGTCAAAGCGTGAAATTTTCGCTTGATAGCTCAATCATACCACCAAGATGCACCACAACCACAAGTCCACAACGAGCAGAAGCCACCATATCTAGATCTGGGCATTGCCACTGCTTGAGCGAAGAACGAGCCCGAGCTACCCGCCGCTACACCCCTTGCCGCCCAAATAACCAAAAGACACACCGCCGCCGCCTCAATGATGCCCCTCGTTACACCCCTCGCTGCCTAGATGACCAAAAGACACACCATCGTCGCCGCCATGATGCCCGTCAGAGAGCCAAGCATGCGAACCACCATCCGGAGTCGCCGCTCCAGATTTCATCCCCTAAACACTGCCAACTATCCACGTCACATCCACCCAATCATGGTAGCAGGAGTGAAGGTACTGTCTTCCACTCCTAGCCCGACATCAACCATCGAGTCTGGGTCATCACCTACAAGGTAGGAAGCACCCCGCACCTACGTCCCCAACCAGTCCTGGTGGATCAGGGTTGGGATACAACTTAGTGACTACCGACGACTGCCGTCGAACAAGCTCGAATGCCGCCACACTCGTAGCCATCGACACCAATCCATCCGACGACACAACAACGCCTAGAGAGGCCGACTCCAACAGACAACATGCGAGAAGAACACAACACTAGGGCAACCAACGTCGCCTCCCTATACCTGCTCACTACCGGAAGTCGTCCACCACCCCCACCACGTACCATATCCGCGCCGCCTGCCAAAACCAGCCTGCAAATCAATGACCTGGATCGCACCACCGCCAAACCACAACAGTCGCGCCATCCCATCACCGTAGAATACCTCAAGCACCTGGCCAACCAACATGAACCAGTGTTGCCGGCCAACCACTGCCCACAGGAGAGGCCAACCCTGCGTCGCAAGGTTCACTAGCAGAGAGTACAAAGGGCCTCCACCAACTCCCTGTGCCGCATGACAACTCCTGCCTCAAACCCATTTTGATGGACGACCTTGAAAATCCCATAACATCCTCATTAGGGCATCTCCTGGCAACTCGTAAATTTCCTCCCACATTCGCCCACAGACAGGGGGGGGGGGCAGTCCGCGGATATGAATGCGGGAAGCCGCCATCCAACTATAGTCGCATACATTTCAAACTGTTTTCAACAAACCGGATGAAATTCATGCAAACAAGGCTGGGTTTCATATAAACATGGCGGTTTCATATAAACACAGAGGATTTTCATTACATTTCGAACACTAAGAACAAGAAAAGACCTGAACCAAAACCTATCATACGGCAGCGGCACCCGACTCCAAGCCCGTGTCGTCCCCCATCCACCGTCTTCATGACCACCGGCGATAGGACTGATGAAGTGAAGGTGAGAGGTTGCGTCTATCCTGAGCCGTCTTCAATGTTGAGTGGCGCGCTCTATAGCGGCATGCCGAGAACGTGCGCGGGCGAGGGGGAGAGGTTTTGGTGGGCCAGAGCGGTTCCGCAAAGCCCCCTCCCCCTATGTTTGTCTCTGGTTTGCGGGAGAAATCGCGTTCGGACCATCCAGCGGACCGATACAGGTCAACGTTAGATGACTTCCGCTGTCCGAACAACACGGTCCAGACGCATGTGGGAGATTAGCGGGTCGATGTTGGAGATGCCCTTAGACAACGGACCTTCCCTCTCCGAGTAAGCTTAGTGACAATAACACTCCAATGATTGTTTCATCAATCTCGACGCTCTACAACACAGGTCTGAAGGAAATATGCCCTAGAGGAAATAATAAAGTTATTATTTATTTCCTTATATCATGATAAATGTTTATTATTCATGCTAGAATTGTATTAACCGGAAACATAATACATGTGTGAATACATAGACAAACAGAGTGTCACTAGTATGCCTCTACTTGACTAGCTCGTTAATCAAAGATGGTTATGTTTCCTAACCATGGACAAAGAGTTATTATTTGATTAACGGGATCACATCATTAGGTGAATGATCTGATTGACATGACCCATTCCATTAGCTTAGCACCCGATCGTTTAGTATGTTGCTATTGCTTTCTTCATGACTTATACATGTTCCTATGACTATGAGATTATGCAACTCCCGTTTGCCGGAGGAACACTTTGTGTGCTACCAAACGTC
The DNA here is from genome assembly GCF_002162155.2 of Triticum dicoccoides. Lineage (NCBI taxonomy): Eukaryota > Viridiplantae > Streptophyta > Magnoliopsida > Poales > Poaceae > Triticum > Triticum dicoccoides. The sequence goes on along the minus strand of NC_041388.1, from coordinate 424,472,347 downwards.
ACAACGTAACTGGGTGATTATAAAGGTGCTCTACAGGTGTCTCCAAAGGTACATGTTGGGTTGGCATATTTCGAGATTAGGATTTGTCACTCCGATTGTCGGAGAGGTATCTCTGGGCCCTCTCGGTAATGCATATCACTTAAGCCTTGCAAGCATTGCAACTAATGAGTTAGTTGCGGGATGATGTATTACAGAACGAGTAAAGAGACTTGCCGGTAACGAGATTGAACTAGGTATGGGATACCGACGATCGAATCTCGGGCAAGTAACATACCGATGACAAAGGGAACAACGTATGTTGTTATGCGGTCTGACCGATAAAAGATCTTCGTAGAATATGTAGGAGCCAATATGAGCATCCAGGTTCCGCTATTGGTTATTGACCGGAGACGTGTCTCGGTCATGTCTACATTGTTCTCGAACCCGTAGGGTCCGCACGCTTAAGGTTACGATGGCAGTTATATTATGAGTTTATGCATTTTGATATACCGAAGGTTGTTCGGAGTCCCAGATGTGATCACGGACATGACGAGGAGTCTCGAAATGGTCGAGACATAAAGATTGATATATTGGAAGCCTATGTTTGGATATCGGAAGTGTTCCGGGTGAAATCGGGATTTTACCGGAGTACCGGAAGGTTACCGAAACCCCCCGGGAGCTATATGGGCCTAAGTGGGCCTTAGTGGAAAAGAGAAGGAGCAGCCCAAGATGGGCCGTGAGCCCCTCCCCTCCCTTGGTCCGAATAGGACAAGGAGAGGGGGCCGGCCCCCCCTCTCTCTTTTCCCCCCTCCGCGAATCCTATTCCAACGAGGATTGGGGGGGGGGGAATCCTACTCCCAGAGGGAGTAGGACTCCTCCTGGCGCGCCTCTCCTAGGCCGGCCGCACCCCCCTTGAGCCTTTATATACGGAGACAGGGGCACCCCAGAGAGACACAAGTTGATCCACGTGATCATATTCTTAGCCGTGTGCGGTGCCCCCTTCCACCATAGTCCTCGATCATATTGTAGTCGTGCTTAGGCGAAGCCCTGCTGCAGTAGTACATCAAGATCGTCACCACGCCGTCGTGCTGACGGAACTCTTCCCCGACACTTTGCTGGATCGGAGTCCGGGGATCGTCATCGAGTTGAACGTGTGCTAGAACTCGGAGGTGCCATAGTTTCGGTGCTTGATCGGTCGGGCCGTGAAGACATACGACTACATCAACCAAACGCTTCCATTGTCGATCTACAAAGGTATGTAGATCATACTCTCCCCTCTCGTTGCTATGCATCACCATGATCTTGCGTGAGCGTAGGAATTTTTTTGAAATTACTACGTTCCCCAACAGTGGTATCAGAGCCTAGGTTTTATGGTTTGATGTTATATGCACGAGTAGAACACAAGTGAGTTGTGGGCGATATAAGTCATACTGCTTACCAGCATGTCATACTTTGGTTCGGCGGTATTGTTGGATGAAGCGGTCCGGACCGACATTACGTGTACGCTTACGCGAGACTAATTCTACCATCGTGCTTTGCACACAGGTGGCTGGCGGGTGTCAGTTTCTCCAACTTTAGTTGAACCGAGTGTGGCTACGCCTAGTCCTTGCGAAGGTTAAAACAGCACCAACTTGACAAACTATCGTTGTGGTTTTTGATGCGTAGGTAAGAACGGTTCTTGCTAAGCCCGTAGCAGCCACGTAAAACTTGCAACAACAAAGTAGAGGACATCTAACTTGTTTTTGCAGGGCATGTTGTGATGTGATATGGTCAAGACGTGATGAGATATAAGTTGTTGTAGGAGATGATCATGTTTTGTTGAAGTTATCGGCAACTGGCAAAATCCTTATGGTTGTCTCTCTATTGCATAAGATGCAAGCGCCCAATAACTGCTTTACTTTATCGCTATGCGATAGCAATAGTTGCAAGAGCAATTGTTGGCGAGATGACCACGTAACGACACATTGATATAGATCAAGATGATGGAGATCATGGTGTCATGCCGGTGACGATAGAGATCATAACAGTACTTTGGAGATGGAAATCAAAGGCGCAAGATGATGATGGCCATATCATGTGACATATTTTGATTGCATATGATGTTTATCTTTTATACATCTTATTTTGCTTAGTTTGACGGTAGCATTTTAAGATGATCTCTCACTAATTATCAAGAAGTGTTCTCCCTGAGTATGCACCGTTGCGAAAGTTCTTCGTGCTGAGACACCACGTGATGATCGGGTGTGATAGGCTCTACGTTCAAATACAACGGGTGCAAAACAGTTGCACACGCGGAATACTCAGGTTATACTTGACGAGCCAAGCATATACAGATATGGCCTTGGAACACGGAGACCGAAAGGTCGAGCGTGAATCATATAGTAGATATGATCAACATAGTGATGTTCACCAATGAAACTGCTCCATCTCACGTGATGATCGGACATGGTTTAGTTGATTTGGATCACGTGATCACTTAGAGGATTAGAGGGATGTCTATCTAAGTGGGAGTTTTTAAGTAATATGATTAATTGAACTTAAATTTATCATGAACTTAGTCCTGGTAGTATTTTGCAAATTATGTTGTAGATCAATAGCTCGCGTTGTTGCTTCCCTGTGTTTATTTTGATATGTTCCTAGAGAAAATTGTGTTGAAAGATGTTAGTAGCAATGATGCGGATAGGATCCGTGATCTGAGGTTTATCCTCATTGCTGCACAGAAGAATTATGTCCTTGATGCACCGCTAGGTGACGGAACTATTGCAGGAGCAGATGCAGACGTTATGAACGTTTGGCTAGCTCAATATGATGACTACTTGATAGTTTAGTGCACCATGCTTAATGTCTTAGAATCGGGACTTTAAAGATGTTTTGAACGTCATGGAACATATGAGATGTTCTAGGAGTTGAAGTTAATATTTCAAGCAAATACCCGAGTTGAGAGATATGAAGTCTCCAACAAGTTCTATAGCTAAAAGATGGAGGAGAATCGCTCAACTAGTGAGCATGTGCCCAGATTGTCTGAGTACTACAATCGCTTGAATCAAGTGGGAGTTAATCTTCCAGATAAGATAGTGATTGACAGAATTCTCTAGTCACCATCACCAAGTTAGTAGAACTTCGTGATGAACTATGATATGCAAGGGATAATGGAAATGATTCCCAAGCTCTTCGTAATGCGGAAATTGATAAAGGTAGAAATCGAAAAAAAAAACATCAAGTGTTGATGGTAGACAAGACCACTAGTTTCAAGAAAAGGGCAGAGGGAAGAAGGGGAACTTCAAGAAGAACAACAAGCAAGTTGCTGCTCAAGTGAAGAAGCCCAAGTCTGATCCTAAGCCTGAGACTAAGTGCTTCTACTGCAAAGGGACTGGTCACTGGAAGCGGAACTACCCCAAGTGATTGGCAGATAAGAAGGATGGCAAAGTGAACATAAGTATATTTGATATACATGTTATTGATGTGTACTTTACTAGTGTTTATAGCAACCCCTCAGTATTTGATACTAGTTCAGTTGCTAAGATTAGTAACTCGAAACGGGAGTTGCAGAATAAAGACTAGTTGAGGGTGAAGTGATGATGTGTGTTGGAAGTGGTTCCAAGATTGATATGATCATCATCGCACACTCCCTATACTTTCGGGATTAGTGTTGAACCTGAATAAGTGTTATTTGGTGTTTGCGTTGAGCATGAATATGATTTGATCATGTTTATTGTAATACGGTTATTCATTTAAGTAAGAGGAGAAATTGTTGTTCTGTTTACATGAATAAAACCTTATATGGTTACACACCCAATGAAAATAGTTCGTTGGATCTCGATCGTAGTGATACACATAATCATAATATTGAAACCAAAAGATGCAAAGTTAATAATGATAGTGCAACTTATTTGTGGCACTGCCGTTTAGGTCATATTGGTGTAAAGCGCATGAAGAAACTCCATGCTGATGGGATTTTGGAATCACTTGATTATGAATCACTTGATGATTGCGAACCATGCCTCATGGGCAAGATGACTAAGACTCCGTTCTTCGGAGCGAGCAACTGACTTATTGGAAATAATACATACTGATGTATGCGGTCCGATGAGTGTTAAGGCTCACGGCAAGTATCGTTATTTTCTGAACTTCACAGATGATTTGAGCAGATATGGGTATATCTACTTGATGAAACATAAGTCTGAAACATTTGAAAAGTTCAAAGAATTTCAGAGTGAAGTGGAAAATCATCATGACAAGAAAATAAAGTTTCTACGATCTGATCGTGGAGACAAATATTTGAGTTACGAGTTTGGTCTTCAATTAAAACAATGTGGAATAGTTTCACAAACTCATGCCACATGGAACACCACAGCATAATGGTGTGTCCGAACGTCATAACCATACTTTATTGGATATAGTGCAATCTATGATGTCTCTTACCGATCTACCACTATCGTTTTGGGGGTTATGCATTAGAGACAGTTGCATTCACGTTAAATAGGGCACCATCTAAATCCGTTGAGACGACACCGTGTGAACTATGGTTTGGCAAGAAACCTAAGCTGTCATTTCTTAAAGTTTGGAGTTGCGATGCTTATGTGAAAAAGTTTCATCTCGATAAGCTCAAACTCAAATCGGAGAAATATGTCTTCATAGGATACCCAAAGGAGACAGTTGGGTACACCTTCTATCACAGATTCGAAGGCAAGACATTCGTTGCTAAGAATGGATCCTTTCTAGAGAAGGAGTTTCTCTCGAAAGAAGTGAGTGGGAGGAAAGTAGAAAACTTGATAATGTAATTGTACCTTCTCCCTTATTGGAAAATAATTCATCACAGAAATCTGTTCCTGTGACTACTACACCAATTAGTGAGGAAGCTAATGATGATGATCATGTAACTTCAGATCAAGTTACTACCGAATCTCGTAGGTAAACCAGAGTAAGATCCGCACCAAAGTGGTACGGTAATCCTATTCTGGAGGTCGTGTTACTTGACCATGACGAACCTACGAACTATGAGGAAGAGATGATGAGCCCAGATTCCGATAAATGGCTTGAGGCCATGAAATCTGAGATAGGATCCATGTATGAGAACAAAGTGTGGACTTTGGTGGGCTTGCCCGAGGATCGGCAAGCCATTGATAATAAATGGATCTTCAAGAGGAAGACGGACACGGATAGTAGTGTTACTATCTACAAAGCTAGAATTGTCGCAAAAAGGTTTTCGACAAGATCAAGGTGTTGACTACGATGAGAGTTTCTCACTCGTATCTATCCTTAAGTCTGTTCGAATCATGTTAGCAATTGCCGCATTTTATGAAATTTGACAAATGGATAAACAAAACTGCATTCCTTAATGGATTTATTAAAGAAGAGTTGTATGTGATGCAACAAGATGGTTTTGTCAATCCTAAAGGTGCTAACAAAATATGCAAGCTCCAGCGATCCATTTATGGACTGGTGCAAGCATCTCGGAGATGGAATATACGCTTTGATAAGTTGATCAAAGCATATAGTTTTATACAGACTTGCGGTGAAGCCTGTATTTACAAGAAAGTGAGTGGGAGCACTACAACATTTCTGATAAGTATATGTGAATGACATATTGTTGATCGGAAATAATGTAGAATTATTCTGCAAAGCATAAAGGAGTGTTTGAAAGGAGTTTTTCAAAGAAAGACCTTGGTGAAGCTGCTTACATATTGAGTATCAAGATCTATAGAGATAGATCAATACGCTTGATAAGTTTTTTCAATGAATACATACCTTGACAAGATTTTGAAGTAGTTCAAAATGGAACAGTCAAAGAAAAAGTTTCTTCCCTGTGTTACAAGGTGTGAAGTTGAGTAAGACTCAAAGCCCGACCATGGTAGAAGATAGAAAGAGAATGAAAGTCATCCCCTATGCCTCAATCATAGGTTCTATAAAGTATGCCATACTATGTACCAGATCTATTTTATACCATACACTGTGTTAAGAGAGGGAGTACAATAGTGATCTAGGAGTAGATCAATGGACAGCGGTCAAAATTATCCTTACTGGAATAAGGATATGTTTCTCGATTACGGAGGTGACAAAAGGTTCGTCGTAAAGGGTTACGTCGATGCAAGTTTTGACACTGATCCAGATGATTCTAAGTCTCAATCTGGATACATATTGAAAGTGGGAGCAATTAGCTAGAGTAGCTCCATGCAGAGCATTGTTGACATAGAAATTTGCAAAATACATGCGGATCTGAATGTGACAGACCCGTTGACTAAACTTCTCTCACAAGCAAAACATGATCACTTTTTGGGTCTTAATCACATAGCGATGTGAACTAGATTATTAAATCTAGTAAACCCTACGGGTGTTAGTCACATGGAGATGTGAACCAATCACATAAAGATGTGAACTATTGATGTTAAATCACATGGCGATGTGATCTAGATTATTGACTCTAGTGCAAGTGGGAGACTAAAGGAAATATGCCCTAGAGGCAATAATAAAGTTATTATTTATTTCCTTATATCATGATAAATGTTTATTATTCATGCTAGAATTGTATTAACCGGAAACATAATACATGTGTGAATACATAGACAAACAGAGTGTCACTAGTATGCCTCTACTTGACTAGCTCGTTAATCAAAGATGGTTATGTTTCCTAACCATGGACAAAGAGTTATTATTTGATTAACGGGATCACATCATTAGGTGAATGATCTGATTGACATGACCCATTCCATTAGCTTAGCACCCGATCGTTTAGTATGTTGCTATTGCTTTCTTCATGACTTATACATGTTCCTATGACTATGAGATTATGCAACTCCCGTTTGCCGGAGGAACACTTTGTGTGCTACCAAACGTCACAACGTAACTGGGTGATTATAAAGGTGCTCTACAGGTGTCTCCAAAGGTACATGTTGGGTTGGCGTATTTTGAGATTAGGATTTGTCACCCTGATTGTCGGAGAGGTATCTCTGGGCCCTCTCGGTAATGCATATCACTTAAGCCTTGCAAGCATTGCAACTAATGAGTTAGTTGCGGGATGATGTATTACAGAACGAGTAAAGAGACTTGCCGGTAACGAGATTGAACTAGGTATGGGATACCGACGATCGAATCTCGGGCAAGTAACATACCGATGACAAAGGGAACAACGTATGTTGTTATGCGGTCTGACCGATAAAAGATCTTCGTAGAATATGTAGGAGCCAATATGAGCATCCAGGTTCCGCTATTGGTTATTGACCGGAGACGTGTCTCGGTCATGTCTACATTGTTCTCGAACCCGTAGGGTCCGCACGCTTAAGGTTACGATGACAGTTATATTATGAGTTTATACATTTTGATGTACCGAAGGTTGTTCGAAGTCCCGGATGTGATCACGGACATGACAAGGAGTCTCGAAATGGTCGAGACATAAAGATTGATATATTGGAAGCCTATGTTTGGATATCGGAAGTGTTCCGGGTGAAATCGGGATTTTACCGGAGTACCGGGAGGTTACCGGAACCCCCCGGGAGCTATATGGGCCTAAGTGGGCCTTAGTGGAAAGGAGAAGGAGCAGCCCAAGATGGGCCGCGCGCCCCTCCCCTCCCTTGGTCCGAATAGGACAAGGAGAGGGGGTCGGCCCCCCTCTCTCTTTTCCCCCCTCCACGAATCCTATTCCAACTAGGATTGGGGGGGGGGAATCCTACTCCCAGAGGGAGTAGGACTCCTCCTGGCGCGCCTCTCCTAGGCCGGCCGCACCCCCCCTTGAGCCTTTATATACGGAGACAGGGGCACCCCAGAGAGACACAAGTTGATCAACGTGATCATATTCTTAGCCGTGTGCGGTGCCCCCTTCCACCATAGTCCTCGATAATATTGTAGCGGTGCTTAGGCGAAGCCCTGCTGCAGTAGTACATCAAGATCGTCACCACGCCGTCGTGCTGACGGAACTCTTCCCCGACACTTTGCTGGATCGGAGTTCGGGGATCGTCATCGAGCTGAACGTGTGCTAGAACTCGGAGGTGCCATAGTTTCGGTGCTTGATCGGTCGGGCCGTGAAGACGTACGACTACATCAACCAAACGCTTCCGTTGTCGATCTACAAAGGTACGTAGATCATACTCTCCCCTCTCGTTGCTATGCATCACCATGATCTTGCGTGAGTGTAGGAATTTTTTTGAAATTACTACGTTCCCCAACACCCCCTTCCTCCTCTCTCTC